>NC_083315.2:164818172-165127068 GCF_963455315.2 Globicephala melas | reverse complement strand
TTTTCCACGAGACTAATTCACAGCCTCTTAAGTGGTCTCCCTGTTTCTAAACCCGGTACAACTCACCCTCCCTACAGCCACCACAGTGATCTCAAGTGTAAAACGAATCACATCATTTTCCTGCTTCAGACATTCCAGTGGCTTCCCTTTGCCCGTTAGAATAAAATCCAAAATCTTTGCAAAATCTGCATCAGCTTCTGTAACCCTGGGATGCAATTGTGGCCAGTGTGTCATAGAGAGTGGCCTATAACTTAATTTCAGGCTAAAATATCAACCAGAATAAAGCATTTATTTTACTGCTCCATTAAATATTTCTAGACTCTGCAGGAATCCGGTCATGTGATATGCTGGATACCTATAATCATCCCCACTTAGAATATAGTGCAGTTTATCTGCAGAACTAGATTTCATGCTTAGAAAGGCACAAGCTTGTCTTTAGCTTTCCTCTTTCTGGAAAAAGTGGATGATGATAACATTTCCTTCTACGTCTTTCCCTACACAGAAAAGAGCTGGGAGTTAAAACACACACTTCACAATACGAGTGATCCTACATTCATCTTTTGGAAACAAAGCATGTGCATTGGATTATCAACTCTCTTCAGGCTCCCTCTACCCTCCACCACCCCCACAGTTATGCCTGTTGACTAGACTTCAGATTAATGTTCTGCATTTAAAACACAAAAGACTCAGAACTTCCCTGGCGGTCCAGTGGCTAAGACTCCGTGCTTCTACTGTAGGGAACGTGGGTTCGATCCCTGGTGGGGGAACTAAGATCCCGTGTGCTGTGTGGGCGGCAGAGCCAAATAAATAAATAAATAAAACCAAAGAACACATATTAAAAAAAAAAAAAAACTAGGTAAGAATTTAAAAAATAAATAAAACACAAAAGACTCTAAGCATTCCTAGCTATGGCCAAGGAAAGGTGAGACCAAGGAGCAAAGCGCTTTCACTATTTCCAACATGCTCAGCCTCCTTTTAATAAGTTCTCATAAGTTTTAATTGGTTTAATATTCTCATATTAACAGGGTTTTTTTCTATTTTTAAAATCACAAATATTAAAGTAAATCACTTTATAAGTAAATCAAACATAGTTTCTTCCCTCTTGGGATTCACATTTTAATTTTCTTCTTTGGAGTTTTTGTACTGTTGACTATAATTATATTCTTGAAATAGGAACATATTTTTGCTTAGAAGGATATTGTCAGGGAGGGAAAGCTCTTCCTGTACCCTCTTAGGTTATGATTGGGGGCCTACCAATTAACCAAGACATAGCAGGAGAAAAGACATGCAATTTTTATTAATATTTATATTCACAAGAGTTCACAGAAAAGAAATTCAAAGAAGTGGTTAAACTTGGGGACTTATGTACCATCTTAACAAAGGAAAGGGGTCTAGGCCTCAAGGGACAAGAAACTGTGGAGAAGTGACAAGGAAATATGTGGGTGGACTAATGGGAGATAAGAGTTATTTTAGTAAAGTCTGTGTATGAAAACTCATCTTGGTGTCAACTCCCTGTCTCTGGTGATAAGATTGCTCTCTCTTCTCTTCCTGATACAGAGTGAGGTGGTTAGAAAATGCCCTGCTTTTAGGCAGGCAAGGGGAGGCACAGAACTCTTCCTGCATCAGTTGATTCTCAGTTGCCTCCAGCTCAAAATAATCCTTCTGCCAAAGTGCCATATTCTGGGGGTGGCATATTCTGATCCCCTTCAATACAAAACAAAATCCTTAATAATTAGATGGTTGGCTAAACTCCTGTGGTGTAACCCAAGTTACTTTATCTTCCAGTGCTGGGGGAAGTGAGGTTCAAACTGAAGGAGGGGAGTTGAGGCAGGGGTGGAGAGTGGGCTGGAAGGCGAGGCAGATGCAGGCTCTGCCCACTAAAGACCTAGCACCTTAGGAGTTGGTTATTCACTTTGCAAAGTTGTGTTGCCTTAATTTCCCTTTTCTCTCATGGTAGGTGTTTACATAGGCCTCAGCTTTTCTGGATTTTGGAATTATGATGACACCACGTGGTATAACCTGACAGACATGGTCTCTTCCCAAGTTGGAGAAGGTAATTCCTCCAACAGTGCCTTCATCGTCAGCATTTCCTTTATATCAACACTTGATGGATATTTATGAAATGTCTTTGCTTTGCTGAGGACGTCACTTTTTCCTTACTTTTTAACCCATGGTATGATTTCTTCCTTTAGAACGCACAGAGCTTTCCATGGTGGATATGGTTTTAACAAATCATTTTTTAGTTATCCTCACCTCTTTGGGTCTTTTTATAAGTGGAGATCTTCGCTATCCATCCTCCTCTGTCTTAATGGTAGGTGAATTGCTCTGTAACTAATAACCTTAAATATCTTCTGTGACATAAAGTAGAAATAGTGGATACTTGAGTTATGTGTGGTGTATCTTAGAACTAAAATGCTTCTTCCTTTTAAAAAACGTAAGAGCGTAATATAGTGACATTTTCCTTTGCCTTATAGTGTTGAATACATCATTTGGAAATGGTGCTAGCTTTATTGCTATACAAATTTATGAGGCGTTTCAAATAATTCATATAGAAAATACCCTATATACTTATAAATAGTCATATATGTTCCCAAAATGCTTTAAGGTACATAAAGCCAGATATAATATTACAAAATAACATAAATTAAAATTATGTCCTTCTGATGAGTTTTCTCTTTTTATTCTTAAATGGCTGTATCAAAGCTTCGATACCATGTTTTTTGTTTTAAAGCACTTCCTCAGCTTCTGCTTTGTCACTCCCATCTGCTCCAAAATAAGGCATTGAAAAGAGACATTAATTAATAAATAAATAAAGTAATTAAAAGTAAGTTTTGGGATTGAGAGAAGGAAAATCAATTCTTAAATATGTTAATAAATAGCTCTCAAAATTACCTCAACAGAAATAAGAACAGTAATAAAGACTTAGGAACAGTAGGAGAAAAGATTGGGGAAGTGTAGAAGGGATGATTGTATTGGTTAAGAAGTAGTTATTTCTTATACATGGTAATTATTACCTTTTTTCAGGTTTACAAATATTCACAACCTTCCTTCTTCCTCATTATCTCTAAGAAAGTATCATTTGTTGCTCAGACAACTAATAGATCTGGCCTTTTATGTGCTTATCATGTCGTTGCTCAAGAAGAGAGTTGAAACAGCCAGGAGCAGTGACCTGAGGTCAAAGCACAGAGAGTTAGGTGTGGGCTGTACATCCTGAGGGCCTGGTCGAGGAGCTGCACTGGGCTGGGCAGAAGACAGAGTGGCCATGGAGAAAATAGTGGGATAAGGATGTGCCTTCCTAAACCCCAGTCGGTGGCCGACCTAGTTTCTTCCTATACACTTCTTAACTCCTCCATTTAAATCATTAAAAGGTGGGGTTTTGAACTCAAATCCTTTCTGGAATTAAGTTAAAGTATAAATAAATTAATCAAATGGTGGAACAAGGCAAAGACTGAGGGGGAAATCTCCAAGATACCCTGCAAACTACTTAAGAAGCTGGTTTTAGTGTTTGATACTCCTAACTGCTGGGATGTAAAAAACGTCATCTCCTTTAGTATAATTTAAATTGCTGTTTTGTTATGCCTTCTGATTTACAAGCAAAGATTAAAATTCCTTTTTTTCTTTCTTCTAGTTTTCAAGGGCAGACTTTTGTGGTTTCGAAAGGGTAAGAAGCTTTCAATTTCCAAGGGTTGGTTAAAAGATATGTTTCCTTGGTGACCTAAGAGATGAGGTACAAGACAAGAATTCATAATATAGATTATTATTGCTGATACTATAATATTATTTACAGTTTGAACTAAAAAGATGTATTTCCAGTAACCATTAAGCAATGATACCCCCTTCTGTTTCAAAGGAGGAAATGCCCCCTCTTTGTCTCTGAGGTGGTCCCCATCCCATCTTTATATGTTCTGTCCAGGATTGCTGTGGTTGTTCAGTGCGTTCTGCACAAGGACACCCAGCTGAAAAGATAGTGAGAGCCGAAATATGGCTAACACTTGACTCCCCAATCCGCTTACCCCCCACCCCCGTGTGGGTCTGTGCCTACCTTATCTTTCTTTTTTTTTTTATAAATTTATTTATTTTATTTATTTATCTTTGGCTGCACTGAGTCTTTGTTGCTGCGCGCGGGCTTCTCATGCGGTGGCTTCTCTTGTTGCGGAGCACAGGCTCCAGGCACGCGGGCTTCAGTAGTTGTGGCGCACGGGCTTAGTTGCTCTGCAGCAGCATGTGGGATCTTCCTGCATCAGGGCTCAGAACCCGTGTCCCCTGCCTTAGCAGGCAGTTTCTTAACCACTGCACCACCAGGGAAGTCCCGGGGCACTCTTTCTAATTTGATACAAGTACCATATAAGCTCTGATTCTACAGCTCTGATTCTGGATTTTGTTCCATCAGTTATCTCCCCTCTCTGTTACGAGGTCAAGTTCTGAGATTCAACTAAGTCATTCCCATCAACATATAAGCATGCTTTAGTTTGGAAAGCACAACAAAATTATGAGCATTTCTAGCCTTTTGCCATGTCTCCTCCCAATCCTGTCCTCATACAGGCCTGTGGACACACACCCACCTGTGCATACACACACACACTCACTCACACTGTCTAAAGCAAAGGGGCACTTACTTCTCAGGAAACAAAAGGAACTGACTTCTTGCTGTATTGATTGGAAGAAACGTGAAGCTGAGAACTGGGAAGGCCAGGTAGGCAAAAGTGATTTACATCAGAAAGAGCAAGGGGGAAAACTGTCAAGAGAGAATTCCAAACCTAGCTAAACTATATCATTCAAGAATGAGGGTGAAGAAAAGAAATTGTCACAGATAAGGCATCAGGAGAGCTTACTATCCAGAGACTCCCGTGAAGGAGTGGGATGCCAGAAATAAAGACAGACCTAGAAATGTAAGCTGTAAGTGAGACAGGAACCTTGTTTGTGCTTTTTACCAGACCTAAGCCTGCCCTTCTTTTTTTTATAGCTGCAAATATTCCGTTGTGTGAACTTAACCAGAGTTTACTTAGCCTGTCTCCTATTGATGGATACTTGGGTAGTTTTCTAATCTTTTGCTTTTGTATTACAAACAATGCTGCCATTAATAATTTATACCGAACAAGTTTGTACATGTCTGGGTATATCAGTACAATACATTCCTGGAACTTGGATTCACACATCAAGGAGTAAATGCTTGTGCAATATTAAAAGACAATCACAAATTGCCCTTCATAGAGGTTTTTACCGTTCACAAGGATATTAAAATAAATCCTCGTGAGCTAAAATGTTTCAGCAAAACACAGGGGTTTCTGGTAGTGATGAGGGAGAGGGGAACTACAAGTGTCCCAAAGATAGTGAGGTCGTGTGGCAGGGGAAAGAAAGGGGGAAGTGAACTTATTCTTAAAAGTATAGGGATTTACCTTTGGGAAAGACATCTTCTAAAATGATTGAAGGAAGGATAGTAAGAATGGGGTGTATGTGGCTGTCCAGCCAGGAATTTGAAGGAGTTAATACTTGGTGATTTATTCATTCACTTATTCATCTATTCAACAGATGTTTGTTGAGCCAGGCTTATTTAGACAAAGAAGATTCCATAGTGAGCAAGACAGATAAAGTCCTGACTCTCCTGTAGCTTCCCATTCTCCTGAGGGAGCTAGACCATGAACAAGTACACAAATATATGCAGAATATGATTGTAGAGAGTAACAAGGGTTTATTGAAATTAAAGCAGGAAAGAGAAGTAGAAAGTGAAGGGAAGATAATATTGTATTTAAGCATGGTGATTATAGCAGGCCTCTCCAAGGAGGTGAAATTTAAGCAGAAACTCAAATGATTTGAAGAAATGATTTCGACAAAATATGTCCAGACAGAGGTGCAAAGGCCCTAAATTGGGAACTTGGCGTGAGGCAAAATCTGTTATACATCTATACTCAATGTATATTGAGTGCAGTATGCAGTCTCAAACCTCTCAATACCAATTGCTGTCATTTGTCACCCTATTTTATCCATTGAGCCCTCTGACTAACCTCACCAGACTTTAGGTTTTGTGTCAAGAACTATCCTATTTACTATTGTATGCTATTATTAGGCTGCCTTGTAGATAGGCTGTCTCAATAAATATTTGCAGAATCCATGAGTGAATAAATGAAGATGGACAGGAGTCCAATCTTGGATGAGCTTAGTAGCCATGCAGCATGGAACTTTGAGCAGTCATATACCTCTCTGGGCCTCAATTTCTTCATTTTAAAATGGGCATGACAATATCTACCTCTTAGAGGTGAAGTGATTAAATAACATTACATAAGAAAAACCTCAGCCCGGTTCACGAATCAAAGTAGCAACTTTAAAAAAAAAAAAAAAAAAGCTGGGTTTTCTCCCCAGACAGATAGAAACTTCTGAAGGCAAATGACAGAAACCAAACTAAAACTGATTTTAGCAAAGGAGAGGAAGTTGTTGGCTCATGTGAACAGGGAATTCAAGGAGTGAATGAATCCAGCTTCCAGACATGATTGGATTTAGTGCCTAACAGATGTCCGTCCAACCCTGTCTTCTCAGCATTTGAGTCTGTTTTCCTCTACATTAGCTTCATTCTCAGTGGGTTTTCTCCAATTGTCAGTAAGAATAGCCACCAGGTTTATGTGCCATCAGTTTAGCACTCCCCACAGGAATAAAGTATCTCTTCCCCGGTGGTTCCAGCAAGCCTCAGCGCTGACTCATTAACCTGACTTGGATATGTGTTCATTCCTGACCCACCTTTGTGACTCTAAATCAGGCCTGGGGCATGAGCTCATCCTTGGAATAAAGTCAGCCTGATCAGATTAAATTATCCCCAAGGATATTCACTGGACTATTACGAGTTTTATTCCAGGTAGGAAAAAACAAAAAAAAGAAGGGATCTAAAGAGTAAAAAAGGAATCAGGGCCCGATAAAGATTCTATACTAATTGCCCAGCTATAATCATGATAGTTATGGCATCCTGAAAAACTGCAGATTAATATGAGAACTCAAAAGCTCATTGATATAAAACCATAGGTTGAAATTCAAATAAATTATTGTCCACTCCATTTTAAAAGGCTTTTTTGTTTGTTCAGTGGTTTTATCAATATATAATTCATATAGCATAAAATTCACCCACTTAAAGTGTACAATTCAATGGCCTTTAGTATATTCACAGAGTTGTGCAAGCATCACCACAATCTATTCTAGAACATTTTAAAGGCTTTTAATGCACAGATCATGCAGATTTTATTACTGGTCTTTAAATATGTAAGAAGGTCTTCCTTTTGTCTCAACAATAATATGAGAGTCAGAATCTTCCTATGTTGACCAAAAAAATACACAGGGCTTCCCTGGTGGTGCAGTGGTTGAGAGTCCGCCTGCCGATGCAGGGGACATGGGTTCATGCCCCGGTCTGGGAAGATCCCACATGCCGCGGAGCGGCTGGGCCCGTGAGCCATGGCCGCTGAGCCTGCGCGTCCGGAGCCTGTGCTCCGCGATGGGAGATGCCACAACGGTGAGAGGCCCGCGTACCGAAAAAAAAAAAAAAACACACACACACAACCTAGAAGTTGAGTTATGTTTTATTCAGTGGACAAAACTGAGGACATAAGCCTGGGACACAGACTCTCAGATAGCTCTGAGAGACTACTCCTAAGAGGTAAGGGAGGAGGAGGATATTTAGGAGTTTTTGCAACAAAGACCAGGTAGTCAGAACATCAAAAGATTACTGTTAATTAAAGAAAACCAGATATCTCAAGTTAAGGAATTTAGTCCTTTTTCTATGTACGGAAAGATGCAAGAGTCTGGGCTCCCTGAAATCATTCCTTTGATGTGCACCTCAGCTATCTGGGGCCAGTATCCTGTGCTTTGTCATCCTGAGTCTCCTCAGGGTGCATCCTTGGGAGGTGGCTGCAGTGACTGAGGGCTTGGCAGTGGGCAGCTCATTTGTCTCCGTCCTGAGTTCCCTCAGGGCTCACCATCGGAGTGGCTGTACTGGCTTGATGGCTGCAACATCCTTTGTTTACTGATATGGCAGGCAACATTTTTTCAATGACACCTATAACAAAACCATCTCAAATTCTTGCATATAATTCATATCCAACATCTATAATCTTGCCTTCTTGGAAGCTTCTCCTGTATGACCAATTTTCCAAAACCTGTATTTTGTGGCTTTTTTTCTTATTGCTTCTTGCTGCTGTCAGGCCTCTGGGAAGTCTCCTTAAACCTAGCTCAGCTGAAGGAGAATAAAAGATAAGCATGTGGCCCATTTTAACTGTAATGAAAGATCAACAGCTCCTGAGAGCCTCGGAAAGACAGCTCATAGATAGTAGCATCTTCCATTAACATATGTCAATCATGCAAAATTTCTTTTTATTCCTTTTTTGTGTGTTGTTCAAAAAGCATATTCTTGTTTCTTGTCCTCATTCTACGAACTTTTATTTTGCTGGCATACAGTTTTCCTTTTTTTATTTGCCTCACATCCCTGAACTATTGAACTTTTAAAATTTCTTATAAGTTTTTCTATTTTTACATCTTAAGGCTACATATTGCCTAAATGACATTTTTGTTTATTTATGTAGGTTGACTACATCAAAGGAAAACTGTGGTATAATGAAAGATGTTTTGCTAACAGAGAACATTTTGAAGGTAAATTTTAGTTAAAGAACTATTAATAAGCTTTTTTCAACATAGCTAGCATATATAGATTAGATAAAATGAAATAAAATAAAAATAGAATTAAATATAAAGATAGGTTTGTTTTGTATAAGTTAATGGCCTAAAACTGGGGGAAAAATTAGTTTAAATCTGACACAATAGGCATGCCCTGTTGTAAGTGCAAGAAAATTGTATTGTAAATGATACAATTTAATTGTATCATTTAATTAGTGATACGTTTAAAAATATAGATCCTACTTATAATTTCTGTACCTTTATATTTTATAGTTGATTATGTTACTATCACCTTTGAGAGAAACAGGACCCTAAGTGAGGTATGGTATTAAATATTTCAAAAAGTAAGAAATTTTATGATGCATGATTTCATAGGTTGTTATTAACCTAAAAAATGGCAATTTTTAGACTCAAAAGCTTAACAATCATTCTTTGCTCCCAGTGGCGCCTGTACTTAGATTTAATGGTAATTAGCTAATTATGTTAAATCTAGACCCACACAGTGGTTCTAGAAAAACAATCCATGCCAGAAAGGGATGCTTTACAGTGTTTTCTAGACTCATATCCCCCAGAAGAGAAACACAGGTATTAAAGATATATCACTATTATTTGTGGCCAGTCATGACAACACAATTAGTGTAGTTCATTAGTTTATTTGCCTGCAAGAACTAATTAGGACTTCTTTAGTTCAAGAATGGCATTAACTTTTCCTTTGTCTTTTTGTAGGCAAGCTCTTGTTTTTATAGTAAAGAACCATTTCTTGAATGGTTACCTTGCTTACCCCCCATTTCAAAAGGAATGAAAACTATTCTTTCAACTGTGGTAACATTTCTTGTTGACCAAGAGCAAAGTTCTGGAGTCTACCTCTTCCATAACCAGGTAGGCCTTATAGCCCAGAGGTGATTGCTGTTGACACCACAATAGTGAAAACTTACCTTTGCAAAACTTATTTCCAAGTTCTTTTTATCTTTGACAATAGAAGGTGATAAAATTGGCTACAGTGAAATTATTTATGGTTAACAATATAGTTTGATACTTCATAGATGTCTTGCCTCTTATAGTCATTCAGTTTGATGAAAATGGAAAATACAGAGCCGTTTGTGTAGTAATGCTTCTTTGCTTATTCTTCAGGAGAATGTAAGCTGAGTTTGGTCTATATAAATTTAAGTGTCTGTAGAATGGTTAGTTTAAATGAACAAAAAGTGGAACTAGCCCTACCCTCATGATTTTAGGGGAGAAAGAAAATAATTTTCCTCTGCCCTCTTATGTTCAGTTTTAGGGGCCCTGCAAATTAAACTGACAAAAGACAGATTAACAGGAGAAAAGAAAACAATTTCTTTATGCATGCAGGGCCCATACATGCGAGTGAAAGTCAGTGATGAATAATTCAAAAGGTAGTTAAAATTTGGAGGTTATATGCCATCTTAATAGTTTAAGGGGTTGAGTGAGAAAGGTACTTAAGGGAAAACAAATGAAAAGATAATGGTTTACAGGAAAACAAACAGGAGGTAAGGAAGTTTGTGATGTTTGTTTGTACAGGTATGCGTGGTCTTTCCGTCTCCTTCAGGGCCATGAAACTCCCCTGGAGAAGGGATTTGGGGTAGGTTTTGTTCACATTCTGCCTTCTGGGAGTAGATCTGCTCTGAACAGGAATTAATGGCAGCCTTTTATCCCAGAAGTTGCTGCTTTTCGTCAGATAAGGGAAGGATTTTGTCTGCATCTCTTGAATCTCAAATATCTTCAGCTTAAAATAATCTTTATACCAAAGTGGCATGCCTTGGGGGTGCATATGCTGATCCCCTTCAAAATCATGATCTGACAGAATTGGAGTGTGGCCTAGGCATCCACACTTTTAAAAAGTAGTTTGACATTATAGTTATGAGCATGGGCCTTGGAGTCTGTTGAGTTCAGTAATGATTCTACAATAAATCCCCCCATGACATTTATTATTTAATAATAATAATTAAATTATTATTAATTAAATTATTATTATTAAATAATAAATGGGAAAATTATTTAATCTCCTTTACTTCATGTTCAACATCTATAAAGTAGACATGTATGGTGGGGGGAGGCAGAGTAAAGAGATACCAATAGTTGCTAATCCTTCCAGTTCTATGCTGTGTTAAGTGTTTTGTTGCTATCTTAATCCAAATCCAAGTAACAGGAAACTCTAAAAATTGTAACATAGACTAGTACTATTGGTGGAAAAATTCTTATGATTTGCTCCTGCTTTGTTTATCTATTTCTAGAAAAATACCACTGTCTCTGTGAGGATCCTAAAAAACAACAAACCAAGATTAATACAAAAATTTCCAATTTTCTTTTTTCCTTCATCATTCTCTTCTCCTGTTGGAATGACATTCCACCCACGAAGCCATTTTCTGTATGCTTATGGTAATCAGGTGTGTATGAAACTTCACACTCTAGTATAGATGTAGATCATTCACTTGCTCTATGCTGAGTGGTTATACATCAAGTAAAGAACAGGGTTGCTCTGATGGTCAGGGAGGTGGAAAGCCTGATGAAGAGAGAATGAGAAGAGAGGAATTAGTGACAGTGAATACAAACAAATATTTTGCAAAGTTTTGCTGAAAAGTGGAGCAGGGAATTGTGGCAGTGTTTGAAGAAAGAAAGGTCAAAAGAAGAGTTTTTTTAAAGATAGGAGGAATTACGTTGTGTGCTTATGGGACTTATTTGGTAGAGAGGAAAAGCTGACGATGCAGGAAAGAGAGGAAAGAAATTTCTGGAGTGACATTTCTAAAGAGGTGAGAGGAGATGAGGTCTATGAACTAGTGGAGAGATTGGCCTTAGGAGCACAGACAGTTGTTCTATAGTAACGGGAGGAAGGAAGGGTTTTTGGGTTCAGAAGCTCGTAGGTAGGTTGGTAGCTATGGTAATGGAAGTTGTGGGAATTTATCTTCTATTTTCTCAACAAAAATCAAAGTTATTGTTTACTAGTGAGGATGGAGGAGGAATGTTGAGGGGTTGAGGAAAGAGAGAACAGAGTAAAATAGTTGCCTAGGAAGATGGGAGAATGAACTGAGTAAGGTAATCCAGTATGATTGCCTGAGCTTTGTGCTCATGAATTCAATATGTGACCAGTTCAGCATTATCAAATGTTCTTTTCCACATTCAACTGTGGAAAAGGCAGGGGGTTGTATTAACCACAATACAACAGTTTCTTGGAGTTCTACCAAGAAACTATTAAGAAGTGAAAAAGCATACAGAGGGGAATGCAATGAGACAAAGGAAAAAACTTAAGAAATCAAAGGCATGAATTTTAAAAAGTAGCGAACAAAATCTATTGACTTGCAGAAAATCTGATTGTCTATATAGAAAATCTAAAAGATACATACAAATTACTAAAACAAGATGGGAGTTAAAGTTAAACTAGGCAGGAGGTAAAGTCGATTTCATTTCTGCACACGATCAACAATAAATTTGAAAACACAATTTTTAAGACACTATTTACAATAGCAGAAACAAAGCAAAACAAAACAGAAATCCACAAACAAAAACTCTAAGTACCTAAGAATTAATCTAAGAAAAGATTTCTAAGACCTATATGTAGAAAATTATAAACTTCACTGAAGGACATTTAAAACTTTATAAAGAAATGAACACAAACATGCTTGTGGACAAGAAAACTTGACTTATAATACCAATTCTTCCTTAAATTAATCTGTAGATCCAATACAACTCTAATCAAAATCCCAAGATTTGTTGTAGAGTTTAAGTTGAGTCTAAAATATATATGGTATATGTCAATTATACCTCAATTAAAAATTTTTTTAAGTAAAGCAAAAAGAAAAAAAATAATTATACATGGAAAAACAAAAGACCAAGAGTAACCAAGACACTTCTGAAGAAGAATAAGAAGGAGGGACTTGTATTACCAGATATTAACACTATTTTAAAAGTTGTAATAATTTTGGTAATGCAGTTTTGGGCCAGGAATACACAAATTGACCAATGGGATAAAATAGCCCACAAGTAGACCCATGCAAATCTAGAATATTGATAGAGGCCAAAGTGACATCACAGGGGGAAATAAGAGACTGCTCAAAATGGGATGGGAAGTTTGGTTATACATATGGAAACTGTTGAAATATATCCCCACACTGCAACATACATCAAGCTCAAGTTCTGACAGATTACTAATTTAAATATCAAAACTTTTAGAGGGAAAGAAATGAATATCTTTCTGAACTCAGTGTGGGAAAGCATTTTAAAACAAGACTAAAAAAACAATAACCACAGGGCTTCCCTGGTGGCGCAGTGGTTGAGAGTCCGCCTGCCGATGCAGAGGACACGGGTTCGTGCCCTGGTCCAGGAAGATCCCACATGCCGCGGAGCGGCTGGGCCCGTGAGCCATGGCCACTGAGCCTGCGTGTCCGGAGCCTGTGCTCCGCAATGGGAGAGGCCACAGCAGTGAGAGGACTGTGTACCGCAAAAAAACCCAAAAAAAAACCAATAACCATAAAAGAAAAAGAGAACTTCACCTTCATTAAAAAGAAGAATTCTGGATCAGCAAGATGGCAGACTAAGAAGCTTCAGACCATTGCTCTTCCACAGAGACACTGAGTTAGCAACAATATACAGATCAGAGTACCTTTACAAGAACTTTAGAGACCAGTTGAGAAGCTACAGCACCCAGACCAACATAAAACCAAAAAAGGAAACAAAGGGGTGGGAAAATTTGCAGTGTTTGCCCATCTGTCCTGCCCCCATTCAATCTGGCATGACACAACCAGGAAGAAACCTCCCACACCAGGGATCCTCCCTTGGAAGAGAGACAGAAGACTGGGCCTTGTGTCCAACATTCTGGCTTGTCTGGGGGCTGCTCAAGGGACTGGTTTCTGTCTTGCCTAACTCAGAACACTGATGCAACATGCAGCATTGTTTGGAAACTGCTGAAAAGGGGGAGTAATATTGACAAGATGGCAGGCTAGGAAGTTTCAGACCCTCACTTTCCCCCAGAACCACAAAGATAGCAATATACAAACCAGCATACCTTTGCAAGAACTCTACAGGCCTGTTGAGAAGCTACAGCACCCAAACCAAGCTAAAACCAAGAAGGGATTCCAGCAAAAGGGATAGAAAAACTTGCAGCATTTTGCACATATATCCATGCCTCTCCTCCTATTTGGCTTAGTGCAGCACAGCTTGAAGGAAACTTCCCACACCGAGGAGTCTCCCTCAGGACAGAAACAAAAGAGCTAACAGTGCATCCAGTGTTCTGGCCAGACCAGGCGCTGCCTGACAGACTGGAATCTGTCTCACTTGACTCAAAGCACTGATGGAACTGGCAGCCTTGTTTGGAAACTGCTGAAAACAGATATGATCACTACAGCATGTTAAAATTGCAGTTCTGCAGGCAGATGCCAGCGGCGGCAAGAGCTTATGGGCTTCTGAGAAGAAGCAGGGATAAGCAGTTTAGGGAATTTGAGACAACTAAAAGCACAGAACAAGCCAGAGAAGACACATCCTCAGAAAGGATTTCAGAGGTCCTAGAATCTCTAACTGGGCAGATTGGTAAAGGTCTGCATAAAGCCAGTCCATAAAAACTGGAAATGTGGTTGCTTTATCTGATGCCCAAGTCTCAAAACAACAACAGCAACATCAGAAGGCATACAAAGAAACAGGAATACATGATCCAATCAAAGGAACAAAATAAAACTCCAGAAAATGACCTTAAAGAAATGCAGATCTATGAGATGCCTGACAAAGAATTGAAAACCACTGTCATAAAGGTGCTCAATGAGTCAGACAAGAACACAGATAACTAAGTGAAATCAGGAAAATAATGCATGGACAAAATGAGAATATCACAAAGAGATAGAAATCATTTGAAAAGGTCAAACAGAAATTCCGGAACTGAAAAATACAATAACTGAACTGAAAAGCTCACTAGACAAGTTTAACAGCAGACTAGATCAAGCAGAAGAAAGAATCAGCAAATTGAAGAGAGGTTATTTGAAATCATCAAGTCAGAGGAGCAAAAAGAAAAAAGAATGAAGAAAAGTGAAGAGAACCTCAGGAATTTACAGATACTATCAAATGGCCCTACATATGCAATTATGGGAGTCCCAGAAGGTGAAGAGAGAGAGAGAAAGGGACACAGAGCTTATTTAAAGAAATAATGGTCAAACACTTCTCAAATTTGAGGGGGAAAATGGACATACACATTAAAGAAATTCCAATCAGAATAAGTCCAAAGAGACCAACACTGAGACACATTATAATCAAACTGTCAAAAGTCAGAGACAGGATCTTGTAAGCAGCAAGAGAAAAGTGACTTTGTCACATACAAGGGAACTTTCATAAAATTATCAGTGGATTTCTCAGCAGAAGCAGTGCAAGCCAGGAGGGAGTGGGATGATATATTCAAAGTGCTGAAAGGGAAAAAAAAACACAAAAAACTGTCAATCAAGAATACTGTAGGGCTTCCCTCGTGGCGCAGTGGTTGAGAGTCCGCCTGCTGATGCAGGGGCACAGGTTCGTGCCCCGGTCTGGGAGGATCCCACATGCCGCGGAGCGGCTGGGCCCGTGAGCCATGGCCACTGAGCCTGCGTGTCCAGAGCCTGTGCTCCACAACGGGAGAGGCCACAACAGTGAGAGGCCCATGTACTGCAAAAAAAAAAAAAAAAAAAGAATACTGTATTTGGTAAACTGTCATTCCAAAATGAAGGGGAAATTAAGATTTTTCCCAGGTAAACTAAAGCTGAAGGAGTTCATTACAACTATACTTGCTCTGCAAAAAAAAATGCTGAAAAGAGTCCTTCAAGACAAAACTAAAGGATGCTAGATAGCAACATGAAGTCACATGAAAATAAAAAGTTTTGCAGTAATATAAAAACATGGACAAATACAGTAACTTGTATTAATGTTATTTTGGTGCGTAAGTTCACTTTTAATTCTTGTATAGGATTTACATGAGAAAAATATTTTAAAAACTATAAATATGTTAACAAGTATATAATATAAAAGCATGTAATTTATGACATCAATAACGTAAAGTGTGGGGGTGGAGCTGTATAGGAGGTGATTTTGTATGCAGTTGACGTTAAGTTGTTATCAGATTAAAAATAGAATGTGGGCTTCCCTGGTGGCGCAGTGGTTGAGAGTCTGCCTGCCAATGCAGGGGACACAGGTTCGTGCCCCGGTCTGGGAAGATCCCACATGCCATGAAGCAGCTGGGCCCGTGAGCCATGGCCGCTGAGCCTGCGCGTCCAGAGCCTGTGCTCCGCAACGGGAGAGGCCACAACAGTGAGAGGCCCGTGTACCGCAAACAAAAACAAAAACAAAACAAAACAAAAAAATAGAATGTAATATTTTATGTAATTGCAGTGGTAACTACAAAGAAAAATATATATGTGGAATATATACACAAGAACACAAGAAGGAAACCAAAGCATGTCACTACAAAAAAACACAAAGCAAGATAGTAAGAGAGGAAAGGAGGGACAAAAAGCTACAAGACATACGAAACAATAAACAAAATGGTAATAGTAAATCCTTCCCTGTCAGTAATTATTTTACATTTAAATAGACTAAATATCCCAATCAAAAGACATAAATTAGCTGAACTGATTTAAAAAAAAACAATGCAAAAAAAGGATGCAATTATATTCTGTCTACAAGAGACTCACTTTAGATCTGAGAACATAGGCTGAAAACAAAAAGGTTGAAAAAATATTTCATGCAAATGGCATCCAAAAAGCAGGGATGGCTATACTGTTTTGTAATCATACAAAATAGACTTTAAGTCAGAAATCATTGCAAGAGACAAAGACATTATATAAGAATAAAGGTCAGTTCACCAAGAAGATATAACCATTATAAATATTTATGCATGAAACATCAGAGCAAACTTTGAATATAAATATGAAGCAAACTTTGAAAGAATGAAGGGAGAAATAGATAGCAACATAATCGTAAGAGACATCATACTCCACTTTCAATAATGGATAGAACAACCAGACAGAAGATAAATAAGGAAACAGAAGACATGAACAACACTGTAGACCAATTGCACCTAACCGATGTAATCAGAATACTGCACCCAGCAACTGCAGAATAAATTCTTCTCAAATACACACAGAACATCCTCTAGGAAAGATCATATGTGAGGCCACAAAACAAGTCTCAACACACTTAAAAAGATTGAAATTATACAAAGTATATTTTCCAATCACAGTGGAATGAAACTAGAAGTCAATAGAAGGAAAACTGGAAAATCCACAAGTATGTGGAAATTAACACATTCTTAAACAACCAGTGAGTCAAAGAGGTAGTCATAAGGGAAATCATAAAATACCTTGAGAAAGTTAAAATGAAAACAAGACATATTGCAGCACTATTTACAATAGCTAAGGTGTGGAAGCAAGCTAAATTTCCATCAACAGATAAATGAATGAATAAAGAAGATGTGGTGTATATATATACAATAAAATACTACTCAGCCATAAAAAATAATGAAATAATGCCATTTGCAGTAACGTGGATGGACCTAGAGATTATCATACTAGGTGAAGTAAATCAGACAGAGAAAGATAACTATCATATAATATCGCTTACATGTGGAATCTGAAAAGAAAAAAAAAAAGGATACAAGTGAACTTATTTCAAAAACAGAGACTCACAGACATAGAAAACAAATTATGGTTACCAAAGGGGAAAAGGGGGTGGGGAGAGGGATAAATTAAGAGGTTGGGATTAACACATATACACTACTATATATAAAACAGATAAACAAGGACTTACTGTCTAGCACATGGAACTATACCCAGTGTTTTTTAATAACCTATAAGGAAAGAGAATCTGAAGAATATATATATATATATATATATATATCTGAATCGCTGTGCTGTACATCTGAAACTAACATGATATTGTAAATCAACTATACTTCAGTAAGAAAATAAAAAATAATCTGTGAATAAAAACTTATGGGATGCAACAACAGCAGTACTAACAGGGAAGTTTATATCTATAAACACATATTAAAAAGAAAAATCTCAAATTAACAACCTAATTTTACAACTTAAGGAACTAGAAAAAGAAGACCCACCAAACCAAAGCTAGCAGATGGAAGGAAATAATAAAAACTAGAAAAGAGATAAATGTAATTGAGAATAGAAAAACAATAGGAAAAAAAGCAATGAAATTAAGAGCTGCTTTATTGACAAGCCTTAGCTAGATTAACTAAGAAAAAGAAGACAACTAAAATTGAAAGAGGGGACATTACAATTGATGTCACAGAAATAAGGAGGATATGAGAATATTATGAACAGTTGTATGCAAACAAACTGGATAACCTAGAAGAAATGGGTAAATTCCTAGAAACATACAACCTACTAATTCTTAAATTGTGAAGGCATGGAAATCTGAACAGACCAATAACTAGTTAGGAGATTGAATCAGTAATCAAACCTCCCAACAAAGAAAAGCCCAAGATGGGATGGCTTCATTGATGAGTTCTTCCAAATATTATATTTAAAGAAGAATCAACACTAATCCTCCTCAAACTCATACCAAAAAAAATGAAGAGGAAGGAACACTTCCAAGGTCATTCTATGATGCCACCATTATCCTGATACCAAAGCCAGACAAGGATACTACAAGAAAGGAAAACTAGAGACCAAATCCCTAGAAAACACTGATGCAAAAATTCTCAACAAAATACTAGGAAACTGAATTCAGCAGCACATTAAAAGGATTATACATACCGTGACCATGTGGGATTTGTTCCTAGAACACAGAGATGGTTCAACATATGAAACTGATCAATGTAATACACCTCATTAACAGAATGAAAGAAAAAAAAATCACAGCATCATCTCAATTAATACAAAAGAGCATTTGACAAAATTCAACATATTTTCATGATAAAAATACTTAACAGACTAGAAATAGAAGAAAACTACCTGAACATAATGAAAACCATATATGAGAAACCCACAGTGAGCATTATGCTCAATGGTGAAAGACTTAAAGCTTTTCCTCTAAGATCAGGAAGAAGGCAAGGAAGCCCACTCTCAACACTTGTATTCAATATAGTACTGGAAGTTCTAACCAGAGCTATTAGACAAGAAAAAGAAATTTAAAAGTATCTGCATATAAAAGGAAGAAGTAAAATTATCTCTATGCACAGATGATATGATCTTGTATGTAGAAAACTCTGAAGATTCTACAAAACAAACAAAACAAAAACAAAAAAACCTGATTAGAACTAATAAAGGAATTCAGCACAGAAGTCTCATTTTAATATGGATAAGCACTCTCCTCCATATCCAAATACATCCAACACATCATCCTTTTATGAGCAAGGAGGACCAGTTGGGAGATGATGGAATAACTTTGTTCTTTGGTACATTCACAATGCATACTGTTTAAAACTGAAGACTGCCATGTACACTTTTGCACAAACTCTAGGAAGGAAATAGACGGTTGACCAAGTAGGTAAGGAGTCTTTCTGTACGTCTGTGTGTGGGGGATGGATGTGGGAGTATGGTCATGGTGCATGACTTTTCTTATGTAGGAAGATTAGGTAACTGATGACTGTTACATGGCAGCTCTTTAGTGAGGTATTATCTTTTTATTCCCTTAGGTATGGCTTTCAATTGATGGCGGCAACACCTTTGAATTAATAGCTGACTTTCATGATGATATCATAAAGAATACTTATCATAGTTTTTATACTTCAGCTATTACTTTTGTTTCCCGAAGTGGAAAGGTTTACTTGACAAAGGCAGGTGAGGAATTCACTTTTATTGGTATAAGCACTACCTGTGAGCCAGGGATTAGAAGATTTATTTTAAAATCTGCCATATTAATGAACTAATCCTAAGGTCACAGACCTATTAGGGGTGATGGATTTAAAAAAAAATTTTACTGTAATAAAAATAAACATAACAAAATTTACCATCTTAACCATTTTTAAGTGTATAGTTCAGTGGTATTAAATACATGCAAATATTCTGCAAGTATCTCCAACATCCATCTTCATAACTCTTTTCATCTTGAAACTCTATACCCTTTAAAAAATAAATCCCCACTTCCCTCTTCCCCACAGCCTCTCACAGCTACCATTCTACTTTCTGTCTCTATGATTTTGACTACTTTGGTACCTCATATAAGTGGAATCATACAGTGTTTGTCCTTTTGTGACTAGATTATTTCACTTAGCATAATGTCCTCAAGGGTCATCTATGTAATAGCATATGTCAGAGTTTTCTTCATCATTAAGGCTGAATAATATTCAGTTGTATGGTATATATGACATTTTGCTTGTCCCTTCATACATCAGTGGACAATTGGGTTGCTTCCATGTTTTAGCTATTGTGAATAGTGTTGCTATGAACATGGCTATACAGATATATCTTTGAGACCTGCTTTTATTTCTTTTGGGTATATACTCAGAAGTGGGATCGCTGGATCATATGATAATTCTATATTTAATTTTTTGAGGAACTGCAATACTATTTACACAGCACTGTACCATTTTACATTCTGACTCCCAGTGCAAAAGAGTTCCAGTTTCTCCACATCATTGCCAACCCTTGTTATTTTCTGGTCTTTTGATAGTAATCATCCTAATGGATGTGAAGTGGTTTTTCATTATAGTTTTGATTGCATTTCCCTAATTATTAGTGATGTTGAGCATCTTTTTATGTCCTTATTGGCCATTTTTTAATCTTCTTTGGAGAAATGTCTTTTCAAGTCCTTTACCTGTTTGTTAATCAGATTGCTTGTTTTTAGTGTTGAGTTTTAAGAGTTTTCTATCTATTCTGCATATTAATCCCTTGTCAGATATATGATTTGCAAATATTTTCTCCCATTCTGTGGGTTACCCTTAACTAATTTGGTTATTTCTTAAGTAGTTTTTTGATGCTATTGTAAATGGAATTGTTTTCCTAATTTTGTCTTCTAATTATTCATGTTAGTGTACAGAAATGCAACTGATTTTTGAGTGATGATTTTATATCATGCTATTTTGCTAAATTCCATTATTAGTTCTAAAAGGTTTCTTTCTTTTTTTTTTGTAGAAACTTTAGGGATTTCTACATATAAGATCACATCATCTGTGAACAGAGATGATTTTACTACTTCCTTTTCAATTCTGATGCTTTTAACTTCTTTCTCTTGCCTAATGGCTCTGGCTAGAACTTCCAGTACTATATTGAATAGAAGTGGTGAGAGTGGGCTTCCTTGCCTTGTTCCTGATCTTAGAGGAAAAGCTTTAAGTCTTTCACCCTTGAGTATAATGTTCACTGTGGGTTTCTCATATATGGTTTTCATTATGTTTAGTTAGTTTTCTTCTTTTTTTATAATTTTTATTGGAGTATAGTTGTTTTACAATATCGTATTAGTTTACACTGTACAGCAAGGTGAATCAGCTATACATATACATATATCCCCTCTTTTTTGGATTTCCTTCTCATTTAGGTCACCATAGAGCACTGAGTAGAGTTCCCTGTGCTATACAGTAGGTTCTCATTAGTTATCTATTTTATACATAGTATCAATAGTGTATATATCTCAATCCCAACCTCCCAATTCATCCCACTCACCACCTCCCATAGTTTTTTTCTATTTCTAGTCTGTTAAGTTTTATCATGAAAGTATGTTGAATTTTGTCAAATGCTCTTTTGTATCAGTTAAGATGATGTTGTGGGTTTTTTTCTTTCATTCTGTTAATGTGGTATACTACATTAATCAGTTTTCATATGTTGTTTGCATTCAATGTTCCTTGCATTACAGGAATAAACCCTACTTAGTCATGATGAATAATCCTTTTAATGGGCTGCTGAATTCTGTGTGCTAGTATTTTGTTGAGGATTTTTGCATCATTACTCATCAGGGATATTGGTCTACAGTTTTCTGTTTTCTGTTTTGATAGTGTTTTTGTTTGGCTTTGGTATCAGGATAACACTGGCTTCATGGAATGAGTTGGGAAATGTTCCCTCCTTTTCAATTTTTTGGAAAAGTTTGAGAAGGATCAGTATTAGCTCTTCTTTAAATGTTTTGTTGAATTCACCAGTGAAGCCATCAGGTCCAGGGCTTTTCTTTGTTGAGAGATTTTTTATTACTAATTCAATCTCCTTACTAGTTTTAGGTCTATTCAGATTTTCTATTTCTTCATGATTTACTTAGTCTTGTAGGGTTTTTTTTCTAGGAATTTTTCCATTTTATTTAGCTTATCCAATTTGCTGGTGTACAGTTGTTTATAATACTCTCTTATAATCCTTTATACTTCTGTAGAAGTAGCAGTAATGTTCTCACTTTCACTTCTGATTTTAGTAATTTGAGTCGTCTTTCTTTTTTTCTCAGTTCATCTAGGTAAAGGTTTATTGATCTTTTCAAAGAATCAACTTTTGATTTTATTGATTTTCTGTCTTGTTTTTTGACTCTCTATTCCATTTATCTCTGCTCTAATCTTTATTATTTCCTTTTTTCTTGCTAGCTTTTGGTTTACTTTGTTCTTCTTTTTCTAGTTCCTTAAGTTTTAAAGTTAAATTGTTGATTTGAGAAATTTCTTGGTTTTTGTTTTAACAATTTTAATTGAGGTATAATTGACATATAACGTTATATTAGTTTTAGGTATACAACATAATGATTTTATATTTGTAGACATTGCAAAATGATTACCACAATAAGTCTGGTTAACATCCATCACCATACATAGTTACAGATTTTTTTTTCTTGTCATGAGAACTTTAAGATCTACTTTCTGAGCAACTTTCACATATGTAATACAGTATTATTAACTATAGTAACCATGCTGTACATTACAGGTATATGTAATTTTATTGTGCTTAGCTTTATTGCACTTTGCAATATTGCTTTTTTTTAACGAACTGAAGGTTTGTAGCAACCATCCATTTTCAGATGATGGTTAGCATTTTTCAGTGATAAAGTATTTTTAAATTAAGGTATATACATTGTTTTAAAGGCATAATACTATTACACCCTTAATAGACTACAGTCTAGTGTAAACGTAACTTTTATATACACTGGGAAACCAAAAAATCCATGTGACTTGCTTTATTGCAATATTTGCTTTATTGTGTTGGCCTAGAAACAAACTTGCAGTATCTCCTAGGTATTCCTGTACATCTCCATGACTTATTTATTTTATAGTTGGAAGTTTGTACTTTTTGGCTCCCTTCACTCATTTCTTCCTCTCACTGTTGTGGCCTCTCCCGTTGCGGAGCACAGGCTCCGGACGCGTAGGCTCAGCCGCCATGGCTCACAGGCCCAGCCGCTCCACGGCATGTGGGATCCTCCCGTACCGGGGCACGAACCCGTGTCCCCTGCATTGGCAGGCGGACTCTCAACCACTGCGCCACCAGGGAAGCTCTCTTCCTTATTTTTAATGTAAATATTTAGAGTAATAAATCTCCCCCTTAGCACCACTTTCACTTCATCCCATAAGTTTTGGTATATTGTATTTTCATTTTCATTTGTCTGTAGGTATTTTACAATTTCCCTTGTGATTTCTTCTTTGGTAGGTTGCTAGTTCAAATGAGTGTTGTTTAGTTTCCACAATTTTGTGAATTTCCAGTTTTCTTTGTTATTAATTTTTAACTTCATCTCCTTGTGATCAGAGGAGATACTTTGTGTGATATTTATCTTCTTAAGTCTGTTGAAACTTAATTTGTGGTATAACATATGGTCTGTCCTGGAAATTGTTCCATATGCCCTTAAGAAGTGTATGTACTGTTGTTGGGTGGAATGTTCTGTGTATGTCTATTAGATCCAGTTGGTTTACTGCACTGTTTAAGTACTTGATGTCCTTACCTATCTTCTGTCCGGTGTTCTGTCCATAATTGTGAGTGGGGTATTGAAGTCTCCAACTACTGTTGTTTCAGCTGTTGATGTCACAAAATTACATCCTTATATATTGTGTGCCTCCAAACATAAATTAGTAATTCTTTTAAATGCGTAAGTCTCCTAAATTATGTAGAAAATGAGATTTGGAGTTACAAACCCAAGTTAACAGTAAGTAATACTAGCTTTTACATTAATCATTTTTTTCTTTAAATGTATTAGTCTCTTAAATCATATAGAAAACACAAGTACACTTACAAACCATTATTCACTTTGCTTCAATGATTTTTCTTTCTGTTCCTCAGACTCGCTAATTTTCATTGTCCTATTTTCAAATTAACTGATTCTTCTACCTTTCAATCCCTCTAGCAAATTTTTTTTTTTTTTGCAGTACGCGGGCCTCTCACTGTTGTGGCCTCTCACGTTGCAGAGCACAGGCTCCGGATGCGCAGGCTCAGCGGCCATGGCTCACAGGCCTAGACCCGCTCCGTGGCATGTGGGATCTTCCCGGACCAGGGCATGAACCCGTGTCCCTTGCATTGGCAAGCGGACTCTCAACCACTGCGCCACCAGGGAAGCCCCCCTCTAGCAAATTTTTAATTTCAGTTATTGTGCTTTTTCAGCTGTAGAATTTCTTTTTGGTTCTTTTAGTTTTTCTATCTCTTTATTGATATTTCCATTTTGTTCATGTATTATTTTCTTGACTTTTTCCACATCTTCCTTTAGTTTTTTGAATATCTTTAAGATGGAACATTTCTGTTGATTTAATTTTTTCCTTTGAATGGGCTATATTTTCTGTTTTTTTTGTATGCCTTGTGATTTTTTTGTTGAATACTGGACATTTGAATCTAATAATATAGTAGATCTGGAAGTCAGATTCTCCCCCTTCCCCAGGGTTTGCTTTTTTGTTGTTAATGTTTTTGTTTTTTTATTGTTGTGGGCTGTCTCTGTGCCAAGGATTAGCCTGAGATGTAAACTCAAGACCTTCTTAGGTCTTTCCTGAGCCTGTACCTTTCCCCAAGTGTATGTGGTCAGTTTCTAAATTTTCCTTGTGTATGCAGTTGCTTTTGAATGTCCTAGTCTTTCTCCCCAGCTTTACTGAGATATAATTGACATAATATTGTGTAAGTTTAAGATGTACAGTGTAACGATTTAATATATGTATATATTGCAAAACGATTATCACAATAAGGTTAGTTAACACATCAGTCATCTTACATAGTTATAATTTTTTTGTGTGATGAGAACTTTTTAGACTTACCCTCCTAGCAACTTTCAAATATATGTATAGTATTGTTAACTGTGTCACTGTACTGTATGTTGCATCCTCAGAACTTATTCATCTTATAATTGGAAATTTGTCCCCTTCAACCACCTTTACCAATTACCCATTCCCCATTCCCCTGCCACCACACTCCTGGCAACCACCATTCTGCTCTCAATTTCTATTAGTTTGACTTTTTAATAGATTCTACATATAAGTGAGGTCATACAGCATTTGTCTTTCTTTGACTTATTTCACTTAGCATAATGCCTTCTGTTTCATCCATTGTTGCAAATGGCAGGGTTTCCTTCTTTTTAATGGCCAAATAATATTCTATTGTGTATATATACCACATTTTCTTTATCCATTCATCTGTTGGTGAACACTTAGGTTGTTTTCCTGTCTTGATTATTCTGAATAATGCTGCATTGAAAATGGGGATGCAGATATCTCTTTGAGATAGTGATTTCATTTCCTGTGGATATATACCCAAAAGTTGAATCACTGAATCATACGGTAGTTTTATTTTTGATTTTTGTGGAGTCTTCACACTGTTTTCCACAGTGGCTGCACCAATTTACATTCCCACCAACAGTGTTCTCTTTTCTCCACATCTTCACCAACACTTGTTGCCTCTTGTCTTTTTGATAATACCTCAAATGTCCTAGTCTTTAATGTCTGGTTCCCAAAAGGGAAAAAAAAGAGACAAATGATGGGGTAGATAAGGGGGAAGGGCTCAGACCTTTAAATTCCCTGGAAGTCATTTCAGCCAGTGGGGAGTGGACTTGCAACACTGAAAGAGGTGCAACAAGAATGGCCACCCTCCTTTTTGTCTGCACCTCTGTGATAAGAAGCTGCAATCAGCAAACAGAGCACAGATCCCCAATATTTGGAGAACAAGATCCTTTTTGCCCACACTGGCTCCTGCAAGCTGTGTGCAACAGCCCCAGGAACACATGCATGACTGCCTGCCCTGAGGCTAGAGGTGGAGGATGGGTAGCTTCTACTGTGCTAAGGGCTGAAATTAACCACAATTTACTACCCGAGTCTTCCTCTGGAAGTTGCAAGCCTTCAATAGACTCCAGAGTTCCCAAACTATTACATCAGATAGATTGTTCCAGTGCAATTGTTGTCCAAGTGGGGAGAGAGATTTCTAGTACATCCCATCTTCCCAAAATCCTCTGGTGGGGGGTGTGTGTGGTGATGATGGATTTTTAGGATCTACAAAAATAGGATCCTATGAACAACCCTAAAGCAGGGGGACTCTGAAACATCATGCTTTATTCTCATTTACAATTTCAGTGATTTTTTTTACCCTCCCAAAGACAAATAATAATAGCTCCCACTCACTGAGCTACTATAGTTGTACTCAGCATGTTACAAATATCATCTAATATTCACAACAACCAAGTTGAAATAGGTAATGTTAAATTACTTTTACAGTTTAAATTGATATGATTAAACTCACACAGCTTGGGCTTCCCTGGTGGTGCAGTGGTTAAGAATCTGCTTGCCAATGCAGGGGACACGGGTTCGAGCCCTGGTCCGGGAAGATCCCACATGCCACGGAGCAAGGAAGCCTGTGTACCACAACTACTGAGGCTGCGCTCTAGAGCCCACGAGCCACAACTACTGAAGCCCATGTGCCTAGAGCCCATGCTCCGCAACAGGAAACCACCGCAGTGAGAAGCCTGCGCACTGCAACGAAGAGTAGCCCCCGCTCACCGCAACTAGAGAAAGCCCATGTACAGAAATGAAGACCCAATGCAGCCATAAATAAATAAATAAATAAATTTATAAAAATAAAAAAAATAAAGTCACACAGCTTGTAAGAGGTGGAGGTGGGTAAATGATATATGGCTCTCCATTTACTTGGTTTGGTAATTTTGTCATTGATGTCAAATTTCGTCATTGATGTCATTGATCAAGCCTACATAGCTCCTCTCAGTTTGCACAGTTGAAAGGAAAAATTCATATTGATTGATCTTATTGACAGATGCCTCCCTGCTTCCAACACAGTTAAATTTTGTTAACCTGTCTTGGAGCCTAGAATGATAAAGGGACATGGCTCTCAATTTATTTCTCTATCTCTATGATCTGCCTTTTCATGTTGTCATTCAGTTATTGAGGCTTTGAGATCTTGTCTTGTTGAATCTATTAATTCATTAAAGTCTTTTGATGCAAAATACAGAGGAAATTTTACCTTATCTTGGGATATGCTTTGTCCGACTGGATTCTTTATATCTCTTATATGCTATCAGTGCCTTCCTATTCTGCCTTTTCCTCTCCCCTTCCCTCCCCTATTCTACCTTCTTCTTTACCCCTTTCCTCCCTCACATCTTCTCCTCCTTCTCTTCCTCCTCCTCCTCTTTTTCTCTGGTTCATCACTAAAGTGTACAGCACTGGTAGATCTTCAGTTTGCTCTGATGCAATGTGGGTAAATTATTCTTGAGACTGTTTGCTTCACCTCATCTAGGTAGCACTTGATTCATTCCCTCAACTCAGTAAAGGACCTTGGAAGGTGGTGAACCTGACTTCACTTAAGAGGGCTGGTTTTTCCCTTTGCTTTTCCTTTGGAAACCATCTCATCCACTGTCAACCTCTGTCTCCTTAGGAGGATATTACTGAGAGTCCTCAGGATTTTGTTGATTTACCTTCCTTCTCTCTATATTGCTTTAAAGGGTTAGACATAGAGTAGTGTGACCTGTTACATCAGAAGTTTCTCTTCCTTTCCTTAGCTCATACTTTTCTACCTTTTGGCATAATATGGTTCTTTTGTTGTTGTTGTTGATTCCTGCTGGTGGTTTTGTTTACTCCAATTTATTTATTTGTTAAAATATACACAACACAGATTTTAACATTTTAATTTCTTTTAGGGGTATGGCTCAGTAGCATTAGGTATATTCACATTGTTGTGCAACCATCATCACCATCCATCTCCCTCCAGAATGTTTCCATCTTTCTAAACTTAAACTCCATAGCCATTAAACAATAACTCTCCATTCTCTCTTCCCTCCAGCCCCAGGCAACTACTTTCTGTCTCTCTGAATCTGACCACTCTAGATACCCCATATAAGTAGAATCATACAGTATTTGTCCTTTTGTGACTGACTTATTGATTTAATATGTCTTCAAGTTTCATCCATGTTGTAGCATATATCAGTACTTCATTCCTTTTTATGGATGAATAATATTTTATTATATGGATTTGGCACATTTTGTTTATCCATTCATCAGGATATTTGGGTTGATGTACATTTGATGTTTTTTACACTGTTTTGGCTATTATGAATAATACTATTATGAACATCTGTGTACAAGTTTTGTGTAGACATATGCTCTCAGTTCTTTTGGGTATATACTTAGGATTCTCATTGCTAGGTCATATGGTAACTCTATGTTTAACGTTTTGAAGAACTGTCAAACTATGGCTGTACCATTTTACATTCCCACCAGCAATGTATGAGGATTATTTCTCTACATCCTCACCAACACTTATTATTATCTGTCTTTTTAAAATTTTAGTTACTGTAGTGGATGGGAAATTGTATCTCGTGGTTTTGATTTGCATTTCTCTAATGACTAATGATATTAAGAATCTTTCCATGTGTTTATTGGTCACTAATATATCTTCTTTGGAGAAATACTTATTCAAATCCTTTGCCAATTTAAAATTGAGTTAATTGTTTTTTTATTGGTGAGTTATAAAAGTACTTTATATATTCTGAATGTAAGTCCCTTAAGAGATATATGATTTGCATGTATTTTCTCTCATTCTATGCATTTTTTACATTCCTGATGGTGTTTTTTTGTGGCACAAACGTTTTAAATTTTAACTAAGTCCAATCTCTTTTTCCTTTTGTTGTTTGTGATTTTGCTGTCTTATCTAAGAAACCATTGCCTAATTCATGAGCATGAAGCTTTACTCTTAATGTTTTCTTCAGAGAGGTTTATATTTTTCATACATTTTAAGGTTCATTTTTTCAGGTGTTCATGAGATAATAAAACTACCAGTTGTGAAAAAAATAATGCTGAAATTCAATAACTTAATAGGCAAGGAAGATCTACCTTCACTACTAGTCTCCTACTAGCCATCCATTTTACATTTGGTAGTGTATATATGTCAATGCTATTTTCTCACTTCATCCCAGCTTCCCCTTCCCCTAATAGGAAGCTACCGCATAGCACAGGGAGATCAGCTCCATGCTTTGTGATGACCTAGAGAGGTGGGATGGGGAGGGTGGGAGGGAGGCTCACAAGGGAGGGGATATGGGGATGTTTGTATACATATAGCTGATTCACTTTGTGGTACAGCAGAAACTAACACATTGGAAAGCAATTATACTCCAATAAAGGTTTAAAAAAAAAAAAGAAATACAGTTTCCCCGAAGGTAGATCTCCCAATGTTCAAGTACACTTTTATAGATCATTGGGTAAGTTTGGAGATTGGGTAAACTTGGAGATACCTGATTAGGTATAACCAGAGTAGGAAATATACTAATTGTCTCCAAGACAAGAATGAGTCTGGGGGTTTTTGTTTGTTTCTTTGCTTTTAACATTGCCAGCATTCTTGACTGTCCAAGCTTAAAACCAGGTTCTTCTGGTCTTGTAAGTCTATGATATGATTCTAAACAACAAGCTTTCTAAAAGTTTCTGATATGACTTCATAAAGCATGGCTTCTAAGGCCTTGATCCTGTGTCCTTGATGCTCACCAGCAGGAACAGTTTTACCATCATAATATCTCCTCAATGGTCCTTCCTTATTCAAGGATAAGTAGAGAGCACAAAATTCTGATTCTAGTCCCTCAGATCTTCCCCACAATGTTTACTTATTCTCGTTTCTGTCAATAAAATTTTGTTCAATTTATGTTGGTATCAAGGTTAATCTTGTGGTTAATTTGTCTGAATCATTTGTTGAGACAGAAGGTGTGCAGTAGTAGCATTTAGAATTCTGACAATCAGGCATCCTGTGACTGTGAAATAAACAAAAATAACTATCAGTATCATTGGGAGGGGTTGGAAAGTAGAGCAAGCTATGGAACATTCCCAGTACTCTGGAAAGGTCCCACATGCCTTTTCTTATCAGTATACTTCTAAGGGTAGCCATTATCCTGACTTCTAATACCATAGATTAGTTTTGCCTGGTTGTGAACTTCATATAAATAGAATTATGTGGTATATATATATATATATATATATATATATATATGTGTATATATATATATTTTTTTTTCAGTTCACGGTCCCTCACTGTTGTGGCCTCTCCCGTTGCGGAGCACAGGCTCCGGAGGCACAGCCTCAGCGGCCATGGCTCACGGGCCCAGCCGCTCTGCGGCCTGTGGGATTTTCCCGGACCAGGGCATGAACCCGTGTCCCCTGCATCAGCAGGTGGACTCTCAACCACTGCGCCACCAGGGAAACCCCTGTGGTATATATTTAATGTCTGACTTTTTCCAGTCAATATTATGACTTTGAGATTCCTCCATATTGTTACAAGTATTAGTAATTTGCTCTTTTTCACTGCTGCGTGGTCCTCCATGGTCTGAATATACAACAATTTATTTATCCATTCCACTGCTGGTAGGTATTTGAGTTGCTTCCATTTGGAGCCTATTACAAATAAAGCAGTTATGAACATTCTTGTATAAGTCTTTTGCTAGACAGAGCTTTCATTTCTGTTGGGTATAAATGTCAGAATGGAATTACTACATCATAAAGTATATGTTTGTTTAGTTTTTGTGAGAAAAAATATTAAATGCTGCCAACATTTTTCCAATGTGATTTTATCAATTTACTGTCCCACCAGCAATATGAAGGAATTCCAGTTGTTCCCTCTTCTGGCCAACACTTAGTATTGTCTTTTAAATAGTAAGCCATTATGGTGAGTGTGTAATGGTATCTCATTGAAGATTTAGTTTCCACGAATAATAATGTTGAGCACATTTTCACATGTTCACTGGCCAATCTTTTTTTAAAAATTTTATTTATTTTTTGTCTGCGTTGGGTCTTCGTTGCTGCACACGGGCTTTCTCTAGTTGTGGCGAGCGGGGGCTACTCTTCGTTGCGGTGCGCGGGCTTCTCGTTGCGGTGGCTTCTCTTTGTTGCGGAGCATGGGCTCTAGGCGCGGGGGCTTCAGTAGTTGCAGTGCTCAGGCTCTAGGGCGTGCAGTCTTCAGTAGTTGTGGCACGTGGGCTCAGTAGTTGTGGCTTGTGGGCTCTAGAGTGCAGGCTCAGTAGTTGTGGCACACAGGCTTACTTGCTCCACAGCATGTGGGATCTTCCTGGACCAGGGATCGAACCCGTGTCCCCTGCAATGGCAGGCGGATTCTTAACCACTACGCCACCAGAGAAGTCCCTCACTGGCCAATCTTTGTATCATTTTTTGTCAATTATCTCTTCAAGTCTTTTTAATAAAATTTTATTGGATTGCCTTTTTTCTTATTGATTTGTATGAGTTTTTAATGTATTATGGATATGAGTCCTTTTTTAGAAATATAATTTGCAAACATCTTTTCCCAATTAGTGGCTTGTAATTTTTATTCTTTTCATGGTGTCTTTGGATGAACAAAATTATTAATTTTTTTTAAAATAAATTTATTTATTTATTTTTGGCTGCACTGGGTCTCCGTGGCTAAATAGGCTTTTCTCTAGTTGCATCAAGCAGGGGCTACTCTTCGTGGTGCATGGGCTTCTCATTTCGGTGGCTTCTCTTGTTGCGAAGCACGGGCTCTAGGCGTGCGGGCTTCAGTAGTTGTGTCATACGGGCTCCGTATTTGTGGCTCGCAGGCTCTAGAGCGTAGGCTCAGTAGTTGCAGCACACGGGCCAAGCTGCTCCGCAGCACGTGGAATCTTCCCGGACCAGGACTCAAACCTGCGTCCCCTGCACCAGCAGGCAGACTCCCAACCACTGCGCCATCAGGGAAGTCCAAAATTATTAATTTTTAGATGATCAATTTCTCAGCCTTTTCTTTATAGTTAGTGCTTCTTGCTTTGTATATCCTGTTTAAGGAATCTTTGTCTATCCCAAACTTATGAAGATATTCTCCTGTTTTCTTCTAGGAGATTAATTATTTTAGATTGCTTATATAGGTCTGTTTAAAATTCCTGATTTTGTGTGTGGTGAGGTAAGGTTCCCTCTTCCCCATACAGCTGTCAGGTTCTCTACACTGGCCTTGAGCTGGATATTCAAGGTCATAAGTTTGTTGTTTTGTTGTTGTTATTGTTTTTGTTAAGCTTTCTAATACACCTAATAAGTCATACTAAAAACTATGATTGTTATTGTAATCAAGCACAGCCACCCGATTTGATCACCTGAAGTCTTGCCCTCCACAGACCTACTCCATCCAATATAATTTGAGTAATTGTGTTGCCCGTGCTTGGTACGGATTGCCAGTTCACAATATCTGCCAGGCATAACAAGACATCTTTGCATTCCTTAAATGTATAAGCTACTCAGTCCCAGAATCCCATTTTGATACTGTTTCTAGGGACATGTCTGGTAAAAAAAAAAAAAAAATACTGTATCAGTAATAATCCTGGCAAGAACCTAATACCACTCAAGTGTTTCACCTGAAGAGCCTTTATAAGGGAATTATTTGCAGAATGGTGGACAGAGTTAAAGGAACCAATAATAATATTAAAATACCCAGAGACTAGCAATGGAAGAAAGCCATTACAGTCCCTTTAGTTAAAGGGGTAATGCAAATAAATAGATGACAGATAGATTGATAGATAGACAGACAGACTTCTCTTTCCTTCCCTTGTTATTATCTCCTGCTAGTGCCTTTCACTGGCCAAACCCATTCAGAATCCAGCTGGAAACAGAGTGGAAGTATTGAAATACACAGGGGTGAGCCTTTCAGTGCACCAAATAGGGAAGAGGAAGTCTGAGAATGGATCCAGGGGAATGGGCAAATAGAGAATAAACACATAATATGAAACAGAAGTCAACATAGACTAAGCAAGATTACTTTGAAAATAGTAAAAATATTTAATACCTCAGAAAACTAAACTAAATTGGCAATATAAATTATTAAAAATTATAGATATAAACTATAGAAACATGTCCACATATAGAATGAATAAATAATTAGAAAGAATCTCGGATGACAAATATAGATGCTAAAGATTGAGAAATTGCAAGTGGTAGGGATTTTCAGTGATGAACAAAGGTGGTGGCTCTGTATTTCTCTTCCTGGCACATTGTACCCCTCTGATATGAATGAATGGATGTATAAATACTGAAAATAGGAAGAATAAAGGAAACCAAAATTGATAAAACATTAATTTTTTTAACTAAAAGCAAAACCAATAATAAAAGCAAAAACACTTCTGAATTATTTGAAATAGAAAATGTAAAGCCAGGGACTCCCCTGGTGGCACAGTGGTTAAGAATCCGCCTGCCAATGCAGGGGACACAGGTTTGAGTCCTGGTCTGGGAAGATCCCACATGCCGCTGAGCAACTAACCCCGTGTGCCACAACTACTGAGCCTGTGCTCTAGAGCTTGTGCACCACAACTACTGAAGTCTGCACGTTCTAGGGCCCATGAGCCACAACTACTGAGCCCATGCTCTGCAACAAGAGAAGCCACCACAGTGAGAAGCCCGCACATCACAACGAAGAAGAGCCTACACTCGCCGCAACTAGAGAAAGCCCGTGCACAGCAATGAAGATCAAATGCAGCCAAGAAAAAAAAGAATTTTTAAAGCACAGCAAAACATCAAGGCAGCCTTGGATTTTTCTGCTACAACAATGAATATCACATATTCTTTTAAAGAACTTTCAGAGAAAAATATTACCTAAGAACCAACTCAACTAGTTGTTCATATGCAAAACCAACAGAAGAATGTTGTAAACATATTTCATCAAATGTGAGCTTCATTGAGTGTAAGATGCACTTTGTTCTATTAACACAAAGAAAGGAAAAACTCTTCCAATTAAACTTTAACACAGTGTTTTAACAGTGATCGTGGATGATGCATGGACTGTGCTGACATTTCCCCAGCGTTCTGTGTGATAAGGCAATAATTTCATGTGTATCTCCATAGTAAAACATAATGTCATTTCATCTACTTGTAGGTTTCTTTTTTCTTAGGTCTTATAAAATACCTGGTGATTGTTCTACAAGAAAATACGGCAGTGTGGTAATTCTTTAGCGACTTTTGCTTTATTGATAAATCTATGCCCTGCTTTGTTTTTCTCTCTTGCTGAACCCATAATAATTTTGTTTCAATACCAGATTATAATGTAATATTTTAAGGCATTTTAAGCAGCATTAAAGCTCAGCATGTATTATACCAGTGATTCAGTAAAGTGATGACAGTATAAAGAGCGGAGACAAAGTATAATACATACATGTGTAGCCAATTGACTATTATGGTGTGAGTGCCACCTATTGGACAATGATTATAAGACAGATCAATTATAAAATATCTCCATTTCCACGATGTGAAAATGTGAAGGAAAAAAAAGTGTATCTTATGTTTATAGATGAAATATGGCATATTGAACCTTAACAATTGTAATGGTTAATTTGATGTGTCAGCTTGACTGGGCCAAGGGGTGCCCAGATTAAATATTATTTCTGTGTGTGGCCGTGAGGGTGTATCTGGATGAGATTAACATTTGAATCCATAGACTGTCCTCCTCAGTATGGGTGGGCATCATCCAATCTCTTAAGGGCCTAAGTAGAACAAAAAGGTGGAGGCAAGAGGAATTCACCCCTTTTGCTTCTTGCCCGCCAGCTTGAGCTTGGACATCATCAGTTTTCCCCTGCCCTCCCACCCCACAAACCCAGTTCTCAGGCCTTTGGGCTTCAACTGGGAGTTACACTCAGCTCCCCTGGTGCTTGGGCCTTTGGTTCTCTACCTTACAGACAGCAGATCATAGAACTTCTCAGCCTCCATAATTGCATGAGCTCATTCCTCATTCTAAATTTCACAATAAATAAATATATATATTGGCTTGTCCAGGGTGATTGTGGTGAGAAGTGGCTGCGTTCTATATATATATTTTTTGAGGCTGACGTCAGTAGGATTTGCTGATGGATTAGACACAGGGTGTGAGAGGAAGAGAGGAATTAAGAATGGCTGTATGGTTTTTGGACTGAGCAGCAGGAATAACACAGTTGCCCTTACTGGAAATGAGGAAGGCTGAGGATGGAGGGGGTTTAATGTGAGGATTGGGAGTTCCGTTTGGGATGAGTTCCATGTGAGATGCTTGGCTGACATGCATATGGAGATGTCATTAGGCAGTTAGATAAGTCTGGAGTTCAGGGAAGAGAATGAGATGGGAGGTTTAAATTTGGGAATCATCCACATAAAAATGGATTTAAAATCCTGAAAGCAGAAATAGAGACACAGACATAGAGAACAAATTTATGGATATCAAGGGGGGAAGGGGAGGTGGGATGAATTGGGAAATTGGGATTGACATATATATACTACTACATATAAAATAGATAACTAATGAGAACCTCCTGTATAGCACAGGGAACTCTACTCAGTGCTCTGTGGCGACCTAAATGGGAAGGAAATGCAGAAAAGAGGGGATATATGTATACGTATTGCTGATTCACTTTGCTGTACAGCAGAAACTAACACAACGTTGTAAAGCAACTATACTCCAATAAAAATTAATTTAAAAAAATAAAGTAAAATCCTGGAACTGGATGAGATCTCCAGAAATAATGGTAGAAGATATCTAAGAACTGAGTCCTGGGGCACTCCAGTGTTTAGGGGTCAGGACAGGAGAAACTAGGGAGGATTAGGGAGCTTGGTGGGGGGAGGGGTTGGAAATCAACCTTTCTCATCCTGAAACCTCAGCATTCACTCTGTCTCCATCCTCCATCCAGGAGAGGGGACACTTTCTTTGTCTGGATCAGTGTTTGGTTCAGTGAATGTTGCTGCATCACCAGATGACTGCCAGTTCCTCTCAACACGTTGCCCTAAGACACAAGAGAAACGCAAAACACCAAGTTTGGTTCAACATATTAATCCTAGTATACCTAATGACCCAGTGGTCTCTACTGATAATTCCCCCTTGCCTCCCCAAGGGTTATTTTCTCACTGCCTTCTACCTACTCAGGAGTCTGATTTCAGTGTTAGGAAGAGAACCCACTGCCGGAGGAGCTAACCTCTTTTCCTCTATACTTCTAGACACCCCCTCACTCTGTCCTTCACCTACTTCAGCGAACAGGTTCTGTAATGAAATGGAGCTTGAAAAAGACTTTCCAAGGACTTAACCAAAGACTATCATGAATTTTGCTAATTCTGGAGTCTCAGAGCCCTTCTCCCACCTCTTAGTTTAAATAGAGTTTTTATAAGGTATAGCTTTTAAAGTTCTCTAGTTGTATCGTATCAATATCAAGAGATGTCTGTTCCTTTCCTAACAGGGTTAGGAAGATATAGTAAAATTGGATCTATTTCTGATAAAATTTTCACATTATACTATGACCACATGGGATTCATACATAAACTGACTCCGGATCATTTTGAAGCTGGTGGGTCACTTGCTGCCTTTGGAAATTCTAAAGGTATTTTTGGACAGGTCAGTGATATAATGCATTGAAACAGTTTGTCTTGTTTTAAGTGGAAATGGGAAAGTGTTTTCCTTACAAACTCTTATTAATGCTCTTTGCTCTATTTAACTAAAGGAAAAACCTCCATATATCAGGGAACATCTCCAAAATCTTTCAAGTCACATACAGAGCTATATAGATTTATATCCACCCAGAATATCTTCATATAAATGTCTTCACAGCAAACCACCAGATATTCTAAGCTAGATCCAACCCAGATCCATGGTGGGTTTGACTCTCTGCCTCTCAAGGTTGACCTTGAAGAAACATGAGTTCTGTTTTTTCCCAATATTTGACCTTTCTTCTTTCATATTAACCCTGCCCCCTTGTTTCTTCCTTTTCTAATGCTAACAGAGAAAGGTGTTATGTGTGTCACAGAAGATACTTCATGCAGATTTTTCTAATAATTTTAATGTATAATGTGCCACTTATGAAGGTATATATGCCTAAGAACTCATCACGGGGCACATAATCATGAATTAATAATAATTAATAATGAATTTTCATCAATGTATCAGCAAAGAATCAAACCTATTTTTTGACTGGGACTTAATAAAACCTGCCCTTTGGCTTAAAGGAAACAGAATAAAGGAGGACTCAAGGATGACTCTGTTTTAACTGCGGTTCAGAACATGGTGTTTTAACTTCCCTGTCTGTCCGAGATATTTGTAGAGAGTAAAGTGGAACTTTCTAGTGACAGTAAGATGCCATCACGCGACTCCTTGTGTATTTATTTGCCCATCTGTTGTGTGGCTCTGCATAGAAATAAATCAAATCACGTGAGCGGGAGGGTAGCACTAACCACAAAAGCAGTTACCTCAATTTTCACTAACTTCACAATTTGTAGGAAATGTTTTAGTTCTCTTATGTGAAAGTTTAAATTATTAAATCAAAAGCCAGTGGGGGTTTTTATACTCAGGGCGAGTGAGTTCAAGGAACTTACTCTCAATATTACGACCTCCCTCTCCCTAAACACACTATACATATATTGTCTCTGGATACAAACGATCCCTAGACCTTATTTGGCTCCGACTAGGTGCCAGGCACTGTCATGAACACTTAATCTTTATAACAATTATTTACCCTCATTTTACCCATAAGGAAAGTGAAGTGCAGGGAGGCTAAATAATTCACCCCAAATTACACACATCACGGGTTAGTCACTGGAATCAGACATCGAATCAGGCAGCAAGCTTTCAGTCATTCTGCGGCCTTTCCCTGGACTTGCACATTCTTTCCATGGGATGTTCTTGGCACTCCCAGTCTAGAGTGTCATGCAGAACCCTTAAAGCATTGTCAGTAATTTTCAAGACTCCTTAAGCCATCTGTTCAGTCCCACATGTATTCTCCTGGCATCTGTTTCCCACTCTCTCTTCTCCGTGGGTTCCCAACTTTTAGAGGCCAGAGGAAAAGGCATGACAGAAAATGGGTCTGGAAGGCACTACTTGATGGTGGCGTCCCAACCAGCCTGTACCATCTACCACCCCTCCTCCTGTCATAGCAACAAGGGTGACTCCAGCATCCCCCTGGGGGCTGGTCCCTACCTGTCTTCTCACCCCTGCAAGTTCCCAAATCTGGACAAGATCAGGATCAGAGAAGGGTGTGTTGGAAAGAAGACCTGTGGGTCAGAAATCTGGTCCAAAGGTGCCCGTGTTGACAGTGAGGGAAAGCCTTGTGAACCACCAGTGTTGGGGACTCAGCGGCAGCTGTGCAGAGTCACCAGCGTGAGATTGTGGGGGGTGGGGGGCAGCTCTCAAGTGACGAGAGGTTCTTCCCTGCCCCTCGCTTACAGAAAACTCCAAATAGGAACTGAATTCTAGAATCTGCGCCTCCAGACTCCTCCCACACACACAAGACAAGACATTCACATCTCCCACTGCAGCCTTCTACGTGGGAATCTTAAACTGAACTTCTCAGAATTTCTTTTCCTCCTCAACAGAAAAGTGAGTTTTCCCTTGCACATGCGTGGACATTCAGACAGAATGTGTTGAACTAGTCCTCCTATTTATAAGCAAAGCAGTATTGTTTTGATGTGAACTGGAAGCAAATCTTATTTTCATTTTGCCATAATGGAAATTTAAACTCGTTTAAATTCAGTACTTTCTTTTTTCATGTTCCAGGCTCCTGACATGGGCTTTGAGACTGTCCTTGCTCCACAGTATATCACCTTAAATGAAATGATCTTTTATGCATATGTGCCCGAGAATGAACCGAAGGAAAGTATATACACCAAGAAATTCAATGACATTCACCTTGGAAAATTGATACACTCCAGGTAGGTACTGATTATCTTCACATTTTACTTAGATTGCACACCAGTATTGATATTCTAAATTTTGAGCCTATCTTTTGGAGTAATTTTCCTAGTCAAGGAGACTAAGTCTTTTTTGGAGACCTCACAAGGCCAAATACATTTACTTATAGACTCTAAGGTGCCTTGCACAATGCCCCAGTTTGAGAAACATGGGGCCAGTTATGTCAGCAACATCCGGCCAAGCTAAAGAAATGTGTGTTTGTCGTCCTGAGTATCAAAAATGTCTGGGCTACACTGGATACTGCTTATCCTCTGAGTTCACTCCCATGGCAGTTGTCATATGTCCTAAAGACAAGCACATCTAACGTAGAGGAGGCCATTCTGCAAGAAATACTGCATGGCAAGATATGCAGAGTTCTGAGGAACGCTTACTTCAAAGATGTTGGCAAGAGCCAGGGACCCTGAAAGCTTCCTTCAAGGCCTGAAATCTTTCTTTGGAAAACAATATAAATTCTATAACCCCTCACCCCCACATCTAACAACCAGAAAAGAAACAGTTTCAGATTACCAGAAACTCACCTATCTCCAAAGTGGTTAGCCCTGTTCCACCAGGTTGAAATCTATTATACATGCTTTGGGCTGTCAACTAGGATCTTGTCCCATAGCCAACAACTCCAGCTCTACGGGACAGCTCACTCAGAGGTAGAGATGGGGAAAAGAATCAAACATAATATAGCAAATGCTGGCATTAGGGTTTTCTTCCACAAAGACTGTAGAACCTTCAGCCTCTGAGAAAAGTATCTGTGATCACCTAGAACTATTTGTTTTTGATGGCTTTTGGATGTGTGATATTCCAGATCAATTAGTGCATGTTTACATAGGTAGGTCCTTGTAGAAAACATAGAGAATCACTCTTTAAAATTAACATATGATTAACATCATCTCAACATTAATATCAATTTCTTATATCCTAATTATTTTTAAAAGCATATGATAATTCTCTAAAGAATCAGAATATTTGAAAACCAGCACAGCACGTTCTGTGATCAAATTCAATAACTGTGCTCCACTTGCACAGAAACTAGAGAATGAGCATCTCCGAGGAAGGAAATGGGAGCAAAGAGCCAGGATCAGGGAACTGGAAGCAAGTGGGACTTCAAGCAGGAAGGTCAAGGTTGTGGGAGCCGGAAGTTATGAGGTCAGCTGTGGGCCAAAGGCAGATATCTAGATAGTCAGAAGGAGAAGCAGGGTGAACCCTTCATTCTTCTCTTCCACAAATAGTTATTTAACAAGGCACTCTGGAAGGTGCTATGATGGAGAGTGAGGAAGACGTTCGAACCCAGGTACTCCTGGAACTTGTATTCTAGCACAGGACAGAGACAGTTGTGTAATTACTGTTGATGTAAGTCTGCAACAGAGGAGCATGGAGCATTGAGAGAGTGAGTTCCGGGGGGTTGAGCCCTTATTTGGAGGATCTTGGAAGGTTTCCCAGAGGCAGTGGTGCTTATGATGAGATCAGGAAAATGAGGATGAAGGAAGGGGATCGGGTGGGGGGAAGGTTCCAGCCTGAGAGCACAGAGTGGAAAAGGCCCCCAGGCCAAAAGAAGCATGACGTGTGCTTGAGAAGCCCAAGAAAAACCAGAGTGACTTCAGTGTTGTGAGCCAAGGAGAAAAGTCATTTGAGACCAGGTCAGGTGGGGCCTTCTGAGTCCCAGTAGGGAATGTGGATGTTATTCTAAGGGAGGGGGAAGCATTGAAGGCTTCAAATTAGGTGAATAACCAGATCAATTATGTGTAACTTGTTTACTGAATCAGCTGGATGTCAACTTTTTTTTCCTCCTGTCTCTTCAGACCACCTCTGTGGACCTATTTCCTTTCTGCCTCTAGATGAAGTATCAGCAAGTCCCATAGCTTTTCCCTTAGAGAGTAAATAAATATTTCCTTAGCTTAAAAAAGTCTAAGTCAATCAATTACCACATGACTCCGTTCCTGCCCAGTGTTTTAAGAAACTTCAAATCCTTATCCAATTTAAGTTTGTTTTACGGCCCCTGTTTTAGCCGGACCCAGCCTGGGGAGTCTGGAATGTGGGGAGGTGGAGAATTTCCTCATTCTTATTATTTTTAGATTCATATCCCCCCTCCCTCATAGCTGATGGTTTCCAGCCCCTTCTGGAGTTTGGGTGAGAAAATGGAGGTGAGATAAAGGGACAAGAGGTCTGCTGATGGGGGTGACACTTCTACCTGGAGACAACTGCCCCTGTCACCTCTGGGCCTCGGGAAGTCTTCCACTTTTTTGGGGCCCCTGCACCCTTCCAGCTGTGCTTCTGTGTAGTTTTCCTTTGCTTTGCTGCCTCTTCCCCACCCCAACACTCTGCCTCCTCAGAAATAAGCATTACCTTGAATTTTGTGTAAACATTTTAAGAAATGTTTCTCTATAGCTTTAACATATATGTGTATCAAAATATATTGTTTAGGGCTTCCCTGGTGGCGCAGTGGTTGAGAGTCCGCCTGTTGATGCAGGGGACACGGGTTCGTGCCCCGGTCTGGGAAGATCCCACATGCCACGGAGCGGCTGGGCCCATGAGCCATGGCCGCTGAGCCTGCGTGTCCGGAGCCTGTGCTCACAACGGGAGAGGCCACAACAGTGAGAGGCCCTCATACCGTAAAAAAAAAAAAAAAATATATATATATATATATATAGTTTAGTTTTGCCAGATGTGTTACTTAGCAATGTATACCTTTTCCTGTGACTTGCCTTTTTCATACAACCTTATGCTTTTTAAATTACCCCATATGCTTTAAAAATGATTTGGTATGGATGTATGTGTCTGTATTCACTCATGAATATACCACAATCTATTTAGCTATTCTCCTATTTTGTCTTGTAGTTTTTAACTTTTGCTTTGTATTTTTAAGTTTTTAATCTGTGTAGAATTGATGTTGAGTGTAGTATGAAGTGGGAATCTGATTTCTTTCTTTTTTTATATATATAGATAACCAATTGTGCAAACAAGACCCATCTTTCCCCCTGATCTGCAATGTCACCCCTGTGATATATCCTAGTTCCACATGTACATCAATCTGTCTCTGTCTCTCTTCTCCTTCATTGCTGTATTTGCCCTTCCCTAGATCACAATGACAAAATTTCTCTAACCAGGTAACTCCTATGAATAGCACCCCCTCTTGGATTTTCTTGGCCTTTGTTCTTGCATTTAAATGTTAGATTCAGCTTGTCAAGTTCCATTAAGAAAAAAAAGCACAACAACCTGTTAATAAAAATTACCTCTTGCAGCCAAATTCTGCCTTGTACCTGCAGTTAGATCTTAGGTGGAGATTTCTGATTCTTCCTGCAGCAGGATAACTCTATTTGTTCTCCTAGAATTTTAGGCCCAAGACAGCTCCCTGACTCTCCATAAGGATAGAGAGTTATCGTTTTAGCTTCCCTTATCCATAATGTGTCTTTGCCTGTGCCCCAGTGATGGGTGGCTTTGCTTCCTCTCTCTCAGTAGCTTCAAGCTTCTGCTGTGTAGGGGATAAGAGGGAGGGAGGGAGCCAGGGCTTCAGTGCCAGCACCCCCCAAGCACTTCCCCCCAGCATGGATCACCTCTTTTGAGACCTGTGTGCAACTGTTGAATGCCCAACCTCCTGTAGCTTAAGGCTTTCGCTTCTTATGAAAGAAAGTTCAGGGAAGCGAGTGATGCTTGCTCCCATCCTCTCCACCCACTCCCCACAGTGACCCCTTCCATACTCCCTTGATGCCTGCACCACCAGCAGGGACTGTCTGGTCTATTCCCTGCCCCATCTTTCTCCTGAGCGTCCAGGGAAACCCATGGGAAGGAGCTTGCAAGTGAGTACAGGCTCCGTTTTGAAAGATGCCCCAGCGTTTCCAGACTCACATACCAGCCCATACTTGGCCTTTGACAGTTTTTTACAATTTTAGCTATTTCTTACTTGCTTCTTTTGTGGCCAGCACTGTTTCTGCCTCTCATGCTCTTCCATAAGTGAGACTGTTCCTGTGTTCAGATTCTCCTCAGAATGGCTTATTCCCTTGGATTTCAGGTTAGTTGGTTATCTTGTGACTTTAGTTATCTGATGGCTTAAGGAAAATGATGACTTAGTGATTTATCTGTTTTGTTTCTTGTTGGGTTGCTTCTTTCTGCGTTGAAAGCAAAAGCAAATGTCTTGTAATTGACTTTTGTGTAACAATCTTTTTTTTTTAAATTATTTTGTTCATTTATTTTTGGCTGCATTGGGTCTTCGTTGCTGCGCACGGGCTTTCTCTGATTGCGGTGAGCGGGGGTACTCTTCACTGTGGTGTGCAGGCTTCTCATTGTGGTGGCTTCTCTTGTTGCAGAGCACGGGCTTTAGGCATGCGGCCTTCAGTAGTTGCAGCACGCGGGCTCAGTAGGTGTGGCTCACGGGCTCTAGAGCACAGGCTCAGTAGGTGTGGCGCATGGGCTTAGTTGATCCGCGGCATGTGGTATCTTCCCGGACCAGGGCTCAAACCCATTTCCCCTGCATTGGCAGGTGGATTCTCAACCACTGTGTCTCCAGGGAAGCCCTTGTGCAGCAATCTTAAATGTTTCAAATTTGCTACATTCTTTTGATGATTCCAGTACTTTTTCTATATATTCTTTTGGATTTTCTGAGTAGAGGTAAATATTTTTCTAAGCAGATAATCACATCACCTGCAAATAATTTGTTTCTTTAACATTTCTTAGCATATTATACATTTTTTTTCTGTCACAGTATCTAGGAGCTCATTAAATAGAAATGAAGATAGTGGGTGTCAGTCCGTTCAGGCTGCTGTAATCAAATATCAAAGACTGGGTGGCTTATAAACAACAGAAATGTATTTCTCATAGTTCTGAAGACTGGAAGTCTAAGATTAGGTGCCAGCATGGTTGGGTTCTGTGCAAGCTCTCTTCTGGTTGTAGACTGCCAACTTCTTGCCCTGTCCTCGCATAGTTGAAGGGGGCAGGGGATTGCGCTGGAGCCCCTTTTATAAGGGTAGTAAACTGATTCACAAAGCCTTCACCTTCATGACCTAAATCACCTCCCAAAAGCCTCACCTCTGAATACCATCACTTTGGGCTTTAGGTTTTCAACATAGGAATTTTAGAGGGATACAGACATTCAGACCATAACAGTGGGCTTCCTTGTTCCTGACTTTTAAAAGGATGTTTTAAACATTTCACCATCACAGATTATCCTTTCCATAAATTTTTAAAACTCTTTTTCATTTATAGACAGTTATCTTTTTTTTCAGTTTAACAGGTGTTTTATTTTTGTTTTTAAATGTTTCTTCTGTATCTATTGAGCTTATCTATAGATTTTTTTCCTTTAACTTTTTACTTAATGTTGTAAATTATATTATGGATTTATTGCTGAACCAGACTTGAAGTCATGGAATAAACCTATCTTGGTCATTGTGTATTATCTATGTTTATACATTTCATACATTGTTGAGTGCAATGTTAGTATTTATTTGTTAGATTAATCTTGTTAATTGTGATTTTTCAATCTTCTGTATCCTTACTGATTTGTTTTCTGTGTGACCTATCAATTATTGAGTTATGTTAAAATTTTCTGATGTGATATTGAATTTGTCAGTTTCTTTTGTAGTTCTGTCAATTTTGCCTTATATATTTTGAGGCTGTTATTAGATACATATAAGTTTAGAATTGTTACATCTTCTTGATGAGTTGAACATTTTATTGGTATTTAATTATTATTTTTATATTTATAATGCTTTTTTGCATTATAGTACTTTGGTTGTAGTAAAATATGCATCACATAAAATTTACCATTTTAACCGTTTTTAAGAGTGCAGTTCTGTGACATTAAGTATATTCACATGGTTGTGCAACCATTGCCACTATCCATCTCCAGAACTATCTCATCTTCCCCAACTGAAACTCTGTGCCCACTAAACAGTTCATTCCCCACTCCCCTCTCCCCACAGCCTCTGGCAACCTCTGTTCTACTTTCTGTCTCTGTGAATTTGACTATGAACAATTGTGGATACACCTAGATCAGTTACATAGGTGGAATCATACAGTACATATCTTTTGAGACTGGCTTATTTTAATTAGCATACTGTCCTTAAAGTTCATCCATGTGATAGCATGTGACAGAATTTCCTTCATTTTTAAGACAATAATATTCTGTTGTATGCATATGCCACATTTTGCTTATCCATTCCTCTATTGATGGGCATGGGTTGCTTCCACTTTTTGGCTATTCTGAATAATGTCACTACGAACATGGGTGTACAGCTATCTCTCTGAGACCATACTTTCAGTTATTTTGGGTATACCAAGAAGTGGAATTGCTATATCATATGGTAATTCTATGTTTAATATTTTGAGGAAACTCCATACCATTTTCCACAGCAGCTGCACCATTTTGTATTCCCACCAACAATGTACAAGGGTTCTAATTTCTCCACATCTTTGCCAACATTTTTTATTCTCTATTTTTTTATTTTATAATAGCCATTCTAATGATATCTTGTGGTTTTGATTTCCATTTCTCTAATTATTAGTAATGTTGAGCATCTTTTAATGTGCTTATTGGCCATCTGTATATCTTCTTTGTAGAAATGTCTAATTAAGTCCTTTGCTCACTTTTCAATCAGATTATCTTTTTGTTGTTACCATGGTTTTTGTTTTATTTTTGTTGTTTTTAATCTGTTATTCATGTAGTTGCACTAGCCTTCTTTGGGTAATATTTGTCTAGTATATGATTTTGATTCTTTTACTGCCACCTTCCTTATGTATCTCTCATAAAAAACATATATAGGCTTTGTGGGCTATTTTTTAGCCAATCTCTGTCTTTTAATTGGAGAGTTATGGAAAAACCCGAATGAACTTTTTGGCCAACCCAATGTATTTGAATTTATTTGTACCATCTTCTTTTTAAACTCACAAACTCCCATTTATCTCAAATGGCCTAGCTTTTGTTTAGAATACCACTCTGCTGAGATGGGGAAAAGGAAGTAGAGGGTAACAACTGTGGATGCACTGAGAGCAGTTAGAAGGATTTTGCAATAGTATAGGCTAAAATTTTTCGTGTTTCAGTCTAAGATGTTGATAGTAGAAATGGAGAGGAATGGATTGATTTGAGAGATATTTGGGAGGTAGACTCAACAGGGCAATGGATCCAGAGTAATTTCCATTCCTTTACTGTATTGCCTGGCTCTTTGCTTTATAAAACACATCTATGCTTGTCTTCTGTGTGCCACATCCAGCCACATCTTGTGTTATTATTGTGAGGGAATCTGAGGTTCTCATATTGTGCTTAAGAAGACAGGTACTTGTGGTAGACAGACTGTTGGGTGAGGAATCATGCAGTGTGGAAATGACAGTCTCTTGGAATTCAAAAGAGAATTTGAGGAATAAGAGGAACTAAGGTTAGATGATGGAAACAGACAAACAACAAGAACCTACTGTATAGCACAGGAAACTATATTCAATATCTTGTAATAACCTATGATGGAAAATAATCTGAAAAAAAACATATATATATATATATATATAACTGAATTACTTTGCTGTACCCCTGAAATTAACACAACATTGTAAATTAACTATACTTCAATTTCTAAAAATGGTTTAAAGAAAGATTCAATGGTGGAACACAAGGAATTCAGAACATTAGCAAAGATTTTGGATTTTGGGGGCACTACCTACGAGATGTTGGATACTGAATCAAAATCCTTTCCACAGTGGGAGTTGATTATATACTCACAGATAAAAAATCTATATCTGCTTGATAATGGGAAGTATAGTCGTTCCACAAATGGTGAAGTATTGAGAAGGAACTTCTCTCATTTCATAACAAGGTCAGTTGTTTTTAAGAATCTCCACAAAATCCTAAAAGTGATAACTTAATGTCAATAATTCTACTAAACTGCTCAGAAAGAAAACAGCATCAACATTTACACAAAGTTTTGGTAAAGCTATTTGTTAATTCCATGAATATTATTGAGTGACTATTTCACATCAAGTCTTATGCTAAGCCCGGGAATATAGTGGTGAATAAGATAGACAAGGTCCTTGCCCGCATGGAGGTGACATTCTAATGAAGAGAGACAGATGATAAACAGGTAAGCAAAAAAGAAAATAGTTTTAGATCTAATACATGCTATGAAGAAAGTAAACACGGTGACAGAGGGAGTGAGAAGGATAAGCAAACAGCTGAGAACAAAGAACGAAGAGCTTTCCAGGCAAAAGAAATTGCAAGTGTAAATGCAGTCAGGCAAGAAAATACGTGGGTGTATTTAATAAACAGGAAGGAGGCTGGTGTGGATGGTGCAGAGTAAGATGGTGTGGTGGAAGGTGAGCGAGGGGGTAGGTAAGTGCCAGACCATATAAGGCATCGTGGGCTGCATGAGGAGTTTACGTGTTATTCTTGGTGCCAGGGGAAGCCATTGGAGAGTTTTACATAGGAGAGTGAAATTATTTTTATTTTCGAAAAGATCACTCTGCTGTGAAAAGTATAGGACAGAATGAGAAGTCAAAGTTTCCAGGCCCCTTGGAAAGCTATTGAGGTAATACAGGTGAGAAATGAAGGCAGTTGAAGCAGGTGCACTTGAGAAAAGACAGGATTTGATGACAGATTGCCTGGTGTGGGTATTAGCAAGAGAGCAATCAAGAACTGTTTAGGTTTTTGGTTTGCAGCTAGGTAGATCATGCTGTCATTTTATGAGACGAGGAATGCAGAGTTACTCAGGGTGAGTGAGAGTTCCATATTAGAAATATTAATTTTGAAATGCCTGTTAGGTACCCAAGTGAAGATGTGAAGTTGGCAGTTGCATGGATGTACTAATGCATAGCACACAGGGTCAGAGCAGGAGCTCTTCATCTGACAGTTGTTCCTGTATAAATGGATGTCTGTAGGGAAGAAAAGGCCTTGGGCACTCCAGGAAGAGAGATTAGGCAGAAGAGGAGGCCCCAGCCAAGAAAACCAGGACGGAGCAGCCAGTGAGATAGGAGAAAAACCAGGGAAATGTGGGCTCCTATAAGCCAAGGGAGGTGGGTGTTTTGGAAAGTATGGAGTGGACCACTGTGACCCATGCGGCTGAGAGACTGAGTAAAATAAGAACAAAGAAGTGAAGTGACCTTTGGATGTGGCAACATTCCAGGCTGTAGTAACCTTGATTAAAGCAGCTTCATTGGCATGGGGTGAGGGCAGTGGGCTGGGGAAACAGCATGGGTACTGGAATGGGAGCTTAGCATTACAGGCAGTTAAGTTTGATGGTGATTGTCTTTTTGCAGTGTTTTCCCCCGTCAACAGATATTCCTCTCCACCTCAGGAACTCCCTGACTCCTAATTTTAAGCCCATCCTTCATTGCCCAAACCCCATTCCCTCCTTTAAAAGCTGACTTCTTACCTCTCCTGGAAGACTGGAGCTTGATTACCCCCAAAAGCCATCCTAGACACTTGAGTACAAGAGGCTCATTTAACTCGCCAGTGGTGGGAGAAGTGGGAAGACAGGTTCAGTAATAGCCTGGCTATTGGTAAATGACTTCAGATACAAAGAGGTTAATTTTTTTAAATTACGGTAATAAAGTTTACTTTTTAAGAGAAGTTTTAGGATCACAGCAAAACTGATCAGAAAGTAGAGTTCCCATATACCCCCTCTCCACACATACCTCCCTCACCATTGATGTCCTACACCATAGTGTAGGACACTATACTATAATATAATGTAGGTACATTTGTTACAGTCCATGAACCTGTACTGACACATCATCAGTCACCTGAAGCCCATAGTTTACATTAGGGTTCACTCTTGGTGTTGCACATTCTATGGCTTTTGACAATTATGTAATGACACGTATCCACCTTATACTATTAATATCATACGGAATACTTTCACTGCCCTAAAAGTCCTCTCTGCTCTGCCTCTTCATCCATCCATCCCCACTAACCCCTGACATCTATACTGTCTCCATAGTTTAGCCTTTTTCAGAATGTCATACAGTTGGAATCACACAGTGTGTAGCTTTTCAGATGAGCTTCTTTCACTTAGTAATATGCATTTCAGCTTCCTTCATATCTTTTCATGACTTGATAATTCATTTCTGTTTACCACTGAATGACATTCCATTGTCTGGATGTACCACAGTTTTTTTATCCATTCACCTACTGAAGGACATCTTGGTTACTTCCAAGTTTGGGCAATTTTGAATAATGGTGCCATAAACATCCTTGTTCAGGTTTTGTGTTTAACTCATTTGCATAGATACAAAGGAATTTGATTGCTGGATCATATGGTAAGTGGCTTTCAAAGTGGCTGTACCATTTTGCATTCCCACCAGCAATAAATGAGAGTTCCTCTTGCTCTACATCCTCACCAATATTTGGTGGTGTCAATATTTTGGACTTTTGCCATTCTAATAAGCGTATAGTGGTATCTCGTTGTTTTAATTTGTATTTCCCGATGATATATCATGCATATAAGCATCTTTTCATATGTTTATTTGCCATCTGCATGTTTTCTTCCGTGAGGTGCCTATTTAGACCTTTTGCCCACTTTTTAACTAGGCTGTTTCTTTTCTTACTGTTGAGTTTTAAGAGTTGTTTGTATTGTAGGGGATTGGCATATGGCAATCCAAAATATACCACTTTGGCATAAAGATTATTTTTAGCCTAAGGCAATTAAGAAGAAGCAGACATATGAAAAAATCCCTTGCCTTCCACCTCTCTACCAAGAAAGGCAGGATGATTCCTAATCACCAGAGACAACTGGAGACTCTTACCAGTTCAGAGACACTGAGAGGAACCTGCATAACAAGCATTACTAAAAACAACCTTATCTTCCAATAGTTTCTCCCATATATTTACTTTTTCACTGTTTGCCACCCCTAAAAGCCTTAGCCCCTTTTTCTTTGTCTTGTCACTTCTCCACAAATTTATTGTTCTTTATTAAGATGCTAGACAAGCTCCAGGTTCCAACCACCCCTTTGAGTTACTCATCACTGAGGTGTCTCCCCTGTGTAAGCATGACACACATTAATCAAGTGTTCGTTTTTTATTGTTAATCTGGCTTTCATCAGTTTAATTTCTAGGGTCCCAGGCACAGAACCTAGGAGGGTAGAGGAAAAAGAGGTTTTATTCCTCCCCTACAGTTTATTTTGGATAATAGTCCTTTGTCAGATATGTTTTTCACAACTATTTTCTCCCAGTCTATGGCTTGTCTTGTAATTCTCTTGACAGTGTCTTTCACAGAGCAGAAGTTTTTAATTTAATAAAGTATGGCTTGTCAATTTTTTTCTTTCATGGATTGTGTCCCTAGCGTTGTATCTAAAAAGTCATCGCCATACCCAAGTTCATCTAGGTTTTCTCCTATGTTCTCTTCTAGGAGTTTTAGAGTTTTGCATTTTATGTTTAAGTCTGTAATTTATTTTGAGTTAAATTGTTTGTGAAGGGTGTAAGGTCTCTGTGTAGATTTATTTTTTGCACATGGATATCTTAGCTTAACGTTTTAAAAATGGATGTTTTTTCTTGATTATAAAGAACATGCTCACTGTAGAAATTTCCTAAAAGGCAAATATAAAGAAGACAATTGAAATCATGACTGTTAACACCTTGATGAATTACTGATTAGTCCTTTTCAACATGCATTTCAACATTCTTCACGATGCTTCTTTCATTTTGACATTATAATGTGACCACTTTCCTTAGGTAATTAAAAACTCTTTGTAAGTAGCATTTTAATAGATGTATTTTGCCTAGGTAGATCAGGTATTATCATTTACTTAATTTTCCTATTGTTGGCATTTTTATTTCTAGCTTTTATCATAATGCTGTGATGAACATCTTTGTATGGAAAACTTTTCTCCCCCTCCCCCTCTGTGTTTCAAGTTCTTTCCTTAGGATAGAGACCTATCCGTAGATTTATGGAATCAGAGTGTGAAAAAAATAATATTAGAGCTCTTAATGCATAATGTCAAATTGCTTTCTAGGAATCTTGTACCAGTTTACAATCCCATTAGTGCCTATCTCCACTAAATTCTTACCACTATTAAACTCTGCCTTTAAAAAACCTTTCCTAATTTGATAGGTGAAAAATCATATCCCATTGCTGTAATTGACATTTCATTGATTACTAATGAGGTTGAACAAATGTTACTCAAATATTCATTTGTTAGCCATTTGTGGTAAATTTTATTTATAAATTATATGGTTATGAACTTGTTAATTTAAGCCACTGTTTTACCCAAGTTGCATGATGTTTGTTGGTTTGTTTTTAGGAAAACTGGAACAGCTTACATAAGAAAGATATTGCAACATAACACGCCTAAAGGATTTTTGTCGTCAGTTATTGCAGAAATTATAGACCCTTTTGGAATAGAGGAAGTGAATGAAAGCTCTTGTTTGTCTAGTTCCCTTTCCATTAATCAAGCTGGAAATTTCTCCTATAAGCTTACTCTTCAATTACAAAGTAAGTGTAGTAATATATCTCTCTGATGGCTGGGGAAAATGAGAAATTATCTTTTGGGAAAAGTGTTCATGCTCTTTTATAGAACAATAGATTTCAAAATTTAGTCCAATTGGTAATCTACAGAAGTCTACATATACTTAGATTCCTGGAGGAATTCTTTATTTCTAATATAATGAAACCTAGCTATCACTTCATTGATATTTCATCAATAGTAATACCTATCATTTATTTCTATAATATGATGTTATTTTGTCTTTAACAGTGCTCAGGAACAGTAAGAAAAGTCAAGAAGTCCAGACTTTACCCTACGTAATGAAATAATTTTGAATCACTGTCATGTAGCATATTTCTATTTCAAAGGATTATATGATAGATACATAGCAAAAGTTAGTATAGATTATTATAAGGATTTGGGTTTTACTCTGAGTAAATGGCAAGGCTTTGGAGTGTTTTGAGCAGAAAGTGACATGATTGAACTAGCTGCTCTGTTGAGAACAGACTGGGCATGTGACAGAGAGGGCAATAAGGAAAGCAGAGAAACCACTTAAGAGGCTATTGCAATAATCAGGTGAGAGATCCTATTAAATATAAGATGTCTGTTACTCATCCAAGTGGAGAAATAAGGTAGATATATAGAAAGACAATTCTGGAGTTCAGGAAAGACCTCTGGACTGGAGAAATACATTTGAACAGTCAGAAGGAGAAGAGAGAGAGAAAGGAGCAGAAAAATTATTTGAACAAATAATGGCTGAAAACTTCTACAACCTGGGGAAAGAAACAGACATCCAGATCCAGGAAGCCTATAGAGTTCCAAATAAGATGAACCCAGGGAGACCCACACCAAGACACATTATAATTAAAGTGTCAAAAGTTAAAGACCAGAAGAGAATCTTAAAAGTGGCAAGAGAAAAATAACTCGTTACCTACAGTAGAACGCCCCCATAAGACTATCAGCAGATTTTTCAACCGAAACTTTGCACATCAGAAGGGAATGACATGATATAGTCAAAGTGCTGAAAGAAAATATTGCCAACCAAGTATATCTATCTACCAGCAACTTTGTCATGGAGAATTGAAGGAGAGATAAAGAGTTTTCCAGACAAGCAAAAACCAAATGAGTTCATCATCCTAGACTGGCTTTACATGAAATGTTACAGGAATTTCTTTAAGGTGAAACAAAAGAGAGCTAATCAGTAATAGGAAAATGTGTGAAAGTATAAATTTCACTGGTAAAGGCAAATATATAGTAAAATTTAGAATAATCTTATGTTGTAAATGTGGTAGTTAATCACTTATAAAGCTAGAATGAAAGTTAAAGACAAAGGTAGTAAAAAAACTAACTACAATGATTAGTTAATGGATACACAAGATAAAAATATGTAAATTGTGATATCAAAAACATAAATTGGGGGGGATAGAAATGTAGAGCCCTAGAATGCATTCAAACTTAAGTTGTTATCAACTTAAAATAGACTATTATAAATATAAGTTGTTTTATGTAAGCCCAGTGGTAACCACAAAGGAAAAACCTATAGTAGATACACAAAACAAACAGGAATCTAAGCCACTACAGATAACCACAGAAAATCATCAAATCACAAAGAAAGAGAGCAAAAGAAGAAAGGAACAGAGAAAGTATAAAACACCTAGGAAACAATTAACAAACTGCCAATAAATACATACCTATCCACCTTAATACATAAGGTGGTATGTATTCGGCCTTAACATATACATTCTTTGGTGCAGGTATGTATTTATCCACCAGTAAATACATACCTTCACCTTCCCTGGTGGTGCAGTGGATAAGACTCTGTGCTCCCAACAGGAGGCCCAGGTTCGATCCCTGGTCAGGGAACTAGATCCCACATGCATGCTGCAACTACGAGTTCACATGCCACAAGAAAGGAGCCCCCATGCCGCATCTAAGGAGCTGGTGAGCCACAACTAAGGAACCCTGGAGCTGCAACTAAGACGCAGTGCAACCAAATAAATAAATATTAAAAAAAAAGACAGGAAATAAAAATTGTTGGGGAGGATGTGTAGAAAAGGGAATCCTTGTGCACTGTTGGTGGGAATGTAAATTGGTGCAGTCACTATGGGAGACAACATAAAGGTTCCTCAAAAAATTAAAAATAGAACTACCATATGATCAATCAATTCCACACCTGAGTATTTATCCACAGAAAATGAGCATGCTAACGTGAAAAGATATATACTCCCTCTTGTTCATTGCAACATTATTTACAGTAGCCAAGATATAGAAGCAACCTGTGTCCATTGATAGATGAATGGATAAAGAAAATTGGGGGCTTCCCTGGTGGCGCAGTGGTTGAGAGTCCACCTGCCGATGCAGGGGACACGGGTTTGTGCCCCGGTCTGGGAAGATCCCACATGCCACGGAGCAGCTAGGCCCGTGAGCCATGGCCGCTGAGCCTGCGTGTCCGGAGCCTGTGCTCTGCAACGGGAGAGGCCACAACAGTGAGAGGCCCGCGTACCACAAAAAAAAAAAAAAAGAAAAAAAAAAAGAAAATTGGGTGTGTTCATATATATATACATTAAAATATTATTCAACCATAAAAAAGGAGGAAATCTTGCCATTTGCAACAACATGGATGAATTTTGAGGGCATTATTGTGAGATAAGTCAGACAGAGGAAGACAAATACTGTATGACGTCACTTATATGTGAAATCTAAAAACAAGCAAACAACAAATAAATAAACTCAGAATAGATTGGTAGTTGCCAGAGGTGGGGGTTCGGTGAAGGGATCAAAAGATATAAACTTGTAATTATAAAATAAATAAGTCATAGGAATGTAATGTAAAACATGGTGACTATAGCTAACACTGCATTGTATATTTAAAAGTTGTTAAGAGAGTAGATCTTAAAAATTTTCCTCACGAGAAAAAAAGTTGTAACTATGTGTGGTGATGGATGTTAGCTAGATTTTTGTGGTTATTATTTTGCAATATATACAAATATTGAATTGTGTTGTACACCTGAAACTAATGTTATATATCAGTTATATCTCAAAAAGGGGGGGGGAATCAAGTGGTCAGCATATATGATAGTTAATGCTATGAGATCAGATGAGATCACTGGGAAAGCTAGTGTAGGTATAGAAACGAAAAAGTCTGAGGTCCAACAGTTAGTGGTCAGAGAACAGGAAGACCAGATGCTCTGCTAGGAGAAGAACTAAGAGAGAGCATGTCTCAGAAACCAAGTGAAGAAGGTACTTCAAGAAGGAGGGAATGATGATGCTGTGCTACATGCTGCCAAGAGGTGAGGTAAGATGAGGAGAGAAAAGTGCCCAATGGATCTGTGTCAAGTCATTGGTAACCTTGATACAAGCTATTGTTGGGTGGAGTCATGTAGACAAAAGTCTGATTGGGTTAGGTTTATAAACTTCTGAGAGGCGAGGAATTGAAGATAGTGAATAAAGGCAGCCCTTTCAGGGAATTTCACAATGAAGGGGAGGAGAGAAATGATGTGGTAGTTGGAGGGAATGTAGGAAAGGATTTTTGCTGGTTTGTTGAAATGGGAAAAATTAGAGCGTGTGTGCATAATAAAGGGAATTATCAGATTCTCTTCTGACTACTTCTACTTATTTTTTCAGAATGAGGTGAGTATCATTGTTGACATGTTTCAAAAACATTTAAAAATGATGACTTCTCTCTCCTTCAAACAGCCATCTTTTGGCTTCCCTCATATCCTCTCTGATGGATTTTCTCCAGTCATTTCTTCTTTGTCTCCTTTGTGGAGTTTTTTTTCCTTCCCATTTTTACATGATGGTGTTCCTTATGGTCCTGCCCTCAAGCCTCTTTTCTTCTAAATCTTCATGCTCTTCTTAAGCAATCAATTATTCATTTATTCAACAACTATTTATTGAGCATCTGCTATGTAATAGGCAGATCTTTAGGCCCTAGGGAAAACACTAGCTACATTATCCTTCTCTTATAAAATCACAATAAAGACTCTGGGTTATTAAGGCTCTTACCAGTTCTATGGTAAAGAAATCGGATTTCTTATAATTACTTAGCGCTATGTGGTTTTTTTTCTGCTGAGAATTTTATAGAACTAGTTTCACAGTAAAAACTGTGCTTGGCATATTTGCAATACACTTTCTACAAAATAATTTGAATTATAACCTGAAATCTGGCAAATGTGTCCTCTAGCTAAGACCATAATTTAAAAACTCAACTAGTGTATTCCTCAGTTATGTCCACCAGTATTACTTGGAGAACATTGGCTGTTTTATTTTATACCAAATCATTCCTGTTTTAGCTTCAGGTGTTACTTCCTCATTTCAAGATTCGGATATAGAAAAGACTGTGGTGATTCCCGGTTACAGCAGCTTCCTGATCACAAGGATTTTAGATAATGAGAATGCTTTAGCTATCGCTACCATGCCTGAAACAGTACCCCACAATATGACCTTTCTACAAGGCTCTTGGTTCTTATACAACTTTGGGCAAAGGGATGGACGAACATGGAACATACGTTCAAAACCGTGTAATTACTGGTTTCAGCAACATGATGATTCACTATCCCTCAATGTCCTGAAATACATTGATCTGGGGAAATCTCATACTTTAAAAATTAAAGTCATACCTAATACAAAAGGTAAGTTTATTTTTATTGGAAAATATCAAAAGGAAATGTTATTACTTTTCTTGAATGTAAAATATACTCTTCGATATTTCTTTTATCTTTGGTTTCTGTAGTAGGTGGCATTCTACCAATAACAGTATTAGCTCTAATTATTGAGCACTTATGCAAAGCTCTGTATTAAATGATTTTTTTATTCATTTTAAAATTTAATGTTTGTAACAACCCTAAAAGTCTAGATTTTAATCCTTATTTTATAAATGAGCTTAAATTACCAGCCCAAATATACACAGGATTTTAGTTTAGATTTTTGCTGCCCTCTGAAAAGAAAACATTACAATTACCTTTGTGTTGTTATAATCATTTCAAGTATTTATTTTAAGCCAAAAAAAAGACTTTTAAATAGAATTCTATACTTTGCTCCATTTTTCAAGATATTTATTTATTACAAAACTAATATAAAACTTACTAAAAATGATGGGGAAATGGCACGCTGGAAAGAAATAAAACAAAAAATTTTAGTAAATTACTGAGCTAGAAATTGAGGGAAAAATATGGAAGGAAGGGGAGGGAAAAAAGAAAATCCTGTCACCAGAAATGAAAAGGGAACCAAAGTCGAAAAAATTAGCTAATATGTGGCTCCTGGAAGGTTTTGAGGCTCAGACATAGGCCATATAGGCAGTGGGATGAATTTTAATGCCCAAGCATTAGTAGAAGATGTAGACCTTTAGACATTTCTACCTTGTGGTAGGAAGTTGGAAATGAGAACATTAAGTAAAGCTGGAACCATCAAATTGTGAAGGGTGAAGCGAGGATAAGGAAAATGCTACCCAACAACTCAAAGAAAGAGGTAGGGAGATTGTCATCTCCACGGAACTCAAAGAATTTCTTGTAAAAAACCCAAACTCCAAGACTGTGTAACACCTAGATACTACCCACCAAATACAAGAATCCCAAACTGAGACATCATTAAAATGCCTGGGTCCCAGCATAAGGAAGCACAAAACCCTCTGTAGGAATACTTTCATAAACAAGGTAACATGGAATTCCACAGAAAAATCAATCTTCATGAACATAAATTGAGGGAAAGAATTTTAAAACCATGTAAGGAAATGACCCAACATAAGAGAAGCTCAACAAGCATAGGAAACAAAGTTTTAATCTTGAGTTGATGGAAAAATCAGAAAGACACTATAAAAACAATTGTAAAGTATAAAATATGTAAAACTCTTAAAGAGATAAAAGAAAGCATATGAACCATAATGAAAGGACAAAACACTATTTAAAAAAAAAAGCTTATTTGAAAAACATAACCAAGTGCAATTTATAAAAATAAAAATTATAGGCTTTGAAAAAAATTGGAGACAAGTATTTCTATTTCCGTCAGTATTGTGAACTAAATATTCTGAAAAAAACTTCTTTCTGAAACCCTTAGAATCCTTTCTCTTTGATTATATGACTAATTGTCCGTATTTCCTTCAAGTAATTTTAGGGTTTTAATTTTATGGCTTTAACTTTCCACCTAATTATTTAATTTATCTACACTTTGTTTTGGTGTATTACAGGTGGTTAGGTAGTTGTTCCAACATCACTTATTGAATAATGTATTTTTTCTTCACTGATTTTTAAAAACAATGCAATTTACCTATTATTTTGACCATTTCTGGGTTTTAAAATTTCTGTTCCTTTGTTATTTCTCTGTATTCCAGTACAAATCCCAAATGTTCTAACTATTGTAGCTTTAATTGTATTTAACAACTAATTTGTTATATTTTAAACTTGTTCAGTTTGAAGAAACAAATAATAATCAGCAAATCAACTCAGTTGCCTCTTTGAAGAAAAACCTAGTCCATGCTATTCAAGATGTGGTTCCTGGACCAGCTTCATTGGCATCACTTGGGTGCTTGTTAGAAATGCACAGTCTTTGGTGGTTGCAAACAAATTTTAGGTTTTCTTTTGTATTTCTGCGAAAAATGCCAATGGAATTTTGATAGGAATTACAATCAATCTGTAGATTGCTTTAGGGGTATGGACATTTTAACAATATTAATTCTTCCAATTCATGAACATGAGATGTCTTTCAGCTTATTTGTGTCATCTTCAGTTTCTTTCACTGGTGTCATAGTTTTCAGTGTACATGTCTTTCACCTCCTTCGTTAAATTTATTCCTAATATTTTGCTCTTTTTTTTTTTTTGCGGCACGCAGGCCTCTCACTGCCACGGCCCCTCCCTCCACGGAGCACAGGCTCCGGACGCGCAGGCCCAGAGGCCACGGCACACGGGCTCAGCCGCTCCGCGGCATGCGGGATCCTCCTGGACCGGGGCACGAACACGCGTCCCCCGCATCAGCAGGCGGACTCCCAACCACTGCGCCACGAGGGAAGCCCTATTTTGCTCTTTTTGATGGTGCTATAAATGGGGTCATTTTCTTAATTTCTCTTTCAGCTAGTTCATTGCTAGTGTACAGAAACACAACTGATTTTTGTGCATTGATTTTTTATCCTGCAACTTTGCTGAACCTTTTTATTCTAACAGTGTTTTGATAGAGCCTTTAGGGTTTTCTAAACATAATATTCTGTCATCTGCAAACAGACACAATTTTACTTCTTCCCTTCTGATTTGGATGACTTTTTTCTTTCTTAATTGCTCTGGGTAAGTCTTCCAGTACTGTGTTGAATAGAAGTGGTGAGGGGGAACATCCTTGTCTTGTTCTTCATCTTAGAGGAAAAGCTTTAAGCTTGAGTATGATAAGTATGAGTATGATGTTAGCTATGGACTTGTCACATATGGCCTATATTGTGTTGATGTACGTTCCTTCTAAACCTAATTTGTTGAGAGTTTTATTCATGAATGGATGTTGAATTTTGTCAAATGCTTTTTCTATATCTGTTGAGATAATAATTTTTATCTTTCATTCTGTTAATGTGGTGTATTCGCATTAAAGACCCTGAGTAGCCAAAACAATGTTGACAAAGAACAAAGCTGGAGGAACCACACTTCTTAATTTCAAACTCTATTACAAAGCTATATTAACCAAAACATTATGGTAATGGCATAAAAACAGATGCATAAACCAATGGAACAGAATAGAGATCCCAGAGATAAACTCATGCATACACAGTCAACTAAGTTTTGACAAGGGAGCCAATGGAGAAAGAATAGTTTCTTCAATAAATGGTGCTGGGAAAACTGGACAGCCATGTGCAAAAGAATAAAACTGGACCCCTATCTTACACCACTCACAAAAATTAATTCAAAATGGATTAAAGACTTAAATGTAAGACTTGAAACCATTAAAATCCTAGAAAAAAAAAAAACATGAAGGAAAAGCCCCCTTGACATTGGTCTTGGCAATGACTTTTTTTTGGATGTGACACCACAAACAAAGGAAATAAAAGCAAAAGTAAACAAATGGGACTATATCAAACTAAAAAACTTTTGCACAGCAAAGGAAACAAAAAACAAAATGCAAAGGCAATCTTCAGTAAGTGTGCTGGGAAAACTGGACAGCTACATATCAGAGAATGAAATTAGAACACTCCCTAACACCATGCATAAAAATAAACTCAAAATGGATTAAAGACCAAATGTAAGGCCAGACACTATCAAACTCTTAGAGGAAAACATAGGCAGAACACTCTATGACATAAATCACAGCAAGATCCTTTATGACCCACCTCCTGGAGAAATGGAAATAAAAACAAAAATAAACAAATGGGACCTAATGAAACTTAAAAGCTTTTGCACAGCAAAGGAAACCATAAACGAGAAGAAAAGACAGCCCTCAGAATGGGAGAAAATATTTGCAAATGAAGCAACTGACAAAGGATTAATCTCCAAAATTTACAAGCAGCTCATGCAGCTCAATATCCAGAAAACAAACAACCCAATCCAAAAATGGGCAGAAGACCTAAACAGACATTTCTCCAAAGAAGATATACAGATTGTCAACAAACACGTGAAAGGATGCTCAACATCATTAATCATTAGAGAAATGCAAATCAAAACTACAATGAGATATCATCTCACACCAGTCAGAATGGCCATCATCAAAAAATCTAGAAACAATAAATGCTGGAGAGGGTGTGGAGAAAAGGGAACCCTCATACACTGTTGGTGGGAATGTAAATTGATACAGCCACTATGGAGAACAGTATGGAGGTTCCTTTAAAAACTAAAAATAGAACTACCATATGACCCAGCAATCCCACTACTGGGCATATACCCTGAGAAAACCATATTCAAAGAGAGTCATGTACCACAATGTTCATTGCAGCTCTATTTACAATAGCCAGGACATGGAAGCAACCTAAGTGTCCATTGACAGATGAATGGATAAAGAAGATGTGGCACATATATACAATGGAATATTACTCAGCCATAAAAAGAAACGAAATTGAGTTGTTTGTAGTGAGGTGGTTGGACCTAGAGTTTGTCATACAGCATGAAGTAAGTCAGGAAGAGAAAAACAAATACTGTAGACTAACACATATATCTAAAAAAAAAAATCTAAAAGTCTAAAAAATCTAAATTTTTAGATCTAAAAATCTAAAAAAAAAAAAAAAAAAAAGGTCATGAAGAACCTAGGGGCAAGACGGGAATAAAGACGCAGACCTACTAGAGAATGGACTTGAGGACACAGGGAGGGGGAAGGGTAAGCTGGGACAAAGTGAGAGAGTGGTAGTATATATATGGACATATAAACACTACCAAATGTAAAATAGATAGCTAGTGGGAAGCAGTCGCATAGCACAGGGAGATCAGCTCAGTGCTTTGTGACCAGCTAGAAGGATAGGGAAGGTGGGAGGGAGGGAGATGCAAGAGGGAAGAGATATGGGATATATGTATATGTATAACTGATTCACTTTGTTATAAAGCAGAAACTAACACACCATTGTAAAGCAATTATACTCCAATAAAAACGTTAAAAAATAAAAAGGAAAGGCAGCATGTAGAGTGGGAGAAAATATTTGCAAACCATATATCTGATAAGGGGTTAATATCTATAATATAAAAGGAACTCATACAGCTCAATAGCAAACAAACAAATAATCCAATTAAAAATGTGTAAATGACCTGAATAGACATTTTTCCAAAGATATGCAAGTGGCCAACAGGTATATGGAAAGGTAGTCAATATCACTAATCATCAGGGAAATGCAAATCAAAACTATAATGAGATATCACCTCACACTTGTTAGAATGGCTGTTACAAAAAGACAAGAGATAGTTAAGTGCTGTTGAGGATGTGGAGTAAAGGGAACCCTTGTGCACTCTTGGTAGGAATATAAATTTGTTCAGTCACTGTGAAAAATAGTGTGGAAGTTTCTCAGAAAAGTTAAAAATAGAGCTACCATATGATCTAGCAATCCCACTTCTGGGTATATATCAAAATCAGTATCTTGAAGAGGTATCTGTACTCCCACTTTCATTGCAGCATTACTCACAATAGCCCAGGTATGGAAACAACATAAGGGTCCATCAACAGATGAATGGATAAAGAAATGTGGTATATATGCACAAAGAAATACTATACAGCCATAAAAAAGAAGGATGAACAACATGGATGAACCTGGAAGACATTATGCTGAGTGAAGTAAGCCAGAGAAAGACAAGTAGTGTGTGATCTCACTCATATGTGGAATCTTAAAAAAAAAAAAAATGTCTAACTCATAGAAATAGAGTGCCAGTTGACAGGGGCTGGAGGATGGAGAAAATGGGCAGATGTTGGTCAAAGAGTACAAACTTCCAGTTATAAAATAAATGTCTTGGGGATATAATACATAGCACGATAACTATAGTTAATAATACTGTACTGTATAGTTGAAATTTGCTAAGAGAGTAGATCTTAAGTGTTCCCACCACACACACACACACACACACACAAAATGTGAGGTGGTGGCTGTATTAATTAACTTAATTATGGTAATCATTTCACAATGTATAAGTACAACAAATCTCCACATTATACACTTTAAAAATATACAATTTTATTTGTCAGTATACCTCAATAAAGGTATGAAGGGGACAGGATGTGGAATCTCAGCCCCCTCCTCAGAACTGTTAAATCAGAATTGGCATTCTAACAAAATCCCCAGTTATAGTTTAGGAAGCACTGGCCAGATCACTTTGGTTTAAGGGAAACAGCTAGAGCTGAGACTTAGGGCAACTTATTTACTACTCAGCTCTGATTTACTAATTAGTAAAGATGGCAATTAGATTACATGGTCTTCCAAATCTCTCTTTCCATTTAATTTCTCAGTATGGAGAGGTTGCAAACAGAGGCCCTGAAGGCAGGAAATGGCCTAATGACGTATTGTGTTAAATGCCTAGGGTTTTTCTCTTGGCAGCAACTGATTGACAGCCCTTTAAATTGAGCGTGTATTCTCAGTTTCTCTACTGAGTTAGCCAACTCAGTGTGACCAAGACTATCCAAGTGACTGCCTTCGAGAATCTGGCTGAGGAATGAGGGGTGGAGGGGAGCAATATTTCTGTGAAAAAAATTAGGAGAAAATATTTGCAAAGTTAAATTTTTCTAAGAACTATTAAAGTTAACTCTGTATAAATAGATTCTGTAGATGTTCTAGAATTCTGATCAGCCAGTCATTATGAAATTGCTTAAAATTTTCATGTTCACTCTTGGCTTTGTTTCCAAAGGTGTTCAAACACTTGAAATCCCACTACTGAAAGTAGTCGTTGGAAACCCAAATTTGTTGGAAGTTAAAGTTGAAGGCCATTTTGATGACACTGATAGTTATCTAATGGAAATTTCTGCAGCCAGCAAAACTTTACGTCAAGTAAGTTTTTCTTTAATTATTAAAAAATATCTATGGATTATAGAAAATTTAGAATATAAGATAAGAAAAAGAAAGAAAATTTATGCATAATCCTACCTATCAAGGATGACTAAACACTTTTAACATTTTGGGAATTACGAAAAGGCTGTATGTCATAGAGATTAAAAAAGTGAGCTCTGGAAAAGACTACCTGAGTTAGTTTTCACTGCTGGTACTGTTTTTGTGAGCTTAGGAAAGTTACTTTACTCTAAGTTTCCTCATCTATAAAATGGAAGTGATACTAATAATACCTACCTCTTAAGATTGTTTTGAGAATTAAATGTGATAATTCAGGTAGGCCATCTAAAACAATGTCTGGCACATAGAAAATGCTCAATCACTATGAACTTACAGTATTTTCCTTTTTTCCCCCTAAAACTGGGAGAGCATTGTATATACAGTTTTAAAAATTTGCTCCTTCCACTTAATTATATAGTTTAATCCCTTTGTGTCAATAAATATTTTTCAGCAAATTCTACAATCTGTTTATCATGAAAAATTTCAGATATAGACAAAAGAAGAATTTCCATATACCTATTTCTGAAATTAAACAATAGTCAAGGTTTTGATACTTCTGTTTTATCATCTCTAATTTTTTTGGTTTATATTCTGACATAGTTTTAAATGAATAGCAGACATCATGTCATTTCACTCCTATATGCTTCCATACATATCTCCAAAAAATATGTGTATTATCTCTCACATAACAAGAATGCCATTATCATCCCTGAAATTTTTTAAACAAATTTTTTTTTGGTACCCTATAAAACCCAGTCCATAATCAAATTCCCGCAATTTTCTCAAAAAAAAAAAATGTTTAGGGTTGGTTTGTTTGAATTGGCATCCAAACAAAAGTCACACAGTATGTGGTTATTTATTAACCTCTTAAGTTTCTTTTAGTTTAAGGTAGGTATGACTCCATTTTCTTCCCCTGCCATTGAATTGTAGCAATTGAGTCAGTTATGTTGTAGAATCTCCAGTATTCTAGATTTTTCTGTTTACTTCCTTATTTCTTATTGAACTAGTGCCACCCACCCCAAATTTCCTTTAATAATAGAACCCTGCTTAGATTCTGGTTCAATGTGTTTTTGCAAAAATTCATTAAAAATAGATTATTTTTAATGGCTTACAGAGTATAAAGATGGAGGCAAAACTACTAGAGCCTACTATATCAGTAAAATTATTAGTATTTCTACATTTTTTAATTTCAAGAAGTACTTAAAAATTTCAAACAGAATTTATCAAATTTTGTTGAATGTTTAATATCATGCAAGGTTCAAATATGGTTTTTGTACATAAATTTCTACTAAAAACATATCTTTGTGAAATACAGTGGTTGCTAAGTGAGTATCTTCTTTTCAAAATGTATACCAATGGAAGTTATTTTACTCATATTATCCAAGCAAATGTCAATGCTCATCAATGAATGCGGGAAGCCTTGCCATTCTAAGTTGGATTTACATCCAACTGCATCCAATAATAGTGTTTATTTAATAATAAACACTTGATCCTTGCTCATTTCCAAATGTCACCCACAGGCAATTAGATTGGAATGTATTTCTTCCTGGAAAAGAATATGTCTTCTGTTAAGATTTATTCTCAAACAGATCGTTATGATCAAACTTATGATTCTATTTCTGTTTTCTATTATCATTCTTTTTCTATTTCTTTTCATTTTCATTTTCTGTATTCTTTACTTGGGTACTGTGCTAGTTTGCCAGGGCTTCCATAACAAAATACTATGGACTGAGTGGCTTAAACAACAGAAATTTATTTTCTCACAGTTCCAGAGGCTAGAAGCCAAGATCAAGGCATTGGCAGGGTTGGTTTCTTCTAAGGCCTCCCTCCTTGGTCTGCAGATGGCTGTCTTCTCCCTGTGTCTTCACATGGTCTTCCCTCTGTGTGTGTCTGTTTTCAAATTTCCTGTTGTTATATGACACTCATCATATTGGATTAGAGCCTACCCTAATGATCTCATCTTAACTTAATTGCCTCTTTAAAGGCCTTATCTCCAAATACAATCACATTCTGAGATACTGGAGGTTAGGACTTCAACATATGGAGTAGACACAGTTCGGCCGATAACAGTTACTTTAAATAACCTTCATTTATTTGGATATTTCCAGGGTTCAACTTCACTGGCGTTTATTGTGTGGGGAGCATCGACTGAGTGTCTTGTTACAACATTCGTGCCAATGTTGAAAAGCAGCTGTAGTTATCTCAAGTCTATGCATCACATTCCTAGTGAAATTATCCCATTGGAAGACTGGATGAGTGGAGTTCACATGGACAGTCAGGGTTTTAATATGATCAAAGTTTTGCCAGTAAGAAACCTAAGCAGATTGTTTGAAGGGTACCAGTGATAGATTACTTTTGTATGATCGGCTGGCCATTCAGTCTTAGCATTTCTTTCCTGAAATGCTCAAAACACTCCAGTTATTTTTCAATCCTCATGTCATTTTGAGGATACGATGACTAAAATGTGAAAACTTTCTGAAATAATGATTTTTCTTGGTAACTTAGTCTTATCATTATTAATATCACATTTTATGCTATATTATGGTGGCATAATCTTGGGCTTTAACAATATATACAGTTATTTGCCCTTAAGTTGACTCATTCTCATCCTGAGCTGATATATCTTACAGGTCCCATTTCAATATAATAACAATTTTAATTTTTGCCTTGTCAGACTCTGTGACTCTTTTTAAAATATCTTTGTTAACTTATTACTTATCATTTTCTTTGTGACAAAAAAAATAACCAAACTTGAAGAATTATTTACTAAATATGTCACTAAGCCTCTTTATAAGGTGTTTAAACTTTATTGCATTGACTTTATGACAGCTACTTTAGGTTCTAAAACATTTTTCACTTATTTACAAGGTCCAAGTTGTATTACCATGGGTTGAGGGAGTGCTGGGGAAAGAGAAATTTACTTAAATACCAGGAGCTGAAAGTGAAATATTTGTTTTGAAAGCTTTCTGGAAAATCAAGATTTTTAAATGAAAGACTTAGTAAATAATAATGAATTTTACACTAACTTTGTTTAATCATTTTCAGATAAACTACAGGCCTCCCTCTAATATGGGAATAGCTATTCCACTTACAGATAATTTTTATCATGCAGATCCTAGCAAACCCATACCAAGAAACCTATTTCACAAGTCAAAGGTAAATATTTTTTCTGCAAATATACTAGTATTCATTTGAATTCAAGAAATCATTCAGTAAAATTACAGATGGACAGACCTAGCTGTGGAGATTAAATGAGAAGGTGCATTAAGCATAATCTGCCCTGATAACATCACTACTTCTTCTCCCCCTCCCTCTCCCCCTCCCCTTCCCTCTCCTCCTCCCTCATTACTACTACTACTACTACTACTACTACTACTACTACTACTACTACTACTACTACTACTACTACTACTACTACTACTACTACTACTGCTATCCCTGTTCCTCCTCCTACTGCTGTAGCCTTTTCTTCTTTTACTGCTACTCCTGGATACAGTTTTGGAACCAAGAAGTCTAAATGGACTCTTTCCCCTTGACCTCTCCCTAGCTCCCATTTGAATTTCAAAGAGCATAGATAGAGTGAGAACATTGTTTTTTAAATGAAAGGGGCCTCAGACCCATCTCACAGCTCTGTGAAAGGAATGATGTCCAAAAAGAGAGAAGAGTGTTTGCTCCAACATAGACTCATTTGAACTCCTGCCGAAGATCCGCCTAGAAAATAACCAAACCCCAGCAGCACTCTGCCTCTCTGGAGTCAGGGAGAGCAAGGTAGAACAGAGAGAAACCACTAGGCTCAAAAGAAGAATACATCAGGACTTCCCTGGTGGTCCAGTGGGTAAGACTCCGAGCTCCCAATGCAGGGGGCCTGGGTTTGATCCCTGATCAGGGGAACTAGGTCCTGCGTGCAGGTCGCAACTAAGAAGCCCGCATGCATATGTAACTAAAGATCCCGCGTGCCGCAGTAAAGACCTGGTCCAGCCAAAATACTTCTTTTAAAAAGGAAAAGTACATCATGGGGTGGCTTCCCAAGGAAACCTCACAGATACCTGTAATATCTCTCTTGAGAAAAACGCACCTAACTGCATATACATATGGACAAGCAGACATTCATATCCATTCAGGAACATATACACACACGCAAAGACAGAAAATCGTTGTTTCTTTTGTTCAAAATTCTTCATCATCTTCCCATCTCTTTCAGAGTAAAAGCCAAATTCTTACAATGGTTTATAAGGTCCTCTGTGGTTCAGCCTTAGCTTCACATCTGACCTGATTTCCCTCAGGTCACTCTGTTCTGCACACATTGGCCTCCTTGCTGTTCTTCAAGTATACCAGACATATTTCCACCTCAGGGTCTTTAAGTTTCAAAACTTTCCTCTGTCTGGAATGTACTTCTGCCAGATATCACATAGCGCATTCCATCACCATCTTCAGATTTTTGCTTAAATGTCACCATCATTGTGAGACCTTCCTTGGCCACTCTATTTAGGATTGTAACCTCCACCTCCACTGATGCCCACTCCTGTCCCCCTTCCCTGCCTTATTTTTCTTCACTGCACTTTTACAATTTTACATATTTTACCCATTTATTTATTGTATTTCATTAAAAGGTAAGCTACATAAAGCAGGGTTATTGTTGGGTTTTTTTAAAATCTATTCTATTCTCTACAATATCTTTAGTACCCAGAAAAGTGCCCGACATAGGGAGTGCTTAAAAATTGTTCAACAAATGAATAATACACATTTATACACCTATGATTACACACACACACACACACACACACACTCACACACACACAAGGTTGACTTCTTGTTGAATCTTGGATTTCAAGGTAAGCAGCTCTGCTCCAGGCAATGAGCAACTCAAATATTGAATTCTTCAATTGCAGTTTCTTCCAAAGATAAAGTCTGATACATCACTAGACGCAAGCCTCATCTATTGAAATATGAGTTTAATATATTTACATGGAAATCCTTCGTTTGGATTTTTTTTTTCTTCTGGATTTTCTTGGGAGTTGAATAGGAACAGGTTTTGAGGGGGGCACCGTTTATACATTCAACAAATGTGAATTTCAGCATTTCCAGAGTTATCAGAAACTGTACAAACAGATATTCTCTGGGGAGACAACAGTGAACAAGATAAACATGACATCTTCGTGGATCTTTAATGGGGGAGAATAAGCTTTAAAAGTTATACAAATTAAATATTATCATCTAGTGGAGCAGACTACTCAAAATTTATGTAATTCTGCCTCTGATCACCTCAAAATATAACAGCTGGGAAATAAGTACATCTGAACCAACACTGTGACTTCTTGTTATGCTGACATCATCCCCTTACTAGACAATCATGTGTGATGTCATTCCACATACAGAGTTGGCAGTTAGACTCTCCAAGGATAAGCAGACAACTGTAAAACACCAAATATTTGAAGAAAACTTCCACAATAAAAAAGAAGCATAAATCTAAACAACTAAAAAACTCATGCCTTGGAAAACAGTATCATAAATACAAGCAAACTTTAGAATAAGCAAAATAATTATTTCAGAACAGTTTAGGTCATATTGCAACCATGAAAAAAAAATTGGAGACAGACATCACACACAAAAAAAAGATGTCAGAAATTTAAAATGTAATCATGAAACAGTTCAAAAGATTGGAAGAGCTGAATGAACCTAACTAAGCAGCAAATTAGTTCTGAAATTAGATAGTGGTGATGACTGAATAACATTGTGAGTATACTAAGACCCACTGCATTGTACACTTAAAAATGGTAAATGTTATCTCAATAAAAAGAAGAAAAAAGAAGCAATGAGGACGAGAATGGTAATCTTAAAAGAAGTAGAAGGAAGAATAATGTTTTTAGAAATAGAGTTGATTATCAAAATCAAAAGCCAGTTCTTTGAAAAAATGAATAAACCAATAAAAAAACAAATAAAAACCAATAAACCAATAAACCAAGCAAGAGTGATCAAATGAAAAAATGAATGACAAGTGGATAGTTATAGCGGAGATTTTAAACAGCCTTAGTAACTGCTATGAGGAGAGATACGTACAAAATGGTAGGTTTGGAGAGTATCCATAGTCAGCAGCCCATCATATCAAGTCTGTTCTTTTAGGTCTCAGTTTCCATGCCAGCGATGGAGGTGGGCATCTTAATTACTGCATTCAGAAAGACACAGGCTTTCTGGGTCCCATGCATGTTGACTATCAACTGCCCTGAGGAAAACTGGCAAGCAGCTGAGTGATACTTGGGTTCATTCTAAGCAAATAGACAAAATTCAGAAATACTGTGCTTTTACCTTATTATTAATGGATTTTCTCCCTTTTTAACTTCTCAGGGATTTTATTCATTCAGGTAACAAATATTTATTGCACATTTACTCAGTTTGCATAAATCCTGCCACCAAAAAAAGCATATCAACCTATTTTAATTATATTTGCAGAAATCTGGTAAATTCAAACAGTGTGCAAATGTGTCTACTCGGGAGGAATGTAATTGCACAAATGATCAGAAGTTTTCACATGCTGTTGCTTTCTCAGATTGCAGAGAAAAGGTAAGATAATCTTTAATTTCCTGAAGACAGTATTTTCATATTAATAAGACTTTGAAATGCACATTTTGGTTAAACATGAAAACTAAGACATAGAAATACTGTTTTATTATGACATAGAATTAAATATGACATAGAGCTAAAAATATTTGAATTTAAATGTCCCCAGACACAGTAATTAACCTCATCTGTAGAACAGAATAATATCTGCATTGCCTTGTTCATTTCACAGGTTCTTATAAAGATACACACACACACACATGCTTCTATCTATGTGAAAACAATGTATAACCTGTCAAACGTTACACTAGGTTATGGTGAATATTGATTCATTTAAAAAAGTATTGACTATCAAACATGTATCAGGTTCTGAGAATATAGAACTTAAAGCTCAAGGTACTAGTGACAAAATAGAAGACAGTATAATATGTTGGTTAGGAGAATGGGTTCTGTGTCAAATACTTCCTTCTGTTAGGCTCCAAACATTCAAACATGTATCAAGTTGATGTTGGTGTCTGCATTAGCTGACTTACCTGTGCACTTGGTATGACTTTCAAGTAGATCTATTTCAAAGGCCTTGTTGGACTGTATACAGCATTATTTTAAATGATTTTATACAAGGATAAAAATCGCTTACTATAATACTGGGCATAGAGTCAGCAGTCAATAAACTATGAGGGTTGCTATTGTATACCTCCACAACTCCACCCTTGTTGAATTCCAGTATTTCTTGAGAATTTACTGTCTACCATGTACTGCTCTAAGGCTTCTCCATAACTTGTCTCATTTCATTTGAGGCACAGAGAAACCTGGTAATTTGCTAAAGACCACATCATTAATATGTGATGGAGCTAGATTTGAACTCCAGAGCCTGAGTTTAATGAGTTTGGTTGAAAGATCATGACTGGGAGGGCAGCCAGCAGAAGCAAGAAGAACTACAATACTGCAGCCTGTGGAACAAAAACCACATTCACAGAAAGATAGACAAGTTGAAAAGACAGAGAGCTATGTACCACATGAAGGAACGAAATAAACCCCCAGAAAAACAACTGAATGAAGTGGAGATAGGCAACCTTCCAGAAAAAGAATTCAGAATAATGATAGTGAAGATGATCCAGGACCTCAGAAAAAGAATGGAGGCAAATATCAAGAAGATGCAAGAAATGTTTCACAAAGACCTAGAAGAATTACAGAACAAACAAACAGAGATGAACATACAATAACTGAAATGAAAAATACACTAGAAGGAATCAATAGCAAAATAACTGAGGCAGAAGAATGGATAAGTGACCTGGAAGACAGAATGGTGGAATTCACTGCTGTGGAACAGAATAAAGAAAAAAGAATGTAAAAGAAATGACGACAGCCTAAGAGACCTCTAGGACAACATTAAACACAACAATATTTGCATTACAGGGGTCCCAGAAGGTGAAGAGAGAGAGAAAGGACCCGAGAAAATATTTGAAGAGGTTATAGTAGAAAAATTCCCTAACATGGGAAAGGAAATAGCCACCCAAGTCCAGGAAGCACAGTGAGTCCCATACAGGATAAACCCAAGGAGAAACACGCCGAGACATATAGTAATCAAATTGGCAAAAATTAAAGGCAAAGAAAAATTATTGAAAGCAGCAAGGGAAACACGACAAATAACATACAAGGGAAATAACATACAAGGGAACGTCCATAAGGTTAACAGCTGATTTCTCAGCAGAAACTCTACAAGCCAGAAGGGAGTGGCATGATATACTTAAAGTGATGAAAGGGAAGAACCTACAATCAAGATTACTCTACCTGGCAAGGATTTCATTCAGATTTGATGGAGAAATCAAAAGCTTTACAGACAAGCAAAAGATAAGAGAATTCAGCACCACGAAACCAGCTCTACAACAAATGCTAAAGGAACTTCTCTAAGTGGGTAACACAAGAGAAGAAAAGGACCTACAAAAACAAATCCAAAACAATTAAGAAAATGGTCATAGGAACATACATATTGATAATTACCTTAAACGTGAATGGATTAAATGCTCCAACCAAAAGACACAGGCTTGCTGAATGGATACAAAAACAAGACCCATCTATATGCTGTCTACAAGAGACCCACTTCAGACCCAGGACACATACAGACTGAAAGTGAGGGGATGGAAAAAGGTATTCCATGCAAATGGAAATCAAAAGAAAGCTGGAGTAGCAATTCTCATATCTGATAAAACAGACTTTAAAATGAAGAATGTTACAAGAGACAAGGAAGGACACTACATAATGATCAAGGGATCAATCCAAGAAGAAGATATAACAATTATAAATATGTATGTACCCAACATAGGAGCACTTCAATACATAAGGCAACTGCTAACAGCTCTAAAAGAGGAAATCAACAGTAACACAATAATAGTGGGGGATTTTAACACCTCACCTACACCAATGGACAGATCATCCAAACAGAAAATTACTAAGGAAACACAAGCTTTTAATGACATAATAGACCAGATAGATTTAATCGATATTTATAGGACATTCCATCCCAAAAGAGCAGGTTACACTTTCTTCTCAAGTGCGCATGGAACAGTCTCCAGGATAGATCATATCTTGGGTCATAAATCAAGCCTCAATAAATTTAAGAAAATTGAAGTCATATCAAGCATCTTTTCTGACCACAATGCTATGAGGTTAGAAATCAATTACAGGGAAAAAATATGGAAAATACACAAATGCATTGAGGCTAAACAATACATTACTAAATAATCAAGAGATTACTGAAGAAATCAAAGAGGAAGTCAAAAAATACCTCGAGACAAATAACAATGATAACACGACATTCCAAAACCTATGGGATGCAGCAAAAGCAGTTCTAAGAGGGAAGTTTATAGCTATACAAGCCTACCTCAAGAAACAAGAAAAATCTCAAATAAACTATCTAAACTTACACTTAAAGGAACTAGAGAAAGAAGAACAAACAAAACCCAAAGTTAGCAGATGGAAATAAATCATAAAGATCAGAGCAGAAATAAATGAAATAGAAACAAAGAAAACAATAGCAAAGATCAATAAAACTAAAAGCTGGTTCTTTGAGAAGATAAACAAAATTGATAAACCATTAGCCAGACTTATCAAGAAAGGGAGGGAGAGGACTCAAATCAATAAAATTAGAAATGAAAAAGAAGTTACAACAGGCACCGCAGAAATACAAAACACCTTAAGAGACTACTACAAGCAACTCTATGCCAATAAAATGGACAACCTGGAAGAAATGGACAAATTCTTAGAAACGTATAACCTTCCAAGACTGAACCTGGAAGAAATAGAAAATATGAGCAGAACAGTCACAAGTAATGAAATTGAAACTGTGATTAAAAATCTCCCAACAAACAAAAGTCCAGGACCAAATGGTTTCACAGGTGAATTCTATCAAACACTTAGAGAAGAGCTTACACCCATCCTTCTCAAACTCTTCCAAAATATAGCAGAGGAAGGAACACTCCTAAACTCATTCTATGAGGCCACCATCACCTTGATACCAAAACCAGACAAAGATACTACAAAAAAAGAAAATTACAGACCAATATCACTGATTAATATAGATGCAAAAATCCTCAACAAAATACTAGCGAACAGAATCCAACAACACACTGAAAGGATCATAAACCATGATCAAGTGGGATTTATTCCAGGGATGCAAGGATTCTACAGTATACGCAAATCAATCAATGTGATACACCATATCAACAAATTGAAGAATAAAACCCATATGATCATCTCAATAGATGCAAGAAAAGCTTTTGACAAAATTCAATATCCATTTATGATAAAAAAAAAAACTCTCCAGAAAGTGGGCATAGAGGGAACCTACCTCAACATACTAAAGGCCATATACAACAAACCCACAGCAAACATCATTCTCAATGATGAAAAATTGAAAACATTTCCTCTAGATTAGGAACAGGAAAAGGATGTCCACTCTCACCACTATTATTCAACATAGTTTTAGAAGTCCTAGCCATGGCAATCAGAGAAGAAAAAGAAATAAAAGGAATACAAACTGGAAAAGAAGAAGTAAAACTGTCACTGTTTGCAGATGACATGATACTATACATAGAGAATCCTAAAGATGCCACCAGAAAACTACCAGAGCTAATCAATGAATTTGGTAAAGTTGAAGGATACAAAATTAATGCACAGAAATCTCTTGCATTCCTATATACTAATGATGAAAAATCTGAAAGAGAAATTAAGGAAACACTCCCATTTACCATTGCAACAAAAATAATAAAATACCTAGGAATAAACCTACCTGGGGATACAAAAGACCTGTATGCAGAAAGCTATAAGACACTGATGAAAGAAATTAAAGATGATACCAACAGATGGAGAGATATACCATGTTCTTGGACTGGAAAAATCAATATTGTGAAAATGACTGTACTACCCAAAGCAATCTATAGATTCAATGCAATCCCTATCAAATTACCAATAGAACTGGAACAAAAAAATCTTAAAATTTGTATTTTTTTATGGAACTAGAACAAAAAACCTTAAAATTTGTATGGAGACACAAAAGACCCCGAATAGCCAAAGCAGTCTTGAGGGAAAAAAGCAGAGCTGGAGGAATCAGACTCCCTGACTTCAGACTATACTACAGAGCTACAGTACTCAAGACAATATGGTACTGGCACAAAAACAGAAATATAGATCAATGGAACAAGATAGAAGCCCAGAGATAAACCCACGCACCTATGGTCAACTAATCTATGCCAAAGGAGGTAAGGATATACGATGGAGAAAAGAAAGTCTCTTCAATAAGTGATGCTGGGAAAACTGGACAGCTACATGTAAAAGAATGAAATTATAACACTCCCTAACACCATACACAAAAATAAATTCAAAATGGATTAGAGACCTAAATGTAAGACCAGACACTATAAAACTCTTAGAGGAAAGCATAGGAAGAACACTCTTTGACATAAATCACAGCAAGATCTTTTTTGATCCACCTCGTAGAATAATGGAAATAAAAACAAAAATAAACAAATGGGATCTAATGAAACTTAAAAGCTTTTGCACAGCAAAGGAAACCATAAACAAGACGAAAAGAGAACCCTCAGAATGGGAGAAAATATTTGCAAATGAATCAACGGGCAAAGGATTAATCTCCAAAATATATAAACAGCTCATGCAGCTCAATATTAAAAAAACAAAGAACCCAGTCCAAAAGTGGGCAGAAGACCTAAATAGACATTTCTCCAAAGAAGACATACAGATGGCCAAGAAGCACATGAAAAGTTGCTCAACATCACTAATTATTAGAGAAATGCAAATCAAAACTACAATGAGGTATCACCTCACACCAGTTAGAATGGACATCATCAGAACATCTACAAACAACAAATGATGGAGATGGTGTGGAGAAAAGGGAACCCTCTTGCACTGTTGGTGGGAATGTAAATTGATAGAGCCACTTTGGAGAACAGTATGGAGATTCCTTAAAAAACTAAAAATAGAATTACCTTATTGACCCAGCAATCCCACTACTGGGCATATACCCAGAGGAAACCATAATTCAAAACGACACATGCACCCCAATGTTCATTGCAGCACTATTTACAATAGCCAGGACATGGAAGCAACCTAAATGCCCGTTGACAGATGAATCGATAAAGAAGGTGTGGTACATATATACAATGGAATAATACTCAGCCATAAAAAGGAATGAAATTGGGTCATTTGTAGAGATGTGGATGGATATAGAGACTGTCATACAGAGTGAAGTAAGTCAGAAAGAAAAACAAATATCGTATATTAACGCATATATGTGGAACCTAGAAGAATGGTACAGATGAACCGGTTTGCAGGGCAGAAATTGAGACACAGATGTAGAGAACAAATGTATGGACACCAAGCGGGGAAAGTGGTGAGGGGGGGTGGTGATGGTGGGATGAATTGGGAGATTGGGATTGACATGTATACATTGATGTGTATAAAATGGATGACTAATAAGAACCTGCTGTATAAAAAGTAAATAAAATAAGATAAAATTCAAAAAAAAAAAAAGATGATGACTGGCAGAGAGAGGGTCGTTAAGGGATTTGGGCAAGACCTAATTCATGCAGTATCTTAGGGTATATGGGTTGGCCGAAAAAGGGTGGATACTATAATAGCAAATTCCTGTGAGAAAAGGCCGACAGAAAGGCAGGAGTTTTGTTACCACAGTCTTTGTGCACTACTTTTGGAGTTCACAGCGATTCTACTATAAGACAGATTTTTTTTTTTTTAATGCTCTGTGAAGGCAGAAACCCTCAGAAGCACATTTCATATAGAATAGACAAATTCTTGGGAATACATCTATTCATTCTTTACCAGGAAATGAAGAGTTAGTATTGAATTTTCCAAATTTACATTCATTCTTGGCATTTGCATTTTAGGTTCCTCGTTTTAAGTTTCCAGTTACACAATATCCAATTTCTTTGAAAATTTACAGTGAGGATGGACATATCCCAGTGGAAACTCCATACCTGGTTACTGTGACTGAAGTGAATAACAGGGAAAACTGGAACCTAAGTAAGGTTTGCTTTCTTCTACAATTATTACAGCTATGCGTACTGTTGTTATTATGTAGAGAAGTGGTTTACAAAACTGTTTACACAAAAGATAGTTGAGAGTTCTTTGGAAAAGAAGTCGAATCACTTGTCATGTTGCTGTTCACACTGCTTCTATCATCTCACACTTTTTTTTTTTTTGAAGTATAGGTAATTTACAATATCATGTTAATTTCAGGTGTACAGCACAGTGATTCAGTTATATATATATACATATATATATATATATATTCTTTTTCAGATTCTTTTCCCTTATAAGTTGTTAAAAAATATTGAGTAGAAAAAAAAATATTGAGTAGAGTTCCCTGTGCTATACAGTAGGTCCTTGTTGGTTATCTATTTTATATATAGTACTCTGTATATGTTAATACTCACCTTCTAATTTATCCCCTCTCCACCTGCTTCCCCTTTGGTAACCATAAGTTTGTTTTCTATGTCTGTGTGTCTCACACTTATTTCATCATCACTTCCAGTGACCTGGACTCAGAGCCATTATGTAGATTAGCAGCAAAAATGATTGAATTTGTGCTACACGTTGGTCTGGTGTCTCCTTTCATTGCTTTTGCAGTGTTATGGAGGGAGATATAAAACGTGTTGCCAGATTATCTATAGGATCTATCTTCTAATTATATGAGAAAAGTTTCTTAAATATTTTATGGTAAAATAATTGAAAGGATGCAGAAGTATTTCTAAATAATTAAAATAAAATCTACCACAATTCAATTTTACCTCAAATATATACTTCTTTGTTGCACATCTGTGTTTGTTCACGAATGCGTACTTTTAAGGAGATCAATAGGTAGATAGATTGATAGATCAATAGATAGAGTCAAATGAAATTTCCAAATGTAATCAAGCATCCAGACATTTGGTATTCGGTGAGAGTCTTACTCTGCCCAACATATGCATTTTTGAATTGAAACACTGAGCAAAGAGAATTAGTAAATATTTTGCTTTAACTAACATCCTCATTTTCTATGGTGTGCTGGAGTCTGCTCTTTTTGAGCACTGATTGTTAAATATTCAAGCATATGGCATACTGGTTGTTAAACCATTCGTCGCTTAAAATTAGCCATGATGATATTCACATCCTGTATGGAGAAAAGGGAGAAAAGGGATACCCCTGAGAAGATGCAGTGTCAGATGCTAGGCCTAATTTCCCCTAAATATATTCTCCACAGAGTCAAACAGAACTAAAATTATGTATAATTTAGCCATGTTATGGAGTGGAATCTTTCATTGTACCTTACTGTATTTAAGAAGCTTTACATAGAATGAGAAAATAGCATACATGTGCTTAAAATATACTTTGTGTAATTTTAGAACACACTGTGCCAGAAAATGTAAAAAAAATGAAAGACTACTTAGAATCGATTCTTCATGCTCCAGTGTATAATCCTTTAGGCCTCAACCTAAGTATAAAGGTAAGTTGACAGCATTTTTATTTTTCCTGTTTTGAGTTTAGATAAAACCTGTATGTCTTTGTCTTTAGTTTTAAAGGATAGGTATCCATGAATGGTGGAAATAGCATCACTATTTGGAGTTTATTTTTCCTCCATTTCCCTTGATGCTATTATAATATTTAAAGATATCTGAATGTTGAATTTAACATTAACTTACCATGTTTTGAGCTAAAATGCAAGACTAATAGATTATCAAGGTGGAGCAGAAAAAGTGTTTCCAAAAGTTAGGGGGAAATGGGCTCAGTATTCTTCACCTGGACGTGTACAGACACATGTCTTCTGGGTTCAGCTGCCCCTAAGAACACATCAAGTTGACATAATCTAGGTGATTGTTGTGAAAGCCAATAAAAGTTAGGGGACGTCTCAAAACCATGAATATGTGGATTAGCCCAAAGTACTCATCAAGGCCATGTTGGATTTTATGTTTCTGTTTCTTCATTCAAAAAGAAAAAAGTGTCAGCTATCGAATCCCTCTGTTTCTAACTCTTGTCCTTCTCCCTCCATTTTTATTTTGATACATGAAGTATATGCCCAAGAACCTTAGAAAAGAGGTTGGAATTTTTCTATGCAGAATCTGTAGGGAAAGTGGCCCCAGTGTATATTTTTACTTAAAAGAACATACATGTCAATGTTGCTAATGCCTGGTGTGTTTCTTCCACAGGGCTCTGAGCTCTTTCACTTCAGAGTGTCTGTTGTTCCAGGGGTCTCTTTTTGTAACTTAGGTGAAGAATTTCAGGTATAGTGAAGGCACAGGTATCCAGTGGTATCCAAGGGAGTGATGGCTGGGGACATAATATGACAGGCATCCATCCAGGAGACACTTAAGAGAAAAAAATGGGAGAATTTGTATGATAGACAAGGCCTGGAGATGGGGGATCCTGGAGACTGGTGGTGACATTATCAGCAGTGATGAAGTTAGGGCCCTTGATAGGTTGCAGGACCAATTAATGCTGGGAAAATTTTATTAAGTGCCTGTATTTGTTTTTGTTCCATCTCCACCTTCCATATTTAGCTTGGTTTTCTGACACCCCCCCCCCTCAACTCCCCACAGAGACCTATGTCTGTAACACTTTAGTTTCCAGTATTATCCTCCCTTTGGTTATTTGCATTGTAACGGTAGAGTCTTAAATACTCCCAAAGCCGTCAAGATCCAAAAGAATTGAAAACCAAAGTCAGTCTCTCCAAATCACCCTATGATGTTCAATGACTCATTTTTGTTTATTCATGTAATGATATCTGCTGCCTGTGGCGGGTGGGATGGAATAAGGATTTGATTAAATTGATTAATGGCTCATTCATTGTCAAATACTGGTACCACATTATCAAAAACAAAATCTCTTATTCTCTCTTTTTTCCTTTCTCTATCCTGGCCCTGCCTCAGTAATGAATCTGCACAACTGCGGTGATGGGTGCCATGGCAGCAGTGCAGACATCTAAGACCCTGAGAGAAAATCCATCCCACTAGATCTAGGAAAAGAAGCATCTGTCATAGGAGGAGCATGAGAGAAAATCCCCATTACTTTTCTCTCTTTTTTCTCATCTCTTTGTCCCAAGGTCAGCCCCAGTTTCATAGAACAGCACAGCAGTACAGAAGGCTAAAACTCTAATGAATCCCAGCTTTCTTCCCAGGGGCCTAAGGAAAAGGGCCTCTAGGAGTAGAGAGTGTGGGGGAAATCCCTAAGAGAAGAGAGCTGGAGGAGGAGATTCCTAATTGTGTATATGTACTAGCGCGAGTACCAAGCAGCACACGAGTAGAACACACCTAAAGAAGCTTAGCAAAGGCTTCAAAATAAAACGACAATATAAACACCCACTTAAGTTCCCCTAAGTGGCAAAGGAGACAGGAAGACATGATAGCATAGCTAAGGCTTTTTTTGAAAACTGAGCAGACATTGGAGCCATACCCACAGACAGTAAGGCATTACTTGTGATCTGAATGCAACCAGTGTGATTGACTGCTGAAACAAAAAAAAGATTCAACATTTTCCAGAGAATTTTTTTTTTTTTTTTTTTTGTGGTATGCGGGCCTCTCACTGTTGTGGCCTCTCCCGTCGCGGAGCACAGGCTCCGGACGCGCAGGCCCAGCGGCCATGGCTCACGGGCCCAGCCGCTCCGCGGCATGTGGGATCTTCCCAGACCGGGGCACGAACCCGTGTCCCCTGCATCGGCAGGCGGACTCCCAACCACTGCGCCACCAGGGAAGCCCCAGAGAATTTTTAACAGGACTCAAAGTCTCTAAACGTAATATCTTAAATATCCAGGATACAATCCAAAGTTACTCAGTATACCAAGAATTGAGAAAATATAAGCAATTCAGGGAAAGAAAAGACAATCAGCAAATGACAGCAAATGGAGTTATCAAGACAGGTATTTTAAGCCAGCTATTATAACCATGCTCTAGGAAAAGGCAAGCACTTCTGAAATGAAGGGAAAGGGAAAGGAAGAAATTCTCAGCAGAGAAATAGAAGCTATTTAAAAAAAAAACCCAATGGAAATTTTAGAACTGAAAAGTACAGATATTTAAAATTTTAAAATCACTGGATGGACTCAATAGCAGAATGGGTATTGCAGAGAAAAGAATCAGTGAATTTGAAAATAAATCAGTAAAAATTCAACCTGAAGAAAAAAGATTTTAAAAAGAATAGCCTCAAGGATCTATGCGACAGTATCAAAAGGTCTAACACTTATGTCACCAGAGGCCATGAAGGAGAGGAAAAAAGAGATTGGTACAGGGAAAAAACAGAAAAAAAAGCTGAAGAAATTAAGGCTGAAAATGTCCTAAATTTGGTGAACACAAAATTGACAAATTCACGAAGCTTAATGAATCCCAAACAAGATGAACTTAAAAAAATCATGCCTCGGGCTTCCCTGGTGGCGCAGTGGTTGGGAGTCCGCCTGCCGATGCAGGGGACGTGGGTTCGTGCCCCGGTCCGGGGGGGATCCCACGTGCCGCGGAGCGGCTGGGCCCGTGAGCCATGGCCGCTGAGCCTGCGCGTCCGGAACCTGTGCTCCGCAATGGGAGAGGCCACAGCAGTGAGAGGCCCGCGTGCCGCAGAGAAAAAAAAAAAAAAAAAATCATGCCTAAACACTACACCTGAATGCCTAAATCATAATCAAACTACTAAAAATCAAACACAAAGGAAAATCTTGAAAGCAGCCAGAGAAAAACACTACATGTAAGTGAACAACAATTTGAATGACTGCTGACTTCTCATCAGAAACCACAGAAGAAGAAAGTTGTACAACATCCTTAATGTACTGGGGACAGTTGTAGTGTAGGGAAGAAGGACTGTCAACCCAGAACTCTATAGCTAGTGAAAATATCCTTGAGGAATGAGGGGAAAATAAAGGTCAATTTCCGATGAAGGAAAAATAAGATAATCCACTGTAGGCAGAACTTCTCTGAAAAAATGCCTAAGGAAGTTCTTCAGGCTAAAAAGAAGTGTCAACAGAGAGAAACAAAGCTGCAGGAACAAAGGAAGAACCACAACAATGAATAAAAGAAAAATAGGAAGTGATTGCATAGTTAATAAAGGAAGAGAATCACTAAGAAACAATAGCAAAAGACAAAGGTTCCTGAAATCTACTTTTACAAGTATCCTGAAACAATGGAATGCAAAGCATGATCTTGGATTTTCTCTCATCCTAAAGGACATTATTGGAATCATTGATAAAATTTGAGTAAAACCTGGAGATTAGATAATAGCGTTGTCTCAGAGTTAATATCCTGGTATTGATAATTGCACTCTGGTTAAGTGAATTCTTTGCATTAAAGAAGCACAAATTGAAGTATTTTGATGATAAAAAGACATTGTGTCTAGAACATACTCTTTTATGATTCTGGAGTTCAACTTTTCTTTAGACATGGCATGGAATATTTAGATAGTCATAGAAGATTGGGAGGGAAACATTTAAAGAAAAAACTGTTTTCAAGAACTTTAGACATAGCAGTTTAGCTGGAGTATACAGGATTCACAGGTGATAGAGGTTTCTACTCTTAGAAATATAGTAGACGACTTAAGCAAGTGAAATTTTTGTATTTTCTGATAAGGTGACTGAAATTTTGTTTTAGGCAGAAATGGGTAAGGAAGGCATTCTGGGTGGAAAGAATAACAGCAGCAAAGACACAGATGTAGGAAGTCATAAAGCAATCTCTTCAATAGTAGATCCATTTGGCTGGAATGTAAGGTTATATATAAGAAAGTGGGTAGGTTAGGGTCCCATCGTGGGAGACCTTGAATGTCTGGATGAGAACTTTGGAACATTCCTGTCAACAATGAGAAACTACTAAACATCTTGAAAAGGGGTGTTCAGGGATGAGCACATGATCTACGCCTGCCCAGTCAGAGTGAATCACAGGACTTTTGCTCAAAGTGCTGGGACATGGACTTGCTCTTTCTTAATGACATTGAACAAGGAAGTTTGCAGCCCCAGGAGCTACTGTCAGCCATAAGGACTGTTGGGACTATGGAGGGAGTTATCCAACACTGAGGAAGCAGAACCGAGAAAAGGTAGATTATGATTACAGTGGGTGGTTTCCTCTGGCTCTTCCTAACTTTAGCATAGAAAAGAAATTTCGGTTTTGAGATTACATGAAGCGCACAATTGTCTCTCTCATTTACCACAGACTAGATCATTCTTACAAAGCTTATTATCCAACCTCCTCTGATGGGCCACCTTTAGAAGAAAGATTTTTGGTATCTTGTAGCACCATATTGAAAAATACAAGTAGCATATCATATCCAATATGTAATATTTGTCTATCAAATCCCCAATAATTCCAGTAGCATTGGGCACATTGTCTGAGCCTCCAAGTACAATAGGACATGGTTAAACCAGCTGGTCCATTACCATGAAGATAATTATCTCCCAGATTGGAAAGCACAGTTTCTCACTGCTTTCCACACCACTTGGCCAGATCCACCTTCTGAATTCTGTTGCTTACAATACTCCATTTCTGGTACCAGTTCTATATAGTCAAGATTCTTCTCGTCACAAATGAAGCAATCTCTCCTTGTTTAAAAAAAAATTTTATAGACAGACTGATGTTTTACGAAGATTAATCTGGCAATGTTATTATGTCAACATGGACTGACAGCATGGAAAGCTGTTAGGGGAGCCTATTTATACAAAGTGAGGTATTAAAACTCACAATAGCGGTAACAAAAGTGGAAGAGAAAGAATGAATGTGAGAGAAATTATAAAAGAATTCATAGCTTATGGGACTGTTTCTTAAAAAACAGATACATCCTTAGGTCACTGGGAGGATGGAGATACCTTTATCTTGATCTATACCCTAAAGCAGCTTTTTAATCCTTTATCTTGTCCTGGCATTTTCCCACATTCCCGCCACTTTCATCTCTGCTTTCTTCTACCTCCAAACATGATCTTCCTTCCTACTTCACTGGGAAAACATAAGCTTGAACCACCTTATTCTCCACATGCCCCCACTTCTACTTGTAACGTCTATGGCACCCATCTTTGCCTCTAGTCTCAGAGAAAAAGACGACTCTATGCCTCTGTCAACGATCCTGTCTCCCCTCTAGGAACTTGTTTTTATTAATTAGCCATTCAGGCAGAGGAAACATTTTGAATATACAGAAATTTCCCAATGTCAGCACTTGTACAGAGGATTTCTAAAGAGAAGATAGTTTGGAAGAGCCCATGCTTATTCCCTCTACCTTGAATGTACCTTCTCCTCCTTCTCTTATTCTTCAAGATCCAGCTCAGGAAGCACATTACCTGATAACTCTAAGCAGTTAGGCACTTCTAACCATGTTCCTGCAGCACTTTGCCTGTTCCTCTGTAACTGAACACAGAACGATTTCCTGCTGTGTAAGTGTTCTATCTGCCCACCTCTGCCACTAAAGACATAGGATAAAGGAATAGGATATAAATCGATTTCCTATTCCCTATGTATCATGTGGAAATTCACCACCTGTCAAATTGTCAAGAGACCGTTTATAAGCTTTGTGGAAGCTAAATATCTATATTAGTCTGGACAGAATGTTGCTAAATGAGTAACAATGTCTCCACCACTGTGGGAATCATGTCAAGCTCAGGGTTTTGAATTACTGGGTTCAGAAAGCTTAAAGACTTTGCTTTTTCTGTTGCAGATTTATGTTGACGAAGCCCCTCTGCCATTTCCAGGACACGCACTTATTGCCCTCGCAACAGCTGTACTGCTAGGGGGATTAATTTTTATAGCATTTATGTTCCAAATACGTAACATCCACCCATGGGATACATGCAAAAAATTGATTAGGACAAACAATGTGAATTAAACAAATATTACTGCTAATTAGCTGGCTCATCGATTGAAAATCTGAATAGTGAACAAATGGTAATCATAATTTTCTCTTTATTTCCTAGTTTCATTAGACAACTCCTAGAAAAAAATATATTTAAATGTTAATGTAAAAACTCGCTAAAATACTATAGAATTACCATTTTAACTCAAATTGCTATTTGTCAACATGTTTACCATTCCATCCTCTTATTTTGAATACATGGAAAATTTCTTATGTCAACACTTATAATAGAGGATTTTCCTTGAGGTTTTTAGAAAAATACAAAATGATAACCATCTCTGTGTGGAACGGGTTTTCTGTATTTTTCAGCTTTTGTTGACTGGAGCCCATTCTGGGCCTTGCCCTTTTCAGATTGGAATATGAGTAGAATGCAATCCTGCCAGGGAAGGTTGGGTGATAAAGGAGGCTCCTGTCCATGTGTGGTTTCAGAGCCTCATGGAAATTAAAGATGAAACCATTTGGGTTTCTTGAGGCAACTTCAAAACCAGACTGTAACACCTAAAGAGAATGAATTGTGGCCCCATCATGGGGTTGGACGAACACGGGGTCTGGGTGAGGTTCTTATTTACAAAACTACATGCAACATGTAGAATTCCAAAAGATTCACCTCTGTGTACTCTCAGAGCACCTGTCCCCAGGTAGTCAGAAGATGGCCACTGCATTTGGAGATCAGAGAGTGACACCCTCCTGGAAAAGCTCAGGAGGAGCCGCAGACTGCTCTTGACAACATAGGGAGAGGCTAGGCATCCAGTCCAGGAGACCCCAGCTCTGAGAACTGTAAACAGTGGCCGTATCTGTGTATCATGAAAGTTCTTTTGAGAGGATAGTGGGCAAGGTAAATCCAACAATTAGACTCCGGAGCCAGACGTCCCAGGTTTGCCACTTCCTAGATGTGTGACCTGAGCAAATTATTTAATTTCTGTGTGCCTAAGTGTTTTCACCTGTAAAATGGGGATAATATTAATACCTACCTAATAGGGCTGTTGTGAGGGTCAAATGAATTAATACATGCAGAGTAATCAGAAGAGTGCCTGGCTCTGTGAATACTCTAAGTGTTAGCTGTTGTTGTTAGGTTGTAAGTGATAGAAAGCCATTCTAATTATAATAAAAAGGGAAATTTATTGGAAGGATACTACAGAAAGCCAGAAAATCAAAGCAAAATCTGGACAATCAGTTCTTGTCCATGGGGAGGAATGAGAACCATTCTGGAGACCTAGGAAAACAGGAGTTTGTCAACACCTCAGAACATCACTTGGGCCAGGGCTCTAGAGATAAAACATAGCACAGAAGTTAAAAGTGTAAGCTCCAGAGTCTAACCTGTGTTTCTTCTTTTAATAAACTTTTTTTTTAGAATAGTTTAAGATTTACCGAAAAGTTGTGAAGGTGGCACAGAGGGTTCTCGTATAACCCACACTCATTTGTCCCTAGTATTAATGTCTCACAGCCTGGTTTTTATCTAGCTCCATCACCTACTAGCTGTGTGATCTTGGGAAAGTTATTTAACCTGAGATTCTGTACTATGGTCTATACACGTCATCTTTTGGCTATTTGAGCATGTAGATGCATGCCGTGTACACATCTGTCTTCCTGTGTGTTCAAAGATGCCCCTGCTAAGATAATTCACTCTACATGTAACCACAAATTCATTCACCTCTTCCCCCAAAAGACACCACCCAAAGTCATATCTAATGATGGGGTCTAGAAGTAACGTCATAGAGCCACTGTTCTTGGGAGTCCAGAAGCTCTAGGTGCTATCAATTTCTCTTCATTTCTGTTGAAAAGGAGGAAATGGTGATGATTATCATACTTTAGCAAAACTCAAGAAATGTGAATTATTTGTGACCCTGTAACTAACGCTAAAGCTGGCAATTGATTTCTCTCTCCACCACACATTCCATGTGCTGCCCTGCCTCTGAACAGCGCCTCACCTGATTAGGATCCTTTGCCCAGAAGAATGAAATGTCTTCATTTGTGAAGGATCCGAGCCTTTGGTAAACCTGCCCTTTGGTAATCAGATATCTATTACTCTGTAAGTTAGTTTCCATTGATCTTTATCCGGGGGTATCCTTGGTAGTAGAAGTTTGTGGCCTTGGATCCACCCAATTGATCTTGGTCCTCAGTGTGTTATAGCATCTCTATTTTTCCTCAGTAAGGTTGATTATCCTCTGTTGTGCCTGTTTTCTTAATACACCAGGAACCAGAAATGGTTACATGGATGTCTTGGTTTCCAATTCAGTGGGATCATTATTGCTTTCACTGGTATTTCTACACTGGTTCCATAGGCCACTTGATTATCAGAGCTCAAAGTTTAGAACACAAAAAAGCAAAACTTTTGGTAGGTTTATTAAGTGAAATCTAAAAATAACCATAACCACTCTCCACCCCATATTTTCCAGATTAATGTGTTCTAGCTAGCAAACATCCCTGTATACTGGGGATTTCCAACATGGAACATATATTTCATCCAGCCAGAGAAATCGCAGTGTCCAAGAGACCACAATGCATGAACGTTCAGTAGGCTTCCTTATATCATAAGACCACCTGTTTCTGGATGACAGAGTAACAGTAATGCAATGAATCCCCAAAGCATCCACCCATTGCCTCACATCTTTTCGTGAAGTGAGCTGAGGATAGGGCCAGAGGCAAACTGTGAGGGATTAAACTGTTTAGAGTCCCAACGTGCTGAAAAGATTATTGTGTCTCCCTATGGGTAATAAAAATTTAAATGTTTGATTATAACACAGCACTTAAATATACGTGGAAATTAGAATAACTTCTTTCCAGATTTTCTGATTGGAAAATTCTGAATAGGGCTTCCCTGGTGATGCAGTGGTTAAGAATCCACCTGCCAGTGCAGGGGACACAGGTTCGAGCCCTAGTCTGGGAAGATCCCACATGCCACGGAGCAACTAAGCCTGTGCGCCACAACTACTGAGCCTGCGCTCTAGAGTCCACAAGCCACAGCTACTGAGCCTGCATGCCACAACTACTGAAGCCCGCATGCCTTGAGCCCATGCTCTGCAACAAGAGAAGCCACTGCACTGAGAAGCCCACGCACTGCAATGAAGACCCAACGCAGCCAAAAAAAAAGATTCTAGTTCCCTAAGTTCAGGGTTCCTTTCAGGTAATGCAACTCACCATATGTGCACGTGTCATCTGGCCCACTTTGTGTTACCCTGGGGCTCAGGGTGCTGCGAAGATGCTAATACTCTGGCTACTGCTGTTGTTGGAAGTAATAAACAGTCCTTTGTTTTGTCTCAGGTGTCTTCTGTCCTCACCCAGCATTCCCAGAACTACCTCATTAGTTAGCAAGTAGGATAAAAATCTCAGATCCTTCACAGTTCTTGGCACAAACAAGGCTTAAATTTGTTCACAGGTCTGCTGGGTCATGAGAGAAGAGTAACCAATTTGTACTGCAGCCTGAGTTGGGCTAGGTCCCACTCAAAGCTGTCCATCTTTGAACCAAAATTATTAGAGCAGGAATTCTAAATGGTATGCGGTATGTACGGCCTCACATTTCCAGGTATTGTTTGTCTTCATGGTAGGGAATGTGTGGTGCTCTGGCCTGTTCTTTACTTTGGAATGGGAGATCCTCACAGGCTCCAGAATACTGCATTAATCCAAACTTTGCTACAGTATATTCTTATCAACTTTGATCTTCTATTTCATCACACATGAATCTTACCAAGATGTCTTAGGAAGTTGTTTCTTTATGCTCTTCAGGTCCTTGCAACATAATATCCTATGGCATAATGAGGTGATCACCTTGCTCCCCACTGGACTGGGACACAGAGCCAGAGTGGCAGAATAGTAACAGTGTACTGCTACCCAGCCAGGGGAAGGCCTGTGCTTGACATGGAGCAATAGGCCAGGGCCCTCAATGGTTGTCTCTGTACCATGATTACTGTGCCCACTCTGCTGTCACTATAATGAGCACACAGGGTGTAGTCATCTTAGGCACCTCTCATTTCTATCAGTATTAGGGATCCAGTTTCCAACTGTGTCATCTTGAGAAAGTTATTTAATTTCTCTGTGTCTCAGTTTCTTTGTCAATATAATAGTTGTTACTTGCCTCATTTGGTTGCTTGGGAATTGAAGGAGTTAATATATGTAAAGTGCTTAGAACAGAGCCTTGCGCCTAGAAAGTGCTGTGGAAGTGTTAGCTATTATACAGGGAAGGTCAGGGAGCACATCTTAAAAGATTCAGATGCTTCTCTTTTCGATCTGCCCCCTAATGACAAGAAAGGGGAGAGAGACTTCTGGGTGCTGTCCGTCTTTGAACTCTTCTCTCTCTGCTGGGTCAGGTGCTTTCTGGTCTTTCAGTGTCACCTAGCGTGGTGCAGGTATTGGGCCAGATTTGCATTAATCAGTCCAGTCCCTTAGAACCCCAGCCAGCAGCCTTAGCTAGCATATCAAATACAGTATCACTATGACAATGAATTGAGAATGATCACATATTATATTCTTCAATCTTTGGTTGAGCATATTAGTCAGTTTTTACAGCAGTATCAACCCTCAAATCTCAACTCTCAGTGGCTTGTGACAATAAGCATCTGCTTATTGAGCATCTGCTCACCAGTCTCTGGATTGGCTGTGCTGGTTCTGCATCTGCTAGATCTGCCCCACATGTCTGTCATTCTGGAACACAGGCTAAAGAGCAGGGCCCACCAGGGCAGCTCTTCTAATGGCACAGGTCCAGACACAAGAGACCCAGCGAAACCATCTGAACTATATAAAGCCCGTGAGGGATGGACATCATGTCTGCTCATATTCCATTATGAGATCAAATCACATGGCCAAGCCCAACACCAGCAGGACAGGGTTGGTTACTACTCTCATTCTAGATGTCAAATATTAAGATCTCCCTCTTACCTCATTGCTTTGATTATCTATTTCTATGTAACCAACTTAGTGACTAAAAACAACCACCATTTTATTTGTTCAAGATGGTAGCCTGGGCTGGACTTAGCTGGGTGATTCTGCTGGTCTTGCCAATGGTCCCTCTTGCACATCCTTCAGCTGGCACGTTGGCTGGTGGCTGGGCTCAGCTGGGCACCTGATTTCTGAGCTTCTTTTAAAAATGTGAAAGAACCAACAACAATGAATCAACAAGGTAAAACAGAAGCCCAATCTAAAAGAGGAAAAAAGAAAAAAAAAAAGCCTTGGCTATGGGGGCGGAATTTCGGTGGGGGTGGAACTTAGGCAGGGGCAAGGTTTAGGGTGGGGTGGGACCTAGGCAGGTGGGGGGGTGACGTTTGCGCGTGGGGTGGGGCCTAGGCAGGGTGACGTTCAAGCGTGGGGCGGGGCATCTGCTGAGGCCCTGCGCAGAAGGGGAGAGGCAGCATTTGGAAAGGAGGGCCTCTGGAGTGTGGAGTTCAGGAGTTTGGAGGTAAGGCCCTGGGTGAGGGTGTGTGGGTGGGGTTTAGGCCCATTGTGTTGGAGGGGGACTCCGAGTGTAGAGGTGGGGCCCTGGGTGGGGGCGTAGGGGCGGGGCTTGGGTTCTGCATGGCAGGAGGGAGGCTCCGAGGGCAGAGGATTAGGCCTGGGAGCCCAACAGGCTCCCCGGTGCCTAAGTGGACAGGGAAAGCACTGGCCCCGCTCCCTTCCGTTCCTTTGTGCCCCTCCCCACCATCTCCCCCAGGTTCTCCCCCATCGCCACTGGACCCCTAACCATGGGTGAATCCTGCTGGGTGTAGGAACTCCTCCCCTCCCCCAGCCACCCCTCAGGGGTGCAGGTCCCGGAGGTCCGGCCTTTACTTTTGCTGCCCCTCCCCTCCCTCCCACTCCCTCAGGACCCACATGGCAGGAGGGAGCCTAGGAGGGCAGAGGATCAGGCCCAGGATCTCAACAAGCTCCTGGAGGCCCAAGTGGGCAGCGGAAACCTGGCCACGCTCCCTTTTGATCCTCTGCCCTCCCGATGGTTCCCCAGTTTCCCCATTCGGGCGTGGGATCCCTTCCCCTCCCCCAGCCACCTCTCAGGGCTACCAGACCCGTCCCGCCTTCACTTCTCCTCCCCCTTCACTCCCCCTCACACCCCACGTCCTACCCGGTCACTGGGGGCTCCTCCTGCCCCCTTAGGTGTCCGTGGTCCCCCACTGGTGCCTGGTAGGTGCCCTAGTTGTGAGGAGACATGAATCCCGCATCCTTCTAGTACGGCATCTTGACTCCGCCCCCCAAAAAGTAATTTCTTATACTTTGTGCTCAACATAGTAACAAGGTGAAAAGAAGGTGTTATTGCAGCAGAGAGGAAGAAACAGTTCAGTGATGTTTGAATTGAATCTTGAAGGATGATAAAGGTTTTGAGAGGTCAAAAACAGAGAAGAATGCAGGCAGAAGATAGTAACAAAGGAGTAGAAGAAAGAAATTCAGGGAAATGAACATTGAGCAGCCTTGTGTAGTACAGGAGGGCATGGTAGGATGCGTGCAAAATGTTTGAGGCTGTGTATGGATTTGAATCTCTTAAGGGAACGCTTGTGCACTGTTGGTGGGAATGTACATTGTGCAGCCACTGTGGAAAATAGTATGGAGATTCCTCAAAAAACTAAAAATAGAACTACCGTACAATCCAGCACTTCTATTTCTGCTACTTATTTGAAGAAAATGAAAACACTAATTAGAAAAGATATATGTACCCCTATGTTCATTGCACCATTATTTACAATAGCCAAGATATGGAATCAACCTAAGCATCCATCAGTAGATGAATGGATGAAGAACATGTGATACACAGAGACACTGAAATACTAGTAAGCCATAAAAAGGAATGAAATCTTGTCATTTGTGACAACGTGGATGGATCTAGAGGGTATTATGCTAAATGAAATAAGTCAGAGAAAAACAAATACCATATGATTTCGCTTACATGTGGAATCTTAAAAAAAAAAGGGGGCTTCCCTGGTGGCGCAGTGGTGAGAGTCCGCCTGCCGATGCAGGGGATGCGGGTTCGTGCCCCGGTCCGGGAGGATCCCACATGCCGCAGAGCGGCTGGGCCCGTGAGCCGTGGCTGCTGGGCCTGCGCGTCCGGAGCCTGTGCTCCGCAACGGGAGAGGCCACAATACTGAGAGGCCCGCGTACCGGAAAAAAAAAAAAAAAAAAAGAACAAAGAAAGCAAAACAGAAACAGACTCATAGTTACAGAGAACAAACTAGTGGTTGCCAGAGAGGAGGGGCTGGAAGGCAGTGAACGAAATAGGTGAAGAGGATTAAGAGGTACAAACTTCCAGCTCTAAAATAAATAAGTCATGGGGATGTAAAGTACGGCACAGGAAGTATAGTCAATAATATTGTAACAACTTTGTATGGTGACAGATGGCAACTGGTCTTATTGCACTGATCATTTCATAATGTATAAAAATATAGAATCACTATGTTGTACACCTGAAACTAATTTAATGTGGTACGTTAATTATAACTCAATAAAAATTTTTGATTAAAAAAAGACATTATTTACTTTCAGTTTGCATGTCTGCAAAAAGATGCCAAATGATCTAAGGTTTTCTGACAATGAAAACAGAAATAGGAGCTGTCCCCTGCTCCTATTATAAATGTAAACAACCTTGTGAGGACCCTTCTATGCCTCTTTTTCTGCTTGTGTATCGTCCCACCAGCCCAGCATAACTGAGCTGAATGGCTTTGAAAGGAGTGATTGTGGGAGCAAGGGAATAAATGAATGCAGGCTCTGTTCTCAATGATCTTGTACTTTTTCCATGTCAATAAAAAAAAAAATTGTACTCCAGCATCTGTTAGAATGCCGCTGTATCTTCCAGCTTTCACTTGAGGTGGAAGGCCTTGACTTCAACATTTTTAGTAGGACCCATACATTTAAACCTCTTAAAGCGGCTGCTGTCCTACTCATAGAAAATATTCAAATTTGCCCTCAAACTGAAATCAGTTTTAACAAGTACTAATCACTCATTTGTGCATCCAGCACTAGTTTGGTATCTGCAGGGAAAACTGAAGAAGTCGGTCACAGTCATTGCCTTTGAGGAGTTTCTTAGTTCATTTTTATGAATAAATTTTAGTTCATTCCATATTCTAAACAGGGCTGTTCTCATGCATAATTTTTTTTTGGTTACACACGTCATTCCAGGTAAAAGATATAAGCATCACTGGAACACCTTTAAAACCATAGAGGAAGCGGGATCAGGGACCCGCCGCGTGCGACCACATCTCTCCACTGGTAACTCTCCGCTCCACGCTCGGTGACCATGGCTGTACTGGTGGCCCTTCTGCGCGGTGGTGCCTGCAGGCGCAGCCCCCTGCTTCGGAGGTGGATGCAGGAAGTAAGATATGTGGAACGAAGTTATGATCAAAACCCACTTTGAATGAAGTGGTCATAGTAAGTGCTACAAGAACACCCATTGGGTCCTTTCTAGGCAGGCTTTCCTCTCTGCCAGCCACTGAGCTTGGTTCCATTGCAATTCAGGGAGCCATTGAAAAGGCAGGGTTTCCAAAAGAAGCAGTGAAAGAAGCATACATGGCTAATGTTCTACAAGGAGGTGGAGGACAAGCCCCTACAAGGCAAGCAGTACTGCGTGCAGGCTTACTTATTTCTACTCCAGGTACCATTGTAAACTAAAGTTTGTGTCTCAGGAATGAAAGCTATCATGATGGCCTCTCAGAATCTTATGTGTGGACATCAGGATGTGATGGTGGCAGGTGGGATGGAGAGCATGTCCAATGTTCCCTACGTAATGAACAGAGGAGCAACACCATATAGTGGGGTAAAGCTTGAAGATTTGATTGTAAAAGATGGGCTAACTGATGTCTACAATAAAGTTCATATGGGCAACTGTGCTGAAAATACTGCAAAGAAGCTGAATATTGCACGAGATGAACAGGATACTTATGCTGTTAACTCCTATACCAGAAGTAAAGCAGCATGAGAAGCTGGAAAATTTGCAAGTGAAGTTGTTCCTGTCACAATTACAGTAAAAGGTAAACCAGATGTAGTGGTGAAAGAAGATGAAGAATATAAACATGTTGACTTTAGCAGAGTTCCAAAGCTGAAGATGGGTTTCCAAAAAGAGAATGGTACAGTAACAGCTCCCAATGCCAGCACACTGAATGAAGGAGCAGCTGCTATGGTTCTGATGACTGCAGATGCAACAAGAGGCTCAATGTTAAACCACTGGCAAGAATAGCAGCATTTGCTGATGCTGCTGTAGAACCTATTGATTTTCCAGTTGCACCTGCATATGCTGCACCTAAGATGCAGGTGCATCTTAAAAGATGCAGGATTGAAAAAAAAGTATTACAATGTGGGAAATAAATGAAGCCTTTAGTGTAGTCATACTAGCAAACATTAAAATGCTAGAGATTGATCCCCCAAAAGTGAATATCAATGGAGGAGCTGTTTCTATCGGACATACAGTTGGGATGTGTGGAGCCAGGATTGTCGTCCATTGGCTCATGCCTTGAAGCAAGGAGAATGTGGTCTTGCCAGTATTTGCAGCGGAGGAGGAGGTGCTTCTGCCATGCTGATCCAAAAGCTGTAGACAACTTCTGTTGTCTAAGGCAACAACCCTATGTAGCCAGAAAGGCCTGCTGTAATCAGGGTGACTGATTACCCTGGGTCAGCTTGTATGAAAATAATCTGTTTCACTTTTTATTATTTTCAACTCTTTTTAAAAAATAAGATAAAAAGATCAAATCCCAAAACCTGTTGAGATTACAAAATAATTTTTTCTTCTACTTTACAGTTTTTGTAATCTTGAACACATTTTTGTTATAAAGCTATACTTTTAAAATACCATTGTGCAATATTAATGACTTATAAGTAGCTAGAAGCTTCCATTTTAGAGAATAAATCTTAATTTACATTTTTAAAAAAACCATAGGGAACATAGATAAGTACTTAGTATTTAGAGACACTTAAATTTTTAGCATAATGGTAAAACTTTAGGGTCAGAACAGTAATGACATTAAGGCCCTTTGTTTTGATGAGAGCTAACCTTATCCAGTTTGTGGCAACCAGCACTCTCCTTTCTAGAGCGGGAAAACATTTTTCCCTCTCTTCAATTCAGGACCTAGTGAATACATGAGTGTATTTAGTAGAGAGCCAGTGATCCTCAGGATCTCAGTATTTACAATGAGGGAAGCCTCCTCTCTGACCTTGGGGAGGTTACTAGTTAATTATGCTGACTGTAGTCTCTTGGGCATGTTGAAGAAAAGGTGTATTTTTCTAATGGAAAAGTTCTTTTCTGGCAGAGGAAAAATTATGGCCAGTCTTTCTGTCTTGTAGACTTGCAAATTGACCGCATGTGAACCCTTCTTGTGTTCCTTGATTGCTAACACACTGTTGAGTCTGGCTAGCTAATATTTTATTCTGGATCTTCACAACTATAAATGTAAGTGAAATGAACCTATTATTTTCTTTTCTGGTACGATCTGTATCTAGTTTTGGCATAAAAGCAGTTCAGTCATGAAATGAGTTTGGCAGTTTTCCCTCTTTTATGGAAGTGTTCATTTAAGGTACGGATTATCTCTTCCATTAAGATCTTATAAGCCCACCAATAAAATATCGATGGTAGGCCTCACGAGGCTTCACTCTTCTTTCTACTCTATACAACTTCCTGGATTGATTTATTTTTAATTTTACTAAGTACTATTTTTTTAAGCCCCATTTTCTACTGCAGTGCCTTCTAGGAACGTTTCTTCTCTTGATCCCCTAGCTTACTGCTTTCTTCTTCAACTATCAGTTTGATCATTTATTCCCATTATATTGACTTTCTTGATTTGATATTATTCACTTATTTGACAAATATTTATTGAATGTCAGACACTGTTCTGGACACTCACTAATCTGTATAGACCTTTATAAGGACTCCAATAGATCTTTTTCCCTCAGTGACAGTAGTGACATTTTGTCCCTTGGTTGAGCCCCTGCTTTATATTAGAACAGATATGTTTCTTTGTAGTACTTCTGTCTTTAATTTTATTTTTATTCCATACTAAAAATACTTCTCTTTTTCCGTAATACAGTAATACCTATTTCAGGGTAGAAGTGCTCATTTTCTTTCATTTACTCGGAGTTTAGAAATAGCATATACATCATGAAGCAACAAAGCTTTGGGATTCTGATAGTTTTAATTTTGTAAAATAATTTTCCTTTTGTTTTTTTTCCTAACTTGAGAGTTTTGATAACTACTTATCACACATATCCATTCATTCGTTTAGTGATTCTTAATTTGTTTATCTAGCATGTTCTGTGTACCAGGCCACGTGCTGGCTGTTAGGGCTATAAAGATGCTGGAAGCGTGTTCTCTTCCCTTATAGAACCTGGAATCTACTGTGAGGGAAAAACATATAAGTTTAACCAAAATATTCAGATATGATGCCATCATAAGGAAATTGAATAAGTTAAAAGGAAAGGAAGATTTCAAGTCAATAAAATTAACCAGGAGTTTAGGTAAGGGAAAGGCCTTGCCCTGTCTATACTTGCCAGGGAATGGTGTGCATATGAGCTGGGTCTTGAATATGAAGAAGGAAGGGTATTGACACATGGGAAGAGTAAGTTATTGTCATTGTTTTTGCTTTCTCTCTATGGTATTTTTTTCCAGATTATGGTTAGATTTTGAATAATGTTTGGGCACTGCTAACCTTACTAGAAATAAAAAGACAAATGGAGTTAGAAGCCCTCCCATTCATAGCAATGCTGACCATCATCATGGCTCTCTAGGTTACTTTTTATCAAAATATGTCCCTTCCCCACCCACTTTATACAAAACAAAAGAGTAATACGTGAAATCTGATTTATTTACTTTTAATATTGTCTATAACAGGTGCTATTAAGATTATAAACCCTTTTATGATGTGTCCTTTGTTAAAGAAAACCAATAGGAAAAGTAAACCAATAGGAACCCTCCTACACTGTTGGTGGGAATGTAAATTGGTGCAGCCACTATGGAGAACAGTATGGAGATTCCTTAAAAAACTAAAAATACAGCTACCATATGATCCTGCAGTCCCACTCCTGGGCATATATCTGGAGAAAACCATAATTTGAAAAGGTACATGCAGCCTAGTGTTCATTGCAGAACTATTTACAATAGGCAAGAAGACATGGAAGCAACCTAAATATCAATCAACAGATGAATGGATAAAAAAGTTGTGGGATGTATATATACCATGGAATATTACTCAGCCATAAAAGAGAATGAAATAATGCCATTTGCAGCAACATGGATGGACCTAGAGATTATCATAGTAAGTGAAGTAAGTGAGACAGAGACAGACAAATATCATTTGATATCACCTGTTTGTGGAATCTAAAAAAAATGATACAAATGACAATTTGGGATCCACCCAAAAAAAATTAGTTTCAGAAGGATACTGTCTGGTTTCCAGAGATTTTTTAATGTGAGAAAATCAGAAGAAAAGAAAAAAATAGAGTAACTCTCTGAATGTATGCTTAATCCAAGGTTAAAATCAGAGGATCTGTAACAATGGACGATCATTCAGCCCTTTAGAGAAATGCCTCTTATTTTTATAAGAATTGGGCAGCAGGCTGATGGCACCCTTGCTCAAAGGCCCTGGAATGGAGCTATGTTAGGCCAATGATTACACAGTGAGAGAATCCTCATTGGTCCAACTATCTCTAACATGTGCCTACATAGAAAGCCATCCCCTGTCCCCCACCAGACCCTGAGAGGTGAGCTAAGCCAGTGCTTGTGCACTGGGCAAGAGTTTCCTCAGAAAATAATACTTAACCTATGAGCAAATTTTTAAAATTTGTTTTGAGGAGTATAATTAATCTTTCCACAACATGAGAAATCAACTATACTTCAATAAAATAAATTTTAAAAATAATCTCTCAAATGCTGAAGGAAATGATAATTGTTTACAAAGTTTATTTAGTTCTAAAGGAGCAACAGGTAACAGAACACTTTGGGTATAAGGTGTTTAACTTGTCAGACTTTTTTTCAGAATGAAAGACAGTGTGGCAAAGGAGAGTGATCTGGACTTTGCTGTTTGAGGAAATAAGCATTTGGAGTTACTGGAGTGCTGAGATGTACAGGATCTTAACATTAAAATGTAACAAGAAATTGGTAAAGATCGAAAACATAATAATACCTAGTGTTAATGAGAACGGCTATCTGAGTCTAACTTGGTAGAATCTTACAGGAAGGTAAGTTGGCAATATATTCATACTGTTTGTCTCAGCAGTTCCACTTCAATGAATTTATCCTAATGAAACAACATTAACTAAACACTAAGAATTAGGTAGAAGCAGGGCTTATATTCAACCACTGGTAGTATAGGATCACCAATCACCATGACCATCTATTAAATCAGAAGAGTTGCTGCTTGTAAACATCCACTTTTCTTATACCAATGCCTATGAGCCAAATGTCAGCCTCTATTAGAGGGTGTTCACTGCAGGATTGTTTATAATAGTAATCAGTTAGAAACCACTTAAATGTACAGTAGGAAATTGGTTAGATTTGCTTTGATATGTCCATATGGTAGAATGCAACAAAGTCAGGTTTTGTTTTGTTTTTTTGTTTTTGGTTGTTTTTTTGGTTTTTGCGGTACACAGGCCTCTCACTGTTGTGGCCTCTCCCGTTGCGGAGCACAGGCTCCGGATGCACAGGCTCAGCGGCCATGGCTCACGGGCCCAGCCGCTCCACGGCATGTGGGATCCTCCCGTACCGGGGCACGAACCCGTGTCCCCTGCATCGGCAGGCGGACTCTCAACCACTGTGCCACCAGGGAAGCCCCAAAGTCAGGTTTTTAAGGAAAAAAATCACATCATAAACTCATTTAATACAGAGTTAAGGAAATTAAAAAAGTATAAAATACTACATACTATAGACTCAAATATGCAATACAATCCAACTTTTATTTAAGACATTAAAAATTGAGAATATAGACCACAAAATTAATAGTGGTTATACTCTGGGTAAGAGGATACTAGCTGTTTTTACTTTTTATGTTTTATAAATTTTACAATGAATTTGTATTAATTTTATAAAAGACAAATATATTTAGCCATATTATGAAAAGATACTTTTCATATTTTGTGTTTTTCTCTAAGTAATCAGACTTTGTTTGCAGACAAGTCTGTTGCTCCCAACTAGTGGATAGTAATTCATATTATAAGTGTGCATTGACCACATTTCAGGTATCCATTTCCCTAATGATAAAACCTAGATTTCCTCCAACTTCCCCAACCATAAACACCACCATAAGAAGCACCCCAGTACGTACCACCCTAAAGGCATGAGTGGAGGGCCATCACTATAGCCCTTGAAGTGGATTTGCTGGGTCAAAGAGAATTCACATTCTTAATGTCACTAAGGACCTCCAGATGATTATTTTTAGAATGACCTTACAAGTCTATACTTTCGTCAAAACTGCAAGAGTTCCCATATACCCCATCTTCTCCAACACTTAGTAGCAGACATCTTTTTTATTTTTGCCATTCTGATGGGTGTAACATGGTGTCTATAGTTTTAAAATATATCTCCCTGATTACAAGTAAGTTTGAGAACCTCTTCATATTCTCGTTAGCTGTTGAGGCTTCCCTCTCTATTTATTGCCTGTTCATATACTTTGCCCAATTTTCTGCTGAGTATCATTATCTTTTTCTCAGTGATTTGCTAGAGCCCCTTAAATATTGAGTGTTTCACTGTTTTGATCATAATCAACAGGAAGAAGAATATGTTATATCACAACCAACACACATTATATATAATATATAATACATTAATATATTAATATATAAGATGTATAGTTATAATCTTATAAGTATGCATATATATTTTTGTACATACATACATATATACATATATGAGTATACATGTTATATATCAATATATTATTAGAATATATATTGATTATATCAGTAATATATAATTATGTGTCTATTAAGTCTATATAATTAAATATATGGTTAATTATTAATATGTATTAATGTACTATATATGTAAATATATATATTCCCAACAAATACACACTATTGTATATATGTATGTATTGCATATATTTTTAATTTTACATTTTCATTTACATGGTATAAACAAAATGCTGATGAGTATTTTCTCCTAATACTTGTTATGCACTCTGATATTTTCTATTCTTTCCTACTTTACTTTTTAAAATTATGCTTGCAATTCTCTAAGTTGAATTTATCACTCAGTAATGGTCTACAAATCATAATCTAAAATCAATTGTCCTTGATATAATCCCTGGTCAATTATAGATTTGCAAACATCTCCTGGTTTGTCATGTCTCTGTTAATTTTGCCAAATGGGTACGTTGTTTATCAGAAATTTTTAATTTTGATGCAGTCAAATTTATTCATTATTTGAGTCTTGGTTAGGAAATTTCCCCCCACTTCTAGTTCACATGGATATTCTCCTACATTTTCTTAAATTAGATTTATAAATTGACCTTTTGAATTTAGGACTGCAGTCTGAGACCCACCCTTTTTATTTAATATAAGTTAAAGATTCAACTTTATTTTCTTTACTTTTCTCCATGGAGTGAGCTAATTTGCCCACTACCATCGAATAAAAAAAATTTTTTTGCCATTCCTTTGTGGTACCTTATTTATCATATATCAAATTTACACATAACAGAGATTGATTTCTGTTTCTTGGTCCATTTGATTTTCTCCTACTACTCTATTGTCTGTTCACTTTTAGTGTGATTTATATGAAAGACAGAAGTCAGTCAAGTAAGGAGATAGGTTGTTTTCAGGCAATAGGGGGAGCATCGAAGATCCAAAGATCTGAATGTCTCCGCAGGGTGATTCTGCCTTAGACTTTTATGGGGAGGAGTAAACAAGTTGCAGAAGGGATGATTTATACTTGGGGTTGTTTTTCCAGCAGAAGTCTCAGTCAATTGTGTGAAGAGGAAATGGTTTTCTCTGTGGTTAGCTAGTTTCAGGGGACAAACAATTTTAATCTTAGCAAATCAGTCATGAGACAGAGAATGGGAAATTGGAGGGTCAGTATCTGGCCTCATCAGCAGATTCAGGCAAAAGGGGAAAGGTCTGTATTTGGCCTTGTCAGTGCCCCCTCTTGCTCCATACAAACATCATCTGTCTTAGAACAATCTCAGTAATTTCCATGGGTTTTGGTCAAAGCTAAGTGAAATTATCCACGGAGTCAGTAGTTTCTTGTTGGCACTCCCCTTGGAGCACTAGCTTAATCATCTGTTGAGCTCTGATGGTGATCTGAAGCTGAGAAAGTGTTCTGGAGAAAAAGCACTTAATTAGGATACTTATAAAAGAAAGCAGAAAATCGATCATTAGAGGCTATGATAACGAGTAAAACCAAGACCCAAGGCCAGCGAGAACCAGTCTAGTGGATTCCAGGAAATTGGTGTGGAGATCCTTCAAGGATGGGGTTAGGATTGTGGAGGCAATGCAGTGAATTTTTTGGTTAGCATCTCACATGTTCTTGCTTATGATGTAGAGGTCAGAGAGGTTTGGGGGAGCAAACGTGAAACAATTGGGGACCCTGCATTTCTGTAGATAAATGAGGAATAGAGAAGGAAATGGTAAGGAGGCCAGAAATGGAAAGGAATAGGGGAGACATGGCTCAGGAAGTTCTGAAACTAATGGACAATAGAAAAATTAAAGAATGATGAGAAGGATACAGAGGAGGAACATGGAGAGCACTGGATAGGGAAATCCCAGGCAATTGTGTTCCAGCATTTTGGGTGGAAGCTGACCCCATTGTGGTGCCATCTGCTTGTTCCAAAATTCATGAGAAAGCAGTTTGTCTCATGTCATCATCTGCTTCTGGGAGCTCTCAAGGAGCCTCAGTTTAAGGTCTGCTGCTAGGGTGAATTTTCCTAACTTCAAAATGAGACTTGTATTGTTAAAATATTAAAACATGAAAGTTGTATTCCTTATAGTTTTGCAGCAGTACAACTGGTTAGGAAGACAGTATAAGGTTCCTTCTGCCTGGGTTCAAGATTGGTCTTTTGATGGTATTTTTTTCCAGAAGACCAGGTCTTCAACATGAAGATCATGTAAGCTCTGAGGTGGGAGGTCTGGGGGAAAGGTACACTTGAACTATCAGTCATAAATATGAGTGTATTGAATGAGACCTTGGCAGTATTTAAGAGTACCAGTCTGGATCATATTTGAACCTCCTATGGTCTAACGAGAGTAAGGAATCTTCATGGGCCTGCCAGTAATTATTTCATAAAGGGATAATCAATGTTGAGAGGAAAGTGAGAAAGTATTATCAGGGTTAATGGCAAGACTTCGGGTCAAGTTAGGTTGAGTTCCTCAGCATTTGAATAACTTGAGTGTTCCATTGGCTCATTCTTTTTTCTTTTGTGGATTAAGGATGGTTAAGGACACTGCCGTTTTTGTGGGAGTGGAAGTACTTAGCAATGTGGTGAGTTCCTCTGTTGCTAGAGAGGAAAAGAGGGATTCCCCAGGTGGGAAAAATTCTAGCAACAATTTAGCTCAAGCTGTGGCAGTAGCCTATTTGCAGGGCAAAGCTTCCAAGCATTATTTTTAGAATGCAGACTATGGTTAGAACATATTTTTACCCATGAGACCATGGGAGTTTGACAAAATCCATTTGCTGATGGAGAAAGGGGCCTGAGGGAGCTGGCTGGCATCCTTGCCCACCTTTACCTTTTTAACAGGATTGTGTTTCTGGCAGATGGGACAAATTGAGATTACCTGTTCAGTATGAGAGCTGAAGCATCCCCGCCAATATTTGCAGAGGAGACTTAAGATTTCCTCTATCATGATAGGTAACTTATGGAAGCTCTGGTCCAATTTGGTAACACTCACAAATAGAAGGAAAGCACCTGAGCCACTGGAGCTAGAATGAGGTTAAAGTGCCCAAAAGGCCAATGGCTACCACTGAAATAAGACCAGAATCAGAGGATTAATTAACACCTAAGATTTATTTAACCAATAAGGAATAGATAATGTAATTCCAATGTTATTTGAACATTTACACACTATAGGAAAAAGGTGGAAAATCTCAGATCTTTTTATAAAGCTTACATAACTTTAGTAACAGAAATGAGCAAATGCACTTTTGAAAGTTGATACAAAATTTCAAATAAAATATTAGTAAAGAGAATCCAGTAGTATAACAAATGAATAGTACAACAAGATCACGCCGTATCTTCCAGGAATGCAGGGATAATTCAGTATCAGTAAGCTAATCAATATATTTCATTACAGATGCATCAACAAGTTAAAAAGAGAAAAATTAAATAATCATATCATTTCATCCTTAAAAACCATTGAATAAAATTTGGCAGCTCTCCCTTTTAAAAAATAGGAATGAATTGTTATGAAAAATCTATAGTAAACAATGTCTTTAAATGGAAAAACACTAAAGCCACAAGATGAAAATCAGAAACAACAAACATTTGTGGAACAAAGGTACTCAAAGTCCCTCCATGGACCCCCTTCTAGAATGTAAACACCATGTGTCCAGGGACTTTTGTTTTATTCCCCAGAGTACTCTCAGACCCTAGGACACTGCCTGATTCTCAGCAAACATTCATCAGGAACAAAACAGGACTACATGCTACTACCATAATACTCAATGTTGTTTTGGAAGTTACAGCAAGAAGAGTAGGGTGAAGAAATGAAGTAACTGGTTTAACACTGGAAAAGCAGAGATAAAAGCCAGCTATTTGCTGATGATATTATACCAAGGAAGCCTAAAAGATTCTAATAAGAAAATGCAATAGTATTAATAAATTTCATAAGGTGGCCTATAAGTACTAAAGTCAATAACCTTTCTCTATTTTAATAATAATTTCCTAGGAAAAGAGTTGGGGGAATTTTTCCATTCATAATAGCAGCAACATCTGTCAAGTACTTGGAAATAAATTTAACAAGACTGGGATCTACATGAAGGAAACTAAAACCTCTTTGAGAGCCATCAAATAAGGTTTGAACAAATGGAAAGAGGCATCATGTCCTTGACTGGGAAAACGTAATTTTAAAATGTCGAGGATTGGTTCAAGATGGCAGAGTAGAAGGACGTACGCTCATTCCCTCTTACGAGAGCACTGGAATCACAACTAACTGCTGAACAGTCATCGAAAGGAAGACACTGGAACTCACCAAAAAAGATACCCCACATCCAAAGACAAAGGAGAAGCTGCAATGAGACAGTAGGAGGGGCGCAATCACAATAAAATCAAATCCCATACCTGTTGGGTGGGTGACTCACAAACTGGAGAACAATTATACCACAGACGTCCACCCACTGGAGTGAAGGTTCTGAGCCCCACATCAGGCTTCCCAACCTGGGGGTCTGACAATGGGAGGAGAAATTCCCAGAGAATCAGACTTTGAAGACTAGTGGAATTTGATTGCTATTTGACAGGACTGGGAGAAACAGAGACTCCACTCTTAAAGGGCACACACAAAGTAGTGTGTGCATCAGGACCCAGGGGGAAGGAGCAGTGACCCCATAGGAGACTGAACCAGACCTACCTGCTAGTGTTAGAGGGTCTCCTGCAGAGTCGTGGGGGTGGGGGGCGGCTGTGGCTCACCATGGGGACAAAGACACTGGCAGCAGAAGTTCTGGGAAGTACTCCTTAGCTTGAGCCCCCTGGAGTCCACCATTAGCCCCACCAAAGAGCCTGTAGGCTCCAGTGCTGGGTCACCTCAGGCCAAACAAAAAATAGAGAGGGAACTCAGCCCCACCCATTGACAGACAAGCGGATTAAAGTTCTACTGAGCTCTGCCCACCAGAGCAACACCCAGCTCTACCCACCACCAGTCCCTCCCATCAGGAAGCTTGCACAAGCCTCTTAGATAGCCTCATCCAACAAGGGCAGACAGCAGAAGCAAGAAGAACTACAATCCTGCAGCCTGTGGAACAAAAACCACATTCACAGACAGATAGACAAAATGAAAAGGCAAAGAACTATGTACCACATGAAGGAACAAGATAAAACCCCAGAAAAACAACTGAATGAAGTGGAGATAGGCAGCCTTCCAGAAAAAGAATTCAGAATAATGATAGTGAAGATGATCCAGGACCTCGGAAAAAGAATGGAGACAAAGATCAAGAAGATGCAAGAAATGTTTCACAAAGACCTAGAAGAATTACAGAACAAACAGAGATGAGCTATATAATAACTGAAATGGAAAATACACGAGAAGGAATCAATAGCAGAATAACTGAGGCAGAAGAACGGATAAGTGACCTGGAAGACAGAAGGGTGGAATTCACTGCCATGGAACAGAATAAAGAAAAAAGAATGAAAAGAAATGAAGACAGCCTAAGAGACCTCTGGGACAACATTAAACACAACAACATTCACATTATAGGGGTCCCAGAAGGAGAAGAGAGAGAGAAAGGACCCGAGAAAATATTTAAAGAGATTATAGTTGAAAACTTCCCTAACATGAGAAAAACAATAGCCACCCAAGTCCAGGAAGCACAGAGTCCCAGGCAGGATAAATCCAAGGAGAAACACACCGAGATACATAGTAATCAAATCGACAAAAATTAAAGACAAAGAAAAATTATTAAAAGCAACAAGGGAAAAATGACAACATACAAGGGAACTCCCATAAGGTTAACAGCTGATTGCTCAGCAGAAATTCTACAAGCCAGAAGGGAGTGGCATGATGTATTTAAAGTGATGAAAGGGAAGAAGCTACAACCAAGATTACCTGGCAGGGATCTCATTCAGATTCGATGGAAAAATCAAAAGCTTTACAGACAAGCAAAAGCTAAGAGAACTCAGCACCAGCAAACCAGCTCTACAACAAATGCTACAAGCTTCTCTAACTGGGAGACACAAGAAAAGAAAAGGACCTACAAAAACAAATCCAAAACAATTAAGAAAATGGTAATAGGAACATATCGATAATTACCCTAAACATGAATGGATTAAATACTCTAGTCAAAAGACACAGGCTCACTGAATGGATACAAAAACAAGACCCATCTATATGCTGTCTACAAGAGACCCACTTCAGACCTAGGGACACATACAGACTGAAAGTGAGGGGATGGAAAAAGATATTCCATGCAAATGGAAATCAAAAGAAAGCTGGAGTAGCAATACTCATATCAGATAAAATAGACTTTAAAATAAATAATGTTACAAGAGACAAGGAAGGATACTACATAATGATCAAGGGATCAATCCAAGAAGAAGATATAACAATTATAAATATATATGCACCCAACATAGGAGCACCTCAATATATAAGGCAACTGCTAACAGCTCTAAAAGAGGAAATCGACAGTAACACAATAAAAGTGGGGGACTTTAACATCTCACTTACACCAAATGGATAGATTATCCAGACAGAAAATAAGGAAACACAAGCTTTAAATAACACAATAGACCAGATAGACTTAATTGATATTTATAGGATATTCCATCCCAAAACAGCAGATTACACCTTCTTCTCAAATGCACATGAAACATTCTCCAGGGTAGATCACACTGTGGGTCACAAATCAAGCCTTGATAAATTTAAGAAAATTGAAATAATATCAAGCATCTTTTTCGACCACAGCACTATGAGATTAGAAATAAATTACAGGGGGAAAAACGTAAAAAAACACAAACACATGGAGGCTAAACAATACATTACTAAATAGCCAAGAGATCACTGAAGAAATCAAACAGAAAATCAAAAAATACCTCGAGACAAATGACAACAAAAACACAATGATCCAAAACCTATGGGATGCAGCAAAAGAAGTTCTAAGAGGGAAGTTTATAGCAATACAATCCTACCTCAAGAAACAAGAAAAATCCCAAATAAACAATCTAACCTTACACCTAAAGGAACTAGAGAAGAAGAACAAACAAAACACAAAGTTAGCAGAAGGAAAGAAATCATAAAGATCAGAGCAGAAATAAATGAAATAGAAACAAAGAAAACAATAGCAAGGATCAATAAACCTAAAAGCTGGTTCTTTGAGAAGATAAGCAAAATTGATAAACCATTAGCCAGACCTATCAAGTAAAAGAGGGAGAGGGCCCAAATAAGTAAAATTAGAAATGAAAAAGGAGAAGTTACAATGGACACCAAAGAAATACAAAGCATCCTAAGAGACTACTACAAGCAACTCTATGCCAATAAAATGGACAACCTGGAAGAAATGGACAAATTCTTAGAAAGGTATAACCTTCCAAGACTGAACCAGGAAGAAATAGAAAATATGAACAGACCAATCACAAGTAATGAAATTGAAACTGTGATTAAAAATCTTCCAACAAACAAAAGTCCAGGACCAGATGGCTTCACAGGTGAATCCTATCAAACATTTAGAGAGGAGCTAACACCCATCCTTCTCAAACTCTTCCAAAAAATCGCAGAGGAAGGAACACTCCTAAACTTATTCTACGAGTCCACCATCACCATGTTACCAAAACCAGACAAAGATACTACAAGAAAAGAAAATTACAGACCAATATCACTGAACAATATAGATGCCAAAATCCTCAACAAAATACTAGCAAACAGAATCCAACAACACATTGAAAGGATCACACACCATGATCAAGTGGGGTTTATCACAGGGATGCAAGGATTCTTAAGTGTATGCAAATCAATCAGTGTGATACACCATATTAACAAATTGAAGAATGAAAACCATATAATCTCAATAGATGCTGAAAAAGCTTTTGACAAAATTCAACACATATTTATGATAAAAACTCTCCAGAAAGTGGGCATAGAGGGAACCTACCTCAAAATAATAAACCCATATATGACAAACCCACAGCAAACATCATTCTAAGTGGTGAAAAAGTGAAACCATTTCCTCTAACATCAGTAACAAGACAAGGATGTCCACTCTTGCCACTATTATTCAACATAGTTTTGGAAGTCCTATGCACAGTTATCAGAGAAGAAAAAGAAATGAAAGGAATACAAATTGGAAAAGAAGAAGTAAAACTGTCACTGTTTGCAGATGACATGATACTACACATAGAGAATCCTAAAGATGCCACCAGAAAACTATTAGAGCTAATCAATGAATTTGGTAAAGTTGCAGGATACAAAATTGATGCACAGAAATCTCTTGCATTCCTCTACACTAACAACAAAATATCAGAAAGAGATATTAAGGAAACAGTCCCATTCACCATTGCAACAAAAAGAAGAAAATACCTAGGAATAAACCTACCTATGGAGGTAAAAGACCTGTACTCAGAAAACTATAAGACACTGATGAAAGAAATCAAAGATGACACAAACAGATGGAGAGATATACCATATTCTTAGATTGGAAGAATCAATATTGTGAAAATGACTATACTACCCAAAGCAATGTATAGATTCAATGCAATCCCTATCAAATTACCAATGGCATTTTTTACAGAACTAGAAAAAAAGTTTTAAAATTTGTAGGGAGACACAAAAGATTCCTAATAGCCAAAGCAATCTTGAGGGAAAAAAATGGAGCTGGAGGAATCAGACTCCCTGACTTCAGACTATACTACAAAACTACAGTAATCAAGAAAATATGGTACTGGCAAAAAAAAAAAAGAAAGAAATATAAATCGATGGAACAGGATAGAAAGCCCAGAGATAAACCCACACACCTATTGTCAACTAATCTGTGACAAAGGAAGCAAGGATATACAATGGAGAAAAGACAGTCTCTTCAATAAATTGTGCTGGGAAAAGTGGACAGCTACTTTTGAAAGAATGAAATTAGAACACTCCCTCACACCATACACAAAAATAAACTCAAAATGGATTAAAGACCTAAATATAAGACTGGACACTATAAAACTCTTAGAGGAAAACATAGGAAGAACAGTTTTTGACATAAATCACAGCAAGATCTTTTTTGACCCACCTCCTAGAGTAATGGAAGTAAAAACAAAAATAAATAAATGGGACCTAATGAAACTTAAAGGTTTTTGCACAGCAAAGGAAACTATAAACACAATGAAAAGACAGCCCTCAGAATGCAAGAAAATATTTGCAAAAGAACCAACGGACAAAGGATTAATATCCAAAATATATAAACAGCTCATGCAGCTCAATATTAAAAAAACAAAGAACCCAATCCAAAATTGGGCAGAAGACCTAAATAGACATTTCTCCAAAGAAGACATACAAATGGGCAAGAAGCACATGAAAAGCTGCTCAATGTCACTAATTATTAGAGAAATGCAAATCAAAACCACAATGAGGTATCACCTCACACTGGTCAGAATGGCCATCATCAGAAAATCTACAAACAATAAATGCTGGAGATGGTGTGGAGAAAAGGGAACCCTCTTGCACTGTTGGTGGGAATGTAAATTGATACAGCCACTATGGAGAACAGTATGGAGGTTCCTTAAAAAACTAAAAATAGAATTACCTTATGACCCGGCAATCCCACTACTGGGCATATACCCAGAGAAAACCATAATTGAAAAGGATACATGCACCCCAATGTTTACTGCAGCACTATTTACAATAGCCAGGTCATGGAAGCAATATAAATGCCCATCAATAGATGAATGGATAAAGAAGATGTGGTACATATATACAATGGAATATTACTCAGCCATAAAAAGGAACGAAATTGGGTCATTTGTAGAGATGTGGCTGGACCTAGAGAGTGTCATACAGAGTGAAGTAAGTCAGAGAAAAACAAATATTGCATATTAACGTATATATGTGGAATCTAGAAAAATGGTATGGATGACCCAGCTTGCAAGGCAGAAATAGAGACACAGATGTAGAGAACAAACATATGGACACCTAGGGTGGAAAGTGGGGGTGGGGTGGGGATGAACTGGGAGATTGGGATTGACATATATATATATATATATATATATACACTAATATGTATAAAATAGATAGCTACTAAGAACCTGCTGTATGAAAATAAAATAAAGTATTTTTTAAAAAGAAAAGAAAAAAAGAAAAAAAAGAAGAAGAAATTCTGCCTATGGATAGCAGTTTCAGACTGTGCAGGAGAGCCCCAGCCTGCCCTTCCTGATGGCCTGCCCTATGTATTAGTGCCCTTATAAGAAGAGACATGGCCTTTATGTGGGAGAGAGAGAGAAAGAGTACTTACTTTCTCTTTCTTAGGAAAAGTGCTCTCACCAGAACCTGACCCTGCTGGCACTCTGCTCTGGACTTCCCAGCCTCCAGAACTGTGAATAATTAAAGTTTGTTGTTTAAGAAAAAAAAAAAAAGGGAAATTTGAACATTTTGACTATATGAAAGTTAAAATCATGTTTAGGAAAAATACCATAATCAAAGTCTAATAATTTGGAAAAGTATTTTTAAATCAGAAAACAAATTTAAGATTTCTGATATATTAGGAACTCTTATATTTCAACAAGAAGGGATTAGACAGAACAGTGGAAAATCAGGTTGTCCTCAGATAAGCAAATCCAAATGAAAAGAAACAAAATCTCAGTGGTAGTCAAGGAAATACAAACTAAAATGATAAAGAGATAGATTACTCTCTTACTAGCATTCTGGCAAAAATAAAAAAGACATATAACATCTATTCCTTATAGGGATGTGTGTTAAGAGTACTCTCATATGCTGCTGATAGAAATGTCAGCTGTTAGAGACCTTTTGGAAAATAATCTGACAACAGCCAGCAGTCCCTTTCCTGATGACCTAGCTGACAGAAATAAAGGAATATATGTCCTATGAACTTTATTGCAGCATTATTTGTTCTAGCAAAGTGAATGTTTATCAAGAAGGAAATAGATACACCCCCCCAAAACTATGGAATATGACACAGCTATTGTAAAGATTGAAAGATTGGGTTAGAGACACATTAGTTGACTTGGATGAATTTCCATAAGATATTGTTGAGTAAGAAAAGCAAGATGGAGATAAGAATGTTTAATATTCTAGTTTTGATTTGTTTAAGATTCTAGTTTTGTAAAACATGTGTTTATGTGCATGTGGGCTTTTTAATATGATTAAATAAGCATAAGGAAAAGATGGAATGATGTCAATTAAGTTATCAACATAAATTACCCTGGGGGAGGGATGAAAATAGAGGAGTATGTAATAGAGGAGAGGAAGGAGGATGAAAAGGGGAAGGAACCAAAACGCTAAAGGAAAAATTGCATTAAAAGGTACAGGAGCTTCCCTGGTGGCGCAGTGGTTGGGAGTCCCCCTGCCGGTGCAGGGGACACGGGTTCGTGCCCCGGTCCGGGGGGATCCTGCATGCCGCGGAGCGGCTGGGCCCGTGGGCCATGGCTGCTGGGCCTGCGCGTCCGGAGCCTGTGCTCTGCAGCGGGAGAGGCCACAGCAGTGAGAGGCCCACGTACCAAAAAAAAAAAAAAAAAGGTACATATGTATTTTTGTAAAATTATGTGTGTGCTTGTAAGTTTACATACAGCCAATCCTCATTATTTGCAGATTCTCTATTTTTTAATTTGCCTACTTACTAAAATTTATTTGTAACCACAAACCACTATTTAGAACACTTTCAGGTCATTCAGACACACAAATGCTAAGACTGGGGAAAATGTTTGTCACCGAATGTGCACCTTCCCAGCTAGGGCAGAACAAGGTGACCCTCTGCCTTCTGTGCCAGCTCTCAAAATGTCAACAAATGTCCTTTTCACAATCTATTTAGTGCCATGGTTTTCACATTTTTGTGCTTTTTGTGGGTGATTTTGCTGTTTAAAATGGCCCTAAGCAGAAGTGCTGTCTAGTGTTCCTAAGTGCAAGGCTGTGATTACCTTACAGAGAAAATATGTGTTAGGTAAGCTTCCTACAGGCATGAGTGACAGCCTTTTTTTAAATTAAAAAATTGTTTTTATTTTGGCTGTGCCGGGTCTTAGTTGCAGTGCACGGGATCTTTGTTGTGGCATGCGGACTTCTTAGTTGCGGCGTGCAGGATCTAGTTCCCTAACCAGGGATTGAAACTGGGCCCACTGCTGTGGGAGTGTGGAGTCTTAACCACTGCACCACCAGGGAAGTCCCCTGAGTGACAGTGTTGTTGGCTGTGAGATCAGTGTTAGTGAGTCAACACTATATATTAAATAAAGTGTCTTTAAACAGAAACACACAACAAGCAAGGTCATATATTGATCAGTCGACAAAAATGTTGTGACCAGAGGCTCACAGAAACCCATCCCTGTGTTCCCCCTAGAAGGAGTGGTTCAATATTCACTAATTCAGAGTTCGTGGCAACTTTATAGAACTTAACTACCACACATAACAAGAACCAACTGTATTTAGCACACATTTTTAAAAAGATGAGGTGAAACTAACACAACGTTGTAAATCAACTATACTGCAATTAAAAACATAAGATGAGGTGAGGGAGAAATTATCTTGCTGAAATACTAGAGCATTATTAATAGCTCCATTTATCGATTCACAGTCATTTTATTAAATCTTCTGATTAGTTCTAATAGTTTGCTAATTTATTTGGATTTTATACCCTACAATGATGTCACATTTTAGCTTTATCATTTCCAACAGCTGCTTCTTGGTATTTTTTTCATGCCTTCATATATTACCAATACTTTTTAAAAATAGGGGAAAATGGTGAAAATGAGCCTCCTTGTAATATTTCTGAATTGAAAAATAATACCTGGAGCACAGGTCACAAACTCTAGTGCCCTGTAAGGCCAGGCATGTCATTTAACCCCGTTAAGTGTTCTGGAAGCGCCCCCTTGTGGAGGCTGCTCTATAGTATTGCGATTTTCAGTGCTTGCAACTACGGTAATTCAAAATTTTTGAATACAGTGTGTGGGACAGATATAGTAGTAGGGCTACCAGTTTATGGCCTCTGCTCTATAATTTTGCCACTGAGTATAACGTTGACTTTTTAAAAACATAGCTTTTCATTATCTTGCCAGAGTAACGTTAATAGTTGTTCTTCGTCACAGCAGTGGCTGCCGACGTGTTGTATGTACCATTTATTCAAGTGTTAGTTGGAAATCTGAATGTGCTTGAAATAAAAATCAAAAATTATCGGGATGATACACACAGCTACACAGTGGAAATAACAGCTTCTAGTAAATACCAAACAGGCAACATGCCTGCGTGGTTCACAGTTCAGTATGTTAAATATATATATATATATAATTAATTAATCACTTTAGAAGGAAAAAATAGCCTTGGTAAAGTTTTTATTAGTTTGGTTTAATTCTTAGTTTCAGTTAAATTTTCCAATGTCTTTAGCAAAAGAAAGACAGATAGATATATAGATGATAGATAATAGATAAATTAACTAATGAAAGAATTAAGGAACTTCAAAAGTGATATAAATCACATAACCTAGGGAAATCTTTCTTCTTTTTAAGTCTGTTGAATGTTTGGGACTTAATTTTCTTGCAGTTATACTAAACACACACACACACACAAACTTTCAAAAACTGTTCCGCTGGCTCATCTATATAAAATGTAGTTATCTGTCTCCTCGGCAGCAAGGCACTTAACTGATCTGCTAAGAACAGTCAGAAATGTAAGGACCTGCAGAAGCCAGGCATCAATAAGGAAGTAGGAAAAGTAAAACCTGATGGGCACAGTACACATAGTAGCTGACTGGAGCTGGGATGTCCTCTCCAAAGCCAGTTTCTACTGTGTATCACCAACCCATTTTTGTCCTGTGGGAATGTAAGCAATGTGGTCAGATTTCCCAATCCCTCAAGAGAAGTCAGAAATCAAGATTTTTATGTAAGTTTTCCCAATTTTTAAACTCTTCAGGCAAACTTAATAGGTCAGTGAACTGGATTTGACCCTCAGATTAGCAGTTTGCAACCTCTAATCAGAAGACAAAAAGTTTCTCCTGGTAAGGGACCTAAGAGGTTAAGCATGCAGAAATCAGAAGCATGTTGATTACTAGAACGTTAACTGATACTAGTGGTCCAACGCTATGAAATCTCTTTTCCTTTAGAACCATAAAGATAGTCCCAATTTCAAATGTCTTCTAAAAATGCAGCTCTCTGCCAAGCAGTCTCACATGTAGTTTATCAAATGAGCCAATATTCATTTAGTGCTTGTTATATTATTTAATGTTTTAAAATTTAAGAAGTCAATGCCATTATGAATTTTCAAAAAGCTGACTCCCTAATTCCAAAAGAGAACGCTGAACTTCCTGGGTCAGAAAGGGGCGGAGGGGTGACTTCTCTAATGAGAACCATCTCCACCTTCTGGCTCAGATGGGAAATGCAACAGAAAACACTACGGAGCCACTTTGGTGCCAAAGCACTCAAGGACTGAAGGCTTTTTGAAATGACTATAAAATTGGAATTTTAGTATGTATACTTTTTGACAAACTATATACATAAAATGTTCTTAGGTTCATATGTAGGGGACTTATTGTATGTGTATCCTTAGAACTCTATCCCTACTGTGGAAAAGAGGAAACTCTATAATTCATGTCCCACATGGTTCTAATGTTAGTTTGGTAAACACCCAAAAGAAGCAAGAAGAAAACATAAAGGATGGATGCTTGCAGTCTGTAATACGGGAGGGTACTCAATGTATTCTGAATACGTATCCCGTTCTCCCTAGAGCAATCACTGCTAACATTTCAGAGTTAATATGCCCAGTTTCCATGCAGCCTTAGATATTTTTGTATGGAAGACAAACACACATGTAACCACTTTCTTTTTTAGGTAACTGGATGTGAGAGGAGGATATGACTGTCATGATTTAAGTAAGAGACACTAAGGGAAGGTGGAAGAATGAAAAAAGTATAAAGAATAAGTTGGACACTCCAAATTTGACCTGGAGCAATATTCAAATTTATTTCTTAGCAACTATTATTCATCTTAACAAGATTCTATCACAACAATAGCTATATTTAATTTTGTTTTGCATCATAGCACCTGTAGTGGGCTCAGTGGTGGCCCTTAAAAAGATAATCCATGTCCTAGTCCCTGGAACCTGTGAATGTGACCTTATGTGGGGAAAAACAAAAGCCTTTGCAGATGTAATTAAGTTAAGGATTTAGGGATGGGGAGATTATCCTAGATTACGTGAATGAGCCCTAATGCCATCACAAGTGTTTTTATAAGAGAAAGGCAGAGGGAGATTTGATAGACACACAGAAGACTCAGAAGAGGAGGAAGCCATGTGACCATGAGGGAGATTGGAGTGAGGCGGCCACAAGCCAGGGACACCTGCAGCCACTAGAAGCTAGAAAAGGCAAAGTCTGATTCCAGACTTCTGGACTCCAGAACTGTAAGAGATGAGTTTCTGTGGTTCTAAGCCACACAGTTTATGGTAATTTGTTCTTAGCAGCTCTAGGAAACTAATACATTACCTTAGTTACACTACTTTCTGATGTGTTTCTAGAACTTCAACTGCTTTTAAATTTCCTAGTCTTCCATTGTTGCTTATATTTATTTGTTCTACTAATAGAAACTTAAAAGAGCACTCAAGAGAGGACTATTATGTTTTGGACCCAAAGATGTTTTAATCTATGAGGAGAAATCATAATGCTTCCTGATCTTATCAAATGAAGTTTTAATTATGGATTTTTTTTCTTCAGATCCCATTCTTTAACTTTAGAACTTTGTAGCTATTAAGAACTTTATATAACTGACAAAAGAAACTACCATATGTCGTCCTGTCATTGAAGGCTAATTTATATGGTGAAAACAACAAAAAGTGTGGGTAAAACATTTTTAAAAATCTTAATAGCATGAAAAAATGATAATACAGTAAGAAATTATGAGGCCAAAAATGAAGAGAAACCATTTACCCAGAATAGGACAGAATCAAGCCCAGGACATTAGCAGGGAGTCTAATAAGACAGGATGAACCAGAAGTACAACAGCTCTCACAGAATTATGGCCAGTTTTCAAATCACCTGTCTTGACAAGGCTTAAACTTGCTTTAAAGTGATTCTGAATTAGTAGTAACCCAGGAATCTGGCAGAGGCAAGTGCAACTCTTCTCTGAAGTAAAGCACCTCAATTCTTGGCCTTAACGTATTTCTACAAATAATTTTTCAAATACAATGTCCAAACTGTAGCCAAAGAATAACAAGAACCCTCCCCCCCCCCACATCAGACTCCATAAGCAAAAGGAAGGAGAAATAACAAACCAAACCAGACCCACAGCATCTGCAGGCATTGGATTTAACAGGTACATACTATAAAACAGCTGTGCAAAATAAGTTTAAATAAATGAGAAACAAGTGTGACGATATAGCTAGGAAAAGAAAGGGTTAGTTAACTGGATCATAGGTTGTTATAACTAAGCAATCCAGTTAGAAAGAAAATAATGTCAGACTAGATTAGGAAGACAAAAAGATAGAAAATACAGAAGATATGGTAGACTTAGAAGAAGCAGTATGAAAATCTAAAATACAATCAGATGGAGTCCCCCAAGGGGAGGATAAGAGGGCAGAGGGCAATACTTGAAGAAAGGATGGTTGATGTTGTCAAGCAAATGATGAAAAACAGGAGTTCTGACTCAAGAAGCTCAACACATCCCAAACAATACAAATAAAAGTGAAATAAATAGCGAAACTAAAGAAAAGCAAAAAATAAAGTGTTAAGAATTGGCCAGAGAAAATGAAATATATTATCCTCAAAAAGGCAACCATTAGTAGCAATCAAAAATTATCTGATTTCTTCATCAGAACAACAGAAGGCAGAAGACAATGGAAAAATATCTTTAATATAGTTAAAAGAAAATAACCATCAACCTAGAATTCTACAGCAACCAAAAATATCTATCAGGGATCAGGAAAAAAAATTTTTTTCGGACAAAAACTAAGAGAGTTTGCCAAGAGCACAGTCTCACTATAGGAAATTATAAAAAGGTGCCTTTTAGGCAAAAAGAAAATGATCCCAGATGGAAAGTCCGAGTTGGGAGAAAAAATAAAGGGTAAAAAGCTAACACGTAGATGGGTAACTCCAAATGTATTAAATAATAAAAAGAATGTCTTATAGGGTTGTGAATAGATATACTATGCAAACGTTAACAGTAAGAAGGCTGGTACACTGTATTAATATCAGATGAAATTGACCTTAAGGCAAGAATCAATACTAAATTAATGACAGTCACTTTACAGTAATAAAAGGTCAATTGACCAGGAAGCTATAGCCAGTTAAAATGTGTAAGCCCTTAATAAGATGACCTCAAAAAAAGTGAAAGCTGAGAAATAGAGGAATCCACCAGCATAATGGGAGATTTTTAAGTCTCAGTAATTAAAAGAACAGCAGACAAAAATCTGTAAGAATATATGATTTGAATGGCAAAATGAGAAAAGTTGACCTAATGGTCATATATAAAATACTGACCATAACTACTACCATATTACAAATACTTCTAAAGCACATACAGATAAGTTATGAAAATTGACCATATACTGGCTATAAAGCATTCTCAGCAAATTTAAAAGGATTGTAATTAATCAGACTCTGTTCCCTCACCACACTGCAGTTAAATTAGAAATCAATTACAAAACAACAATATAAAAGTAAATCCTTGTGTGGGAGTCAAAAAAGAAATCACAGGGCTTCCCTGGTGGTGCAGTGGTTGAGAGTCCACCTGCCGATGCAGGGGACACGGGTTTGTGCCCCGGTCCGGGAAGATCCCACATGCTGTGGAGCGGCTGGGCCTGTGAGCCATGGCTGCTGAGCCTGCGCGTCTAGAGCCTGTGCTCCGTAATGGGAGAGGCCACGGCAGTGAGAGGCCCGCATACAGCAAAAAAAAAAAAAAAAAATCATAGTGATCTTATAAGATGTTTTTAACACAGTGATAATGAAAATACTTCATATCAAACCTGGTTGGGGATGCAGCTAAAGCAGTATTTAGAGGAAAACATTTCCTCTTAAAAGTGTATACTGGCCTTTGAAAAGGACAAAGTCTACAAATAAATGAGATAAGCATTCATCTCTTGAAGTTAGAGAGAGAACAACAATGTAAACTCAAATAAAATAGAAGGCATGAAAAAACTAAAAAATAAACAGAAATAAATAAGCCAGGAAGTAAGCATGCAGTAAACAGAAAAAACAAACAACAAACAAAAAAAACACCACACAGGAAAAATTCTGCTATCTTGGAGGATGCAAACTTAGGTGGTAAAACTATAAACATAAGCCAGAAAGTTAGTACCATAAAAAGTCAAAACAGAGGTTACTTTTAGGGGAAGGAGTAATTTTGAATGGGATGAGGTGGGCAGAGGGCTTCTGAGATGCTGGCCAACTATATAGGGTGGTTACACAGTTGTTTGCTTCATAATAATACTATTATTAAAATTTTTATTTTGAGAACGCTACGGATTTACATGTAGTTATTATAAATAATACAGAGGGATCCCAAGTACTTTTTACCCAGTTTCCTCTAAGGAAACAACTTGTAAAACTATATATAGTGCAATACCACAGTCGGGATATTGACATGGATACAGTTAAGATACAGAACATTTCCATCGCCACAAGGATGCCTCCTGTTGCTCTTTATAACCACACCCACTTACTTCCAGCTCCATACATGCCCACCTCCTCAACCCCTGGCAACCACTAACCTGTTTTCCATTTCAATCATTTTATCATTTCAAGAATGTTGTGTGAATGGAACCATAGGGTATGCATCCTTTGGCTTTTTTCACTCAGCATAATTCTCTGGATATTTATCCAGGCTGTTGTGTGTATCCGTAGTCCATTCCTCTTCATTGTTGCACAGTATTCCATGGTATACCATGGAAGTTTCTAATTTTTCTAGGAAGTTTCTAATTTTGAAGTCCAATTTATAGATTTTTCTCCTATGTCTTTTTTTTTCTCTCTCTCTTTTTTTTTTCTCTCCTATGTCTTTTGCTAGAAGTTTTATAGTTTTACATCTTACATTTAAGTCCCTGATCCATTTTGAGTTAATTTTTTAATAAGGTATGACTTGGTTTTTAGACAGATTTGAGGGTTTTTTTTAAAACTATAGTTTGTTTAACCATTCACCCATAAAAGTTCATCAGGGTTGTTTGAAGTTTTTAACTATTACAAAGAAACTTCTATAAATATTTGTGTACAGGTTTTGTGTGAACATAGGTTTTCAATTCTGTGGGATAAATGCCCAGGAGTGCAATTGCTGGGTCATATTTCATTTTAGTATTTTAAGAAAATGGCAAACTATTTTCACTAGTAATATATGAGTGATCCTATTTCTCTGCATCCTCACTAGCATTTGGTGTTGTCACTATTTTTTAATCTTAGTCACTGTTAGGTGCACATGATATCTCATTGTGGGTTTAATTTGCATTTCCCTAATGGCTAATGGTGTTGAACATCTTTTCGTGTATTTGCCAGCTGTATATCCTCTTTGGTGAATGTCTGTTCATATCTTTGGTCATTTTCTAAGTGGATTGTGTGTGTGTTGTACTGTTGAGTTTTGAGCATTCTTTGTATATTCTAGAAAAAAAATCTTCTGTCAGATAACGTGGTATGCAAATAAATCCTCCCAGTCTGTTGCTTATCTTTTCATTCTGTTAACAGGATCTGTCAGAGAGGAAGTTCTAATTTTGATAAAGTCTGATTTGTCCATTTTTCCTCTTATAAGCTGTGATTTCGGAGTTGAGTCCAATAATTCTTTCCCTTCTCCTAGGTCCCAAATAATTTCTCCTATGTTTTTTTGCTAAAAGCTGCATAGTTTTACATTTTAAAGTACAGGATCCATTTTGAGTTAGCTTTTAATAAGGTGTGAAACTTGGAGAGAGGCTCTTTTCTCCCCTCATGGATGTTCTAAATCTTCAGCACTATTTGTTGAAGTGGTTTTCTTGCTTTTTGTATAACATCAGTTGAGCTCATTTGTGTGCATCTGTTTCTCGGTTTTCTGTTCTGTTTCATTGATCTTTATGTTTATTTCTGCATCAATATCACACATCTTGATTACTATGGCTATAGGTAGTAGGCTGAATGGTGGCTCCTCAAAATATGGCCACATCCTAATCCCCAGAACCCATGAATATCACTTTATATGGCAAAAGGGTGAATATTATCTTATATGCCCAAAGTTGTGATTAAGTTAAGGCTCTTGAGAGGAAGTTTCCAGTGAACCCCTAGTTTCTTGGGTTGAAGATTTCTTTTTGAGGAGATTTTAATTACAAGTTCATAGGGCTTAATAATCATAGAGCTATTCCAATGATCTGTTTCATATTGGGTGACTTTCTACTTTTTCACTTGTACAAGTATGTTTGTAATTGCTAGTTCAGGCATTTTTATGATGGTTACTCTATAATCTTTCTCAGATAATTCTAACATCTCTGTCACCTTGGTATTAGCATCTGTTGAATGTACTTTTTCATTCAATTTGAGCTCTACCTGGTTCTTGGGATGACAATGACTTTTCAATTTAATTTGGGACATTTTGGTTAACATGTTATAGGACTCTGGATATTCTTTAGGCCTTCCTTTTGGCTGCTTTTTTCTGACTCCACTCCAGGAGAAGGAAGGAGTGGTGCCTTGTTACTACCAGGTGGAGGTAAAAGTCCAGGTTCCCACTTGGCCTCCTCTGACATCCAAGCTGGGGTACTCCTCATTACTGCTGGGTGGAGATGGGAGTTCCAGCCTCCCTACAGGCCTCCACTTATACCGTCCTTCCTGGGAGTGATAGGAGTACCTGAAATCTATTCCTTCCCCTCTATACTCACCAGAACTGCTTTAATTCTATAATTTGCCATTTCTTGTCTGGTCTGGGACAGTTACTTTATAAATAGGAACCCCCCCTTGGAATTCGTTCATAAATCCCTGTACCCTTCAGAATAAAATCCAAAACAAATAGAGGCCTTCAGGATTTGGGTCCAACTGAGTTTTCTGGCACCATCTCAGTCCACTATATATCTCTGTACTCCATCCGCAACAAGCCATTTTTTCCTGCGATGTGGGGCCTGACAGAACTGAGGCCACGAGGCAATAAGAAAACAAGAGAAAAAATAACACATTCACTTTTTCCTCGCATCTCCTCCCCCTCAACAGTCTCTTGCCATTCCTCCTGCGGACTGAATTCAACCAGAAGCAAGAAGCCAGAGGGCAAGAGAGCCTGGTAAAAAACTCCATGGAGATCGGCCCCCCAGGCCACAGAGCAGGGAAGGGAAGGGTAAAGAACGGATGTGGCTGGGAGGAGCAGCCAGTTGGAGAGTAACCAGCACACTGAACTTCAAGTCAATCTAAGTTTTAGAGCAGCCATGAGCCAAAAGTCTCAAATTGCCAAAGGCCATTCTTATCCCTCAAGATAATAAAAGTTTCTAACAGAGTTCATCAGTGTGTAAATACCAGCATCCCAGGTCTCAATTCAAATGTAAGGGCGTTACGCAAAATTCCCCTTTCATTGTATGGGTAGCATCATTATTTTGCTCTCTATGCTTTCAAAATTCTTCATATCTCAAAAAAGAATTAAATAATTATACCCATAATCATAATCTGGTTAATATAATACAGTTGGTTAAATACATACCCAACTATTCTCACTGACCAAAACATCTTCTCATGCTGCTTACAATAGCCATTTCCTAGGATGTAGAATGTTTTTTGTTATTTTCAGGGAAAACATTATTCTTCAGCAGAATCATTTAAATCCACCCAATGGACTTTTAAACAAATAGATAATCTTGTCATTATATGTGGTTAAATGCTGCACAATACCTGCTAGAATCATAAGTAGAACAGCTTGTGCTATATATTTTGGATACTAAGTGAATATTAAAAATGAATTTTTAAAATGAACTTTAATATTTTAAGAGTGAAGATTAAGCACTTACACTGTCAATAAACTTGAAAGCAATATTTCTTAGACTAATCACAATTGAATAACAGGGGATTCCACCAAATAGACATTTAGTAAATAACTTCACGGGTAATTTCAGATGCCCATTTCTTTTCCCTTAGAGGCAACCACATAAAATTCTTTTAGCTGTGTGAATATTTACCCCCTGTATTTCTAAAAAACCTGCTTTTATTGCCACTTTTGTGTTTTTTTGACTGCACCCGCAGCTTGTGGGATCTTAGTTCCCTGACCAGGGATTGAACCCAAGCCCTCAGTAGGGAAAGTGCCGAGTCCTAACCATGGGACCACCAGGGAATTCCCTATTTCCACTTTTTTTTTTTTTTTCCTATTTCCACTTTTTAAAAAGTTATAATCTATTAACTTTCCACCAGTGGAAAAGGGGATTTAGCTTTCTCATGAGCCCCACCATGACCACCATACATTAACACTCACTCTTCCCACCCCCCACTATAGTTTTATCAAAATTTAGTCAGATCATTATTCACTGTTTACATTACTTGAACAATGTAAACCACTTTCACAACTAAGCCATGTTTCTTTTCCTTCTCTGAAAATCTTTTTGTTTTTCTTGCTTTTAGTTTTCTTATTTTTTAAGATTTTTAAAAACTTAATTTATTTTTGGCTGCATTGGGTCTTTGTTGCCTGCACACGGGCTTTCTCTAGTGGCGTGCGGGGGCTACTCTTCATTGTGGTGCGCGGGCTTCTCATTGTGGTGGCTTCTTTTCTTGCGGAACACAGGCTGTAGGTGCGCAGGGTTCAGTAGTTGTAGCACATGGGCTCAGTAGTTGTGGCTCGTGGGCTCTAGAGCACAGGCTCAGTAGCTGTGGCACACCGGCTTAGTTGCTCCACTACCTGTGGGATCTTCCTGGACCAGGGCTTGAACCCATGTCCTGCATTGGCAGGCTGATTCTTAACTACTGCACCACCAGGGAAGCCCCTGCTTTTAGTTTTCGATGCACGTTTCACTATTTTATCCCCATAACCTCCCTTTGCTGGATCTTCTGTTTCCTGGCTCCCATATATTCCACTTTATTAGTTTAATACCTCTTTTTGGTGGGGCACATCTTCCAGTAGCTTCCAGAGAAAAAATATATGGGTGGCCAATTTTCTGAGATCTTGCATGTCTGCAAGTGTCTTTATTTACTTTCCACTTGATTGGCTAGGTATAGTATTCTATATTAGAAACCATTTTTCCTCCAAATTTTGAAAGCATTGCTCTATTGTTCCCTAGTTTGCTGTATTGCTGTTGAGAAGTCGAATGCCATTATTTTTCCTGATTCTTTTGCGTGGGAAGATTTAAATATCTTTCTGTTGTCCCGAGGGTTCTGATATTTTGTAATGATGTGCTTTGGTTTTGCTCTATATGCATGTTATGGGTCAGACACCGTGGTGGGCCTTTCAGTCTGGACACTCATGTCTGTCAATTCTGGGAAATCTTTTTGAATCAATAATCTTAGTAATTATTTTCCTTCCATTTTCTCTGTTCTCTCTGTAACTCCTAATATTCACACTTTGTTCTTTCTGGAAGCTCCTCCGATTTTCTTATCATTTCTTCCTATACATGTTCTTTTGATCTACTTTCAGGAGATAGTCATAACTTTTCTTTCCCACTCATCTATTGAATTTTTGTTATTATACTTTGTTCTCTGAATGTTCCTTTTTAAAAGCACCCCATTTTTGTTTCATAGGTTCCACATCCTCGATCTCTGAGGATATTAATAGGTTTTTAGAAATTTCCTGTTCTAAGAATAGTTCCTGTTTCCTCCAAGTTGCTTTTCCCTGCTTGCTTGTTGCTTCAGCATCCGTAGGCCATGTTATGAGCTTTTCTCTTGTGGGCCTGAGATCTCTACTCATATTTAAGAGTAAGAAACTAAAAAGCTGTTTGGAAATTATGCGAATGGGTTGGGTTTGTCAACTGTGGATGCATTGTGGAATGACCTAGCTAGACCATTTTGTTGAAAATCCCAGTGATTTAGCATCTTTAAAATTTTTCCCTTTATGATCAGATTGTGCAGAGAAGTCTGCCACCTCTTGCCTAGAAAGGGGGAAAGTCTTCTCAGGGGTCTCATGATTCAATATGAAAACTTCCACTTATTAACTATGTTTTCAGATTAGTCCCCCCTCCCCCCCGCATACTCTCATACTCATCTCTCTCTTATTCCAGGCACTACTGTGGTGACCAGTGCTGCTTGGGCACTCATCACATTCCCACAGATGCAACTTAACAGCCTCACCATAGCCCTGTATCATATGCTTCTCACCTCCCTCCCCGGGCCTCTCTGATGCTGTAACGTGGGGATGTCACGATGACCTGCTCTATGCTCATGTAGGCAAAACCCAGAAGTGTAGGGGAATTAACACTCCATGGGGTAAAGTTTTGACTGAGGGACATGGGAGCTAATGAATAAATGCTTTCCATCTCTCCCCTCAGACCAATGGCCCTGTAGGATCAAGCAGTCATCCACGCACAGCAGTGGCCATGTTGGCTAACACCTCCCCATATTGGCTTCTCCTTTTCTGCCTTGTACCCCTCTTCATTGCTTTTCTCCGTGAGATCACACTTCCCAACAAAATACTCATTCCCAAGTCTTTGTCTCAGACTCTACTTTCTGAGATACCTTAGCTAAGACACCTCAGCTTCAACTATCCTTCAACTCTCCCCTTTCCCACACTGATCTTGCTAGCCCGGGCTCTCAGTTTTAATCAGCCTGAGAAAGTAACACTGACTCTTAACTGCCATTCAGAGAAAACACAGAGTTCTCGTTTAGTCATTGATCACAGGAAAGTCCTATTCTCATTCTTTATCATATTTACTCCCTTCATTTTTTTCCTTTGATCCAACTTCAAATAGAAATATAATAATAATACCTGTATAAATAAAAGTTAAGTTTAACTAAACAGAAATTTTGAGACCACCTAAGGGGGGAAAAAGATACCACAGAATTTCAGTATAGTATAAAATATCTATACAGTCCCTATAAGGTTGGTTTAATCAGATCTGATACATATTTCCCAAATCAAATCTCGGAACCAGAGTCAGACGTTTGAGATATAGACTGTGCTCAAAAATCCATTTCATACAGTGACTGTATCTACTTAAGTAAAGAGTTCTTCCATAAGAGATAAGAAGCATATCAGAAGGAAGTTTTTTAAAAATGCAAAACTATTTCAATCCCATCTATTCTATCCTTGGAAAATATACTACTACCCCCATCTCTTTGAGCTTAGAATCAATTACCCAAGCAAATACACGTCCTAGTTACTATTGCTATGTAGCAAATTACCTCAAAACTTAGTTGTGCTTCCAGAGAGAAAAAAATACAAAGCATTAGGAATCAAAATGGCTCCAGACTTTGCAACAGTTGCACCAGAAACAAGACGACAATGGTGAAACACTCAAAATTCTGAAAGAAAATTACCTCCAACTTGGAATTCGATACTGAACTAAACCTTCAAGTAATATTGAGTCAGATATGCAAAAGTTTCAAAAAAGATTCCCTTCCCATGAACTTTTTTCAAGAAGCTACCGAAGAATGTGGTCTACCAAAACCAGAGGGTAAAACAAGAAAGAGAGGGCATGGATACAGGAGGACTAGAGCTAGACCATAGTCTACTTACGAGCAGAAAATGACTGTGCTCATGTCAGGCATCAGTACCTGGCCCCTGCTCAACCCCACCAGATGCCCCCCAAATGGAAATCTTTCATTTCCCAGAATCGTTCACAGCCTTGCTCCCTGAATTCCCCAAAAGGGCCCTTCTGAATTTTCAGGAAACCTGAATCCATTTAATGCCCGCAGACTATGATGACCTTAGTCTGCTCGGGCTGCTGTACCAAAATGCTATAGACTGGGTGGCTTCAACAACAAACATTTATTGCTCACAGTTCAGGAGGCTGAGAAGTCCAAGATCAAGGTGCCAACAGATCCCTGTCTGGTGAGAGCCTACTTCCTGGTTTGCACATGTCTGGTTGTGTCCTCACATGACAGAGAACAGAGAGAGAAAGCAAGCTCTCTCTTGTGTCTTCTTATAATGGCACTAATCCCACCATGAAAGCCTCACTTTAACTACCTAATTACCTCCCAAAGGCCCCATCTCCAAATACTGTCACACTGTGGAGGTCAGGGCTTCAACATATGAATTTGGGGGGAACACATTTAGTCCACAGCAACGACTGAGTCTAACAGTGGCACTTTTGTCCTCTTTCTTTGCACAGCTAAATTTGTGCTTCTTACTCAGTTTTCAAATCTGAACAGCATATTGCTTGAAATCCGTACATTGGAGGTAAAACTAAAAAGAAAAGCAAAGGAACAAGTCATCCTCCTGAGGGAAGATGGAGGGGGAGGGTGACAGAGTATTTCTGAGATCATTTTAGATGGTGGTACAGTTTTTCATTTTATTATTACTCAATAAACTGTATATTATGTTTATATACTTTTCTGTATGTATGATTATCTCATAATTTAAGTAATATAGAATTTAGACTCATCCGATAAAGCTCTTATCTCTTGTACCTCGGATGTCATGAAATTTAGTGACAGAAAGAACAAAACGTGGCAAAATGCAGTCCAAATCTGGAAGCTGGCTCTTAGCCACATTAATGAGCGTTGGTAGTACAAATAAACCAGAACAGAAAGAGTTGACCACACTGCATCTAGATAAAAGGGCAAATGATTGCTTTATATTCCTTTAATTTAAATTGATTTCATATTTTATAAATGACACAAATACCTATCAAATTTTCTCCTGCAATCCTTTTCCTATGTTCTTATTGTCATATGACCTAGAAACCTTGATAATCCATAACTCATCTCCACCTCAGTATTCAGTTAGTGTCTAACTCCTATTGATTGTACATCTAAAATAGCCCTTGTAACTACCCTTCTCTTTCCATTACTCTGCCCTGGTGCTGATGTAGACCCTCCTGAGAAACTCTGATTGTTATTATATAATCTGCAAGCAGGCCTCCCAGACTCCAGTTTTTACCTTCTTCAATCTATCTTCAACAGTGTCACCAGAATTCAGCTTCTCAACTGTAGACTTTTTTTATTGTGGTAAAATATATGTATCATAAAATTTTACTATTTTAATCATTTTTAAGCATACAGTTCAGTGGCATTGAGTACATTAATTGTTGTGCAACCATCACCACCATCCATCTCCAGAAATTCTTCATCATCACAAACTGAAACTCTGTACCCAATAAACAATAACTCCCCATTCCCACCTTCCCCAGCCCCTAGTAACCACTACTCTACTTTCCATCTCTATGAATTTGACTATTCTGGGTACCTCATACAAGTGGAATCAAAGAATATTTGTCCTTTTGTGTTTGGTTTCTTTCACCTAGTATGATGTCCTCAAGGTTCATCTATGTTGTAGCACATGACAAAATTTCTTTCCTTTTTAAGGCTGAATAATAGTCCATTGTATGTGTACACCACATTTTGTTTATCCATTTATCTGTCAATAGACTTTTGGGTTGTTTCTACCTTTCGGCTATTGTGAAAAATGCTGCAACAAACAAGGATGTATAAATAGTTGTTCAAGTCCCTGCTTTCAATTCTCTTGGGTATATACCTAAAGTAGAATTGCTGGATCATATGGTAAATTCTTTGTTTAATTTTTTGAAGGACATGCCATTCTGTTTTCCATAGCAGCTGCACCGTTTCATAGTTCCACCAGCAATGCACAAAAGAGTTCCAATTTCTTCACATCCTGGCCAACAATAGCCCTCCTAACGTGTGTGAAGTGGTATCTGATTGTGTTTTTTTTTTTAACATCTTTATTGGGGTATAATTGCTTTACAATGGTGTGTTAGTTTCTGCTTTATAACAAAGTGAATCAGTTATACATATACATATGTTCCCATATCTCTTCCCTCTTGCGTCTCCCTCCCTCCCACCCCTCCAGGTGGTCACAAAGCACCGAGCTGATCTCCCTGTGCTATGCAGCTGCTTCCCACTAGCTATCTACCTTACGTTTTGTAGTGTATATATGTCCATACCTCTCTCTCGCTTTGTCACAGCTCACCCTTCCCCCTCCCCATATCCTCAAGTCCGTTCTCCAGTAGGTCTGTGTCTTTATTCCTATCTTACCCTTAGGTTCTTCATGACATTTTTTTCCTTAAATTCCATATATATGTGTTAGCATACGGTATTTGTCTTTCTCTTTCTGACTTACTTCACTCTGTATGACAGACTCTAGGTCTATCCACCTCATTACAAATAGCTCAATTTCATTTCTTTTCATGGCTGAGTAATATTCCATTGTATATATGTGCCACATCTTCTTTATCCATTCATGCGATGATGGGCACTTAGGTTGTTTCCATCTCCGGGCTATTGTAAATAGAGCTGCAATGATTTCCAGTTCCCTATTGATTAGTGATGTTAAGCATCTTTTCATGTGCTTATTGGCCATTTACATATCTTCCTTGGAGAAATATCTGTTCAAACCCTTGCCCATTTTTTTTAATAGCATGTTTTTTGTTATTGTCATTGAGTTGTAGGAGTTCTTTACATATTTTGGACATTAATCCCTTATCAGATATGATTTGCAAATACTTTGTTTCATTCTATGGGTTGCCTTTTCACTCTCTTGGTAGTATCCCTTGCACAAAAGTTTTAAATTTTTATTAAGTCTGATGTATCTATTTTTTCTTTTGTTGTCTATGCTTTTGATGTCCAAGAAATCATTGTCAAATCCAATGTCATGTCCTAAGTTCTTTTCCAGGAGTTTCATAGTTTTAGCTCTTGTGTTTAGTCTTTGATCTATTTTGAGGTAATTTTTGCATATGGTGTAAGGTAAGGGTCCAACTTCATTCTTTTTACATGTGGATATCTTTTTACATGTCCAACTTCATTCTTCTTCATTTGTTGAAAAGACTGTCTCCCACCCTGCCATCCCCCCACGCCCCCATTGAATGGTCTTTGCATCCTTGTTGAAAATCACTCGATCATATGTGCAAGAGGTTATTTCTGGGCTCTCTATTCTATTCCGTTGGTCTGGATGTCTGTCCTATGCCAGTACTACACTGTTTTCATTACTGTAGCTTTGTAGTTAGTTTTGAAATAAGGAAGTGTGAGTCCTCCTACTTTATTCTTTCTTAAGACTGTTTTGGCTATTCAGGGTCCCTTCAGCTTCCCTATGAATTTTAGGATGGATATTTCAATTTCTGCAACAACAAAAAAGGCATTAGAATTTTGATAGGGCTTGCATTGGACCTGTAGATTGCTCTGGGTAGTATTGTCATATTAACAATATTAAGTCTTGCAACCAATGAACATGAGATATCTTTCCATTTATTTATGTATTTTAAAATTTCTTTCAGTAATATTTTGTAGTTTTCAGTGTACAAGTCTTTCTCCTCCTTGGCTAAGTTTATTCCTATTTTATTCTTTTCGATGCTACTGTAAATGTACTTGTTTTTTCAAAGTGTAGATTTTTATCCTGTCACTTTTCTGCCCCAGAAACTTTTCATGTCTCTCCATTCATCTTCAGAATGGCATCCAAACAAATATCCAAATGACATTTCAGGCTTTCACAATCTTGGCCCAAACTCCCTTTTCTGCCTAATTTCCTACTTTCCCTCAGTTTGGGCTCCCCAGCCATGCTGATCTGCTTACAGTTTCCTGAATTTCCATACATGTTCATATCTCCTTGCTGTAAATATTTTTTCTCTTAATCCTGCAGCCTCAGATGCTATTTTCCCCATTCTTTTGACATCAAACTCTTCAAATCTCATCCCAATGCTGCCTCTCCCACAAAACTCTTCTCTGACCCCTGCAATCATCAATGTTACCACAACTTCTGTGTTCATTCAGCATGACCTTTGCCTTAGTTTAACACTTATTTTCTTGTAGCTAATCTGTGCTCAATTACTAGGTGACCTTCCTAATTAGACAGTTTAGCATTCAGTTCAACAAATATCTACTGAACCTTAACCAAATTCCAGGCAATGTACTTGACATTGAGATACATAAGAATAAGAGAAAGTCCTGCCTTCAAGGAGCTTCACAAGCTAGTAGAAGAATCAAGCATGTTAATAAACCAATAGTGCACAGGTGATAGTTTAAGTATTGAAAAGACACAGAGTGTTATAAAAGAGAGGATGGCTAAGGCTGTCTGGGATGGAAGCTGTCAGGGGAGGTCTAACAGAGTAGGTGATACCTATACAGGATTTAAAAGGAAACAAGATGGAAAGAACATTCTCGACAGAGGCACAAGGCCTAAGACACAAAACAAAAACTAATATTTAGGGAACTAGAAGCAGTCAACATCCCTGGAGTGGTGTTAAAATTCAAGGGGCAAGTAACAGATCATGAAGGGAGATGCTGTTTCATCCTTTGAACTTTTAGGCAAAATAGTAACCTGCTGAAGAGTTTCCAGCATATCCCATATCAGCGGTCCCCAACCTTTTTGGCACCAAGGACCGGTTTTGTGGAAGACAAGTTTTCCACGGGCAGGGGTGGGGGAGGGGGGATGGTTCAGGCGGTAATGCCAGCGATGGGGAGCGATGGGGAGTAGCAGACGAAGTTTCGCTCACTCACCCGCCACTCACCTCCTGCTGTGCAGCCCGGTTCTATACCGGCCTGCGGCCCAGGGGTTGGGGACCCCTGTTATATATCACTGTATATAGGGATATGTATATCAAACATGTAATTCTGGTAGCAGGGCATTCCCTGGATTGGAGTGAAGGGGGAAGCTTTGAAATTAAAAAGTACCCAGGACTTCCCTAGTGGCCCAGTAGTTAAGAATCCGTCTGCCAATGCAGGGGACGTGAGTTTGAGCCCTGGTCCGGGAAGATCCCACATGCTGCGGAGCAACTAAGCCTGTGCGCCACAACTACTGAGCCTGCACTCTAGAGCCCGTGTGCTGCAACTACTGAAGCCCGCGCACCTAGAGCTCTTGCTCCACAAGAGAAGCCACCACAATGAGAAGCCCGCGTACCACAATGAAGAGTAGCCCCCACTCGCTGCAACTAGATAAAGCCTGCGTGCAGCAACGAAGACCCAACACAGCCAATAAATAGAAATATAAAATTTAAAAAATAAAACGTACCCAAATATTTAAGCTACCCACCTGTTCATTTTAATATATAGCATTAGTAAAATAATGACTTCTATTTATCCTGCTTATATTATTATTCACTGGGGCACACACATAAATGACTATTTCTAGGACTAGACTGATACATTTATTGACAATTGAACATGAATGAAGCTCTTGGTTGGTTAATAAAAATTAAGCAACATCACAGATTTTTGCTCCTTTAATACAGATCTATGTCAATGAAGTACCAATTGGGTTTCCAGCAGGAAAGCTTATCTTGCTACAACAGCTGTACTTCTGGGAGGGCTTGTCTTTATCAAATTTTTGATGGAAAGGAATAATAAACACATATGGAATTCATGTTAAAAGCTTTTCAAGAGAGAGGACAAACTACCTTCATCTTTCAAGATTTTTTAAATGATCCCCAAGCACGCTAATTGAATGACAGACTTAGGGAATTTTGTTTTCAATTTAACTTGTTCTTTGTTAATAAATTTAATAATTGTTTTGCTTGTTAACCCATGAAGAGTTGCTATTCAGTATTTTGTGAGGTAGTTTTTATATTTAAAGAAATGAATTGTGGGTGGTAGTGAGTTCTCAGCTGGTCAAAGTCTGTTGTTGCTACAGGGTTTATCTAAAATTACCTTCATTTTCTGATTTGTTCATGATTACATTATGTTGAGGGTAGGATACGAGAAACTAATTTTTTTTCAGAAGTATTATATAGCAAATTAAATATTTATCTAACTTATGAAAATAGTTTAGAACAAAATGGATGACTGATGGAACATTTTTCTGCTGAGTGTTTTTTCTGATTATTTTCAGCTGTTTATATTACATGGTGCTAGTAATAAAATGCTCATGAATGTCATGAAAATGCTTATGTATGCTCATATGAGCATCTGCATTTATGGGGAGAATTTTTTAAAAAATTTATTGAAGTATAGTTGATTTATATATTGTATTAATTTCTACTGTACAGCAAAGTGATTCAGTTATATATATATTATTTTTTGTATTCCTTTCCATTATGGTTTAGTACAGGATATTGAATATAGTTCCCTTGTGTTATACAGTAGGACCTTGTTCTTTATCCATTCTATACATAATAGTTTGCACCTGCTAATCCCAGACTCCCAGTCCATCCCTCTCCCACCCCCCCTTGGTGAACACAAGTCTGTTCTCTATATCTGAGTTGGTTTCTGTTTCATAGGTAAGTTCATTTGTGTCATATTTTAGATTACACATATAAATATCATATGGTATTTGTCTTTCTCTTTCTGACTTACTTCATTTAGTATGATAATCTCTAGGTCCATCCAAGTTGCTGCAAATGACATTATTTCATTCTTTTTTATGGCTGAGTAGTATTCCACTATATATATATATATATATATATATATATATACACACACACACACACACACACATACACATACACACACACACCCCACATCTTCTTATTGCCTTTATGGGGAGAATTTAATAATTTCTATTATTCTTACCATCATTGCTCCACACTTATGGAATTTGAAAGCTAGAAGTATCCTTAAAGATCTTCTCATCGGAATTAGAAAACTGAGGCCCAAGGAGGTTAAGTGTCTTATCCTAGGCCACCAGTTTATTGGCTGAACCACAATTAGGGTTCAACAATTCCAGCATTGGTGCTGTGCCCTTCCCCCCACACAGACACCATTATCTTCATGGCCTAACATGGGGGTCATCTATAGGGATGGAGCATTCTGGAGTTGGGCAGTGCATAATCCAGCATCCTTGTCCGTTCTCTCCAGGGTTTTTAGTTTAAAGGAGGTAACACTATAAAACTAATGACTGTGACATGGATAAAGGTAAGTAACATAGAGTAGGTATAAATATTGTGCAATGAATAGACTCCACTGCGTATTTTATAAATTTATGTTATGTATGTAGGTGAAGGTACAGGGTTCAGGGGAAAAGCTTTACATTTAGAGCACAGGAGGAGTCAGTATCTTATTTAATCCATACAACAACCTTAGAAGTTATTATTATTCCTATTTTACAGGTGAAGCAAAGGAGGTAGAGAGGTTTAGAAACTTGCAAATATCACATTGCTACTAACAGGCAGGACCTGGACTCACAATCCAACACCCACATCCTTGACCACTATAATGTATCTCAACCTTTTGTGATTTGCAACCTCCCATTAGGAATTTTCTTAAATTGTATCACCATTTGCACATGGCATATGATTAAGTGATTATAAATTAAGGTATTTATTTATTACTGTGATGGTTAGTTTTGCTGTCAATTTGGCTAGGCTATGGTACCCAGTTATTCAGTCAAACACTCATCTAGGTGTTGCTGTGAGGGTACTTTTTAGAGTGATTAACATCTACAATTAGTTGACTTTAAGTAAAAGAGATTATCCTCAGTAATCTGGGTGAGCCTCATCCAAATCAGTGGAAAGGCCTTAACACCAAAACTGAGGGTTCCCTGAGGAAGAAATTCTGTGGTTTGCACTTGTCAGCTCCTGCCCAAGAGCTTCCAGCCTGCTGCTGACCTGCCCTACGTACCTCCAGACTTGCCTAACCAGATCCCACCACCATATAAGCAAATTCCTCGAAATCTCTTTCTCCCTGTAGATGTATCCTACTGGTTGTTTCTCTGGTAGAACCCTAATACAACTCAACTGTTACTTAAGATTATATTAAAAAGTTCATTTAAACATAATTATTATTAGTTGTATATATAATTTAAATTTTTTGCCATTTAATAAACCCTGCTGTTTAATTTACCTTAAAAAGATATTATAAAATAAAGTATGTTTTTCCCCCCCACAAATTACTTCATGTTTGGTTTGGGGATCGAATAAGTAATAACATGTGAATACATTTAAAGATGTCTGTGTCAAAAGTAGACATAATTGCTGTCATGCCCATATGCTTGAAATTATTGCATCTTACTTTTTAGAAAAAAACAATTACTCTGTTTTTATAATTTTCCAGTTTTTTTTGTAAATGATGAACGCCTCAGGCTGTTCTTTGTAAGCACTTCTTTGTATTTGACGTGGTAGGGGAGGAAGGTTCCAACTTCTGTCTGAATAGATGGGTATAATTCAAAATACTGTACACTGCAGGTTTGGCAAGATTTCTGATAATATTAAGCACGTGAACCTGCCAAAATGGTAGCCAGTAGCCACATGTGGGTAATGATGCCAAAAACTCAGTCTCTGTGCACTGGTGCCTAATCAAATTTCAGAGACAGAGTTTTGAGTGAAGTAGAAAAGGATAGCTTTGTTGTTTTTGCCAGGCAAAAGGGGACACAGTAGGCTCCTCCCCTCGAAAACTGTGTGTCCCAACCCGGGAGGATTTGGTGAGGAGTTTTATAGCAATGGTTCAAAGATGGGGTTGCTGATAAGATTAGGGTGTGTGCAGGAACTGCACTCCTTTCATCTGGTCTCAGGTAATCTCTTGATGAACTTTTCTGGTTCCTTTAATCTGGCCTCAGGTGGTCTTCCGTGGAATGAAGAATCCTGACATCTTCCATTTGTTAGGGGTTTTAGATCTATAAAGAGCTTAAAGATATTGTTATGTGCATCCCTTGAAGAACCAGGATCCTGCCCCAAGGCTGCACTATTCTTTCTCGGCTGTTCTTCCCTTGTCTCTGCATCCCCTCGCTTCCCTGATTAGCAACTGTTTGAATCTGCCCTTTGGGACTCAGGGAAGATCATAGAACCTGGGGTCTGTTCCTTACAAACAAGGAACGGGGGACACAGAAAGGCTTCTGTGGCCAGGAGCCCCATAGGGTCCTGCTCGGTTTCAGTACTAAGGCCTGGAAATGTGGCTAGTGGGACTGAGGAACTGAATTTTAAACCTTACTTAATTTTAATTAAAGTTTAATTAAAGTTTATTTTTGGAAAAAAGGTAAGTATATTTCAAGTAACTTTAATATGTGAATCTACTTTTTCAAGTGTAAATTTAGTGAAACCTAAATACGCATCAGGTATTTCCAATGAAAATTCAGCATCCAAATAGAAATTTACACTAAAGGTAAAGTACACATCACAGTTTGAATTTAGTATGAAAAAAAAGTAATTCAAAATATCTCATTCATTTTATATTGAAGATATCGCATTAAACTGTCAACTGAAATAAAGAGGCAAAATGTAAAAGCTGTGAGTTAAGTTCTGTTCTGGGACCTTACTGAGGGCTATAGCCTAGGAGACAGCCTCTCGGATAGCTCTGAGGAACTGCTCCATAGAGGTCAGGGAGGAGCCAGGAATATATACGAACTTTTTTGCTGTGAAAAACATTTGTAGTCAAGCATGAAAAGGTTACTGCTAATCACAAAGAACAGACATCTCAATGATTTTAGTGCTTTTCTACGTTTGGGAAGATGTTAGAATCTCGGGGTCACTGAAATTTTTCCTTAGCTATGTTTCTTATTTTTCCAGGGGTCAGTTTATCCAAAGTACAGAATGCTTCCTGTTTTTCTCCTTCCTGAATTCCCCTCAGGGTGCACTGTCCGTGAGCCACTGCAGTGGCTAATGGCTGGAATCTTGTAGAAGTGGAATGGCAGGCAACATTTTTTTCTAAACACAACAAAATACATTATAAAAACAAATTTCAGCAGTTTCTTCAAACATTTTAAAGAAGCGGCTACCATAAATGTAAAATTACATACGCGGCTCACATTTTGTTTCCAGTGGCCAGCAATGACCTAGACGGCGTGGCAAAGAGTAAAAGCCCCCCAAATGGTGGCTATCATTTGTGTGATAGGAATGAGAACGACATTCCTCTGTGAAGATTAACAGTGCTTAACAGTGAACGTTGAGAATTTATACAGTACCCCGTTGGTTTTTGTAAGCCCCTCAAGTTCTTTTTGCAACATGAAGAGCTAGAAAATAACAATTCTGGAGGAAAAAGAGGTAGCGGCTATTTTAAGGAGAGGTTTTAGATTCGTCACTTCAGGCTTGGTACCACGCTCAGAAATACAAAACTGTGCCAAGTTTCCAGACTCCCATCTCGGTGCGTGCCCTATGGCAGCTCCCAGGACCTGCGGCCAAACCTGCGGTCTTTCCCGAAAACTTCTCAATTTCTTCCCAAAGGAGAAAGGCCTGAGTCTGCGAGGCTCCGGCGCCACCGACCTCCGCGCTCCGGGTGCCCAGTCCAGCCCCAAAGGCGGCTCGAACAGCACACTCGCGGAGGCGGGCGCGCCGCAGGAAAGCCCCAGGCCGATGCCGCCCGACGCCTGCAGGGAGCGGCGGCTGGACAGCGAGCCACCCGGGTAGGCGGCGGGCGGACCCAGAGCCGGAGACGCCAAGCGCCCGGCGCGCAGAGACCAGCTCAGGGATCAGCAGCCGGAGGCGGGCTCCACTCCCCTTTCGAATCCCGAACGGGGCTGATGACGAACACAGGGAGCGACGGACGTACACACGCCCCGCGCTCGCACGACAGTACCGTGCAGGGAGCGGGAGGGAGCCTCGGTCCGTCACCGGCGCGACCAGCGTTTCGCGTCCTCCACTCCCTGCGCTCCCGCCACTTCGGCAACCCGACACCCGCCTACCGCCTCCGTCCGAGGCCTCCGCCGCTGCGAGGCTCGCGGCTTCCCTCCTGTCTCTTTAAATGGTGGGGCCAATGGGCCGCCCCTGCAGCTGCTACCGGGGTGGCCCCGCGCGCCGCTATTGAGGGGCGAACCAAGATGGCGGCGGCTTTGGCTCTGTGAGGAAGACGGAAGAGGCGACGGAAGAGGCGGCGGCGGCAGCGGAAGAGGCGGCGGCGGCGGCAGCGGCGGAGGGAAAAGGACTCCCAGTAGCCAAGAGCGCTCGTGCGCCAGGGGGCTCTCGGAGTCTCCCGCGTAGTGGTGGCAGCTGCCCCAGGACCAGGCGCCGGTCGGCTTCGGACATTTGAAGCAGGGGAGCGGAGCGCAGTCCCCGGCTGCGGTGGCAGGGCCAGGTATAAGGAAGGAAAACATGGCGGCGGCGGCCTGAGGAGGCGGCGGCGGCGCGGGAAGCAGCTTCACGGAGATCATGGCGGAGGCGGGAGCAGGGCAGTGAACGGCGCCGCGAGTTCCTAGCGCGGCGGGGCGGGAGGCTGCGAAGCGTTGCGTGGCCCCCTCGGGGCGGCCGGCCTCGCCGGGCCTGGACAATAGCGCCGAGGAGCCGGAGGCGAGGAAAGGCGGGGGCCAGAGCTCAGGCCCGGCGGCGGGCCATGAGGGCGGCAGCGCGGCCCCGGGGCGGCCAGCGGCGGCAGTGAGGCCGGGGAGCCCTCCGCTCGTGGGCGTCTTCTCGCCTCGGCTCCCGCCTTCCCCGGACCCCCTTCCCGGGCGACTCCGGCGGGGCCTTTGCCCCGGACCCCGGGCGGCACGATGACCGACACCCGGCGGCGGGTGAAGGTTTACACACTCAACGAGGACCGGCAGTGGGACGACCGGGGCACCGGGCATGTGTCGTCCGGCTACGTGGAGCGGCTGAAGGGCATGTCCCTGCTTGTCAGGGCCGAGAGTGACGGTGAGTGAACCCCTCGCGGCGGGACCCTCGCCTCGCCCGCGCCCCTGGGCCACCTGCCCGGTCCTGTGGGGCTAGCGGTCTTCTGCCTGAGAAGACGGAGGGAACGGAGGCGGCGGCTTGGGCCGCGGCGGCCGCCGCCTCGGGGGAGGACGGGCCCCTGGCCCCCCTGTCCTCCCGGAGCTGCCCGGAGAGCGCTCCAAGTGTTTCTTTCTCTGAGTGCCCCGTCGCACTTGTGCGGGCACGGGCGGAGCCAGGCGCGTCTGAGCGGTGCCGCCGGGGCGTGTGCAGAGGTCGGGGGCCTGGGAGCGGGAGCCCGGACCGTGCAGTTACTTTGCACAAGAGTGACCTTGAGAAAGCTACTGATCAAACCGATCTTCTGCCTTAGTTCAAGCGTCTGTAAAGCAGCCATGAAACTTTTCTCGGAGCTGAGAAAGTTCTTAGCTGTTTAACTTTTTGGAGCATAAACATTTTGTTGTGCTTTTCTTCTTCTTTTTTTTTGTTTTTTAACGTATCATTGCTGCATCTTTCCGATCCTGTTGTAGGTTGGCAACCCTGGTTCTGGATCTGGCAACTCTGCACTCGGCAGAGGAAGTGCTTCTTTGCCGTGGGAAGAGAGATTTGTGTTCCCGCAGCGTTAGTTGTCTTTTTCATTAGAAGGGCAGAACTTTGTGTGTAGTTTCACTGGGTAAACGCCCTGCAAGTTTGGAATCATTTTATCCGAGCATTTTATCCGTTGCTTAAATGTATATTCATAATTTGGTTCAGCTAACAGGTGGGGAGAAGTTGGCAGAAACCTTTAAAACCTTTCGAATCTGCCCTAGGGATGCATGTGTTTCACATATTTTGAAACAGCCCTTCAAGTTCAAAGACCACGTTGATTGAAGATAAGTGTTTCACATTTTTAAAGACTTAACGCAGTTTAGGAATTGCCACTTCCTCCGGTGGCGTACTATGAATTTCCCTTAAAATGTTCACATCAAGTAAAACTTTTTTCAAAATAGTTCCTTCTGAATTTGAAAATCTGCCTTGTAACGATAGCCTATAATTTTATGGTAGCTAACTGAGTTTATTACGATTGTAGGTCTGTATCTAAATTACTACAAACTCATTTCAAGGACCTTTAATTGGACTTCCTACCCAGAACTCCAATTCCACGGAAAACAAATAAGACTCACCATTCTGTAATTGAAGACTGTAGGGACATTGCTTTTCAATTTGAATTGAAAGAAAAATGGTAACTTGGAGTATATTGCCCACAGATTACTTTATAAGCCTCCCCAAAATAACTTAAAACTGGAGAAAAATTATTTTTCCTTGGAGGCATTTAAAGGGTTTTGAACACATTGGGTAAATTTTTCTGAGGCCTATATTATTTGTCTCTTAAAATACAAGTTTGAATGTGAAGTGTTAGTGTACTTTTCTGTATGACTATCATATAGTAACCAACTATTCTAACTTCTATGTTTTTGCTTGTTTGGAAAACTTTTTACATAGTGACTTGGAAAGTATAGGCTTTATAGGTTCGGTTAATCGTGTAGATGTGAGATGAATTCTTTGAAACCTCATAATAATTTGAAATAAGACATACCTTCACATCACGTGTTTAATTGGACTCATTATACAAAGTCCTTTGTTTAAAGTATTTTTAAGCATTAAGTCTTAACGTCATATTGTCATAGGGAATCATACTCTTCTAACACAATAATATAGGAATCCGGGTTTTTCCCATTTTTATCTAATAGGGAAAGCTGAAATAAACTGACTGTCCCCTTGTTAAATTTATAAGTTGTTAGGAAAACTAAATCCAAAGAGTAGGCTTAGAAAATTCCAGGATACTTGTGAAATACTTTGTAAATAATCTTTAATTTGACGATTTATGGGGGTTTTTTTCCTAACAGGAAAACTCCAAATAGGAATAATAGTCAAAATTTATTGAGTGTCTACTGTGTGCCGGAGATTCTTCACTTGTATCCTCTGGTGTCCTCTTGGTGTAGGTACTGTTATTAGCCATATTTATAGATCAGGAAACTGAGGCTCAAAGAAGCTAAATAACTTAAAATCACATAGCTAGGTTAAAAAGCAAGGAAGATCAGTGTTCGAACTGAGGTGGGGGAGAGGTGTCAGGGATTGAATAAGACTTCTAGACTATGACTTGAAACTAGTATTATGAATTACTTAATTAACATCATTAACTGTTAATAGTGTGTTTTAAACCCCCATATTATTGTCTACTTGTATTTGCTGCTTTATACTTAGATTCAAGGTTCATTTCAAAGAAAATGAAAACAATTTTTAGCCTAAAGATATTTAAAATTATAGTTTATCTCCAAGCCACATGTGGGAGTTTTGTATTGGCTGCTAGCTTGGATTATCCATTATTGTGTGCTTCCCTCATTTTCCACTACAGGATAATTGAGAATTTTCTTTTTATTGCGATGAGCAAAATGGAAAGTTGTTTCTGGTTTTCCATAAAATGAGTCATTTATCTTGTTAGAGGAGCATATACACTTATCTAAAAATCAGGAACGAAATTTCTGAATGGAAGTATTTGTGTCTTCCCTGTTACAGGGCATAGCTGTCTGGGTAAGTATGCCCTTCCCCTCTGGAGCTGAGTGCTTGGCAAATCTGTAGCTCTCCTAGCCTTGGAGAAGAGATGTCCCACTAAGTTACTGAGCCCATTTTCTGGATTGCATGCTTATTCAGTAGGTTCCTACTGGCAGATATGTTGTAGGAACATATCTTTTTTTAAAAACGAAGGTAGATTACCTCGTTACCTCATAGCCATGTACCTGCAAAGTTCCATCCTCCAATAAAGATCACTTAGTATTGTTTTTTTTCTTCTCCCAGTTTATGCTGTCCCTGTTAGGTTGGTGAAGTGAGGGTAATGATGTCATCCTTTACTTACTCTCTCACTTTATGTTCAAATCATTCTACTTGTTTTCTCCGTTATTATTTTTACCACCTCCACCTGCCAATTTTAGAATTGATAAAGTAAAGAAATTGGAATTTCTCCACACACTGAAGGATGTCTTTGAACATAAAATCACGTCTATACTCTTTATTCTGGATTACTTTGCCAATCATCAAGAATAGTGTTCTTGGGGCTTCCCTGGTGGCGCAGTGGTTGAGAGTCCACCTGCTGATGCAGGGGACATGGGTTCGTGCCCCGGAGCGGCTGGGCCTGTGAGCCATGGCCGCTGAGCCTGCACGTCCAGAGCCTGTGCTCCGCAACGGGAGAGGCCACAACAGTGAGAGGCCCGCGTACCGCCAAAAAAAAAAGAATAGTGTTCTTATATTTGGTTTTCACTTTAAGTTTTATGAAGTATATTTTACGTTTCATAATGATTTTAATTCTGACTTGTCTAGTCAAAGTTAAAAAGATTTCATTTTCATTGTTATTTGAGGCATGAAGAAATGAGACATGAGGAAATGTTTTGTTCAAGGTAGTGCTGCTAGCTAATGGTAAAAACTGGAATCCTGTGCTTCTTCCTCTTGGTAGAACTTGGTTGTAGGTAGATCTGCCTCTACTCCTACTATAAATAGAAAAGGAGGTCAACAGTTTGGGTAGGAGAGTCTGTTTTGTTTTGTTTTGGCTGCGGTGGTGAGAAATAAACAGATAGCATCAGCATTTTTTATGTTATTCTTATAAATCAGTAAGTAGTATATAATCTTGCATATAGTAAGCACTCCAAATTTAGCTACCAAGAAGAACCCAGTGTCAGTACTGGGAGAAATATTTCACTTTGAAAAGTTGATATAAATGTGCTTTTTTTCTCCTGTGTAGACCTACTTTGTGGAAAATTAATAGGCTTAGGATAACCAAACCCTTATTTTCATCTGTTGCATGTGATAGCTTTTGAAAGTTTGAGGGTCATTGGCTACACTGGGTATACCTGATGGGGTTGGAGTGTAGTGAAGGCTTGACACAGGGGTGGGACCTTTTAACATAATGCTACCAAGGTTTTTTTTTTCCCAAGCCTTCATTTTAGGTTTTAAATGCCATGTGTAATCTGTGGTCCACAAAATTGGGAGGGAGGGACCTGGAACACAGACCTGCTATAGGTTTGAAACATACACTAGTCTCCTATCATCATGAGATTTTGGACTTCCATTAATTCATTTTGATGGTGTTTTCTTTCTCCTAAGGAAGCATAGTACCTAAGCTCTTGCCCTTAGCTTTGACCGTTGATAATCTCAATATACTGGAAAAGCCTGTATATTGCCAGTAAGATTGAACTGTTTACTTAAGAGCAGCAGACCTGGAAGCTCTTCATTCTGAAATCCTTAAGTATTTATCCAAATCTGAACTGAGGTCAGGATCTAAGTTTCTTAACTGCAAACCAGATACTCCCGTATTACCCGAATCTGATTGATTGGTTGGTATTGAAAATAAAGCCATAAAATTATAGAAACTATAGTATTATCATTTCTCCAGTGAAGGGAATTGATATCTTCTGAACAAGTGAATTTTCCAGCTAAATTAAACTGTGTAAACAAGGTTAAAAAATCTCAACAATTTTCATGGAATATTTCCTAAATACTATATATTAGAAGGTTTTTCTTAGGCAGTCTAATGAGCCTGTGTTGGTTAGCCTTTTATTTGTAATGTGTTTCTGGATCATTGTTATCAGTACTAATTTTTCTACTATTCAAGATTATAGTGATGCCAGGGAAATGATATTCTGATCATGCTGTTAAAGAAAAGTATTGAGTGCTGGTTATGTGATAGGTTCTGGGGTAGGCGCTTTAATATAAAATTTCAGTTAATATTCAAAAGCAACCCTAAGAGGTATTATTTTTTTCTAACCATAAGTCTTGGTGCATTGATTCTTTGATTGGATAGTTCTGGGGTCTTTTTTTCCTGTACCCAGCCAGAAATCTAGACTTTTTTTTTTCCAATGTAAAATCTTTCCATTATAAAAGATTTGCATGAATTTAGTGTATGAGTATGTTTGTTAGAACTAGGAATCAAACAAGCTGTCTGCTGGCTGGATCTATACTACAGGCACTAGTTTTAAGTTCTCCGATTTCAACTCTTCAGATGAGACTTCATTCTGCATGTACTAACTACCCTCCCCCATCCCTGGAGGTGTTTGTTTTGTTTTGATAGGGGTGTATTGGGGGTTTGCAGCAGGATACTAGAAAAGTTCAAGAGGAACCAAGATGTGAAGTAGTAGGGAGGGAACGTTTTTAATGACCTAATTGTTTATACCCATAATTGTACTGTTTGTTTTATTGTCACTTTTTCTTGCTATCAGTCTATGACAGCTTTACCTGTAGTTGTCTTGGTGATGTTATGAGTGGCATTTCCCCTTCTTTACCATTGTCCCCCCATTTCCTGAGTGTACAGATCTCCTTGTTATCAGTATATTTGGGGCCTCTGTTTGTGTCAGGATATACAGATCTATCTCATCTAAAACTAGCGTAGTATTCCACTGTATATATTGAATTCACACAGTACAGTGTTGGTGGCATAGAGTAACATTTCTCAGATTTTTTCCCTCAGGATACCTTTATAGTACTAAAATTGAGGATCCCTAATAGCTTTTGTTTATGTTTAAATAAAAAATATCTTTTGATATTTAGCATATTAGAAATTAAAACAAGACTTTAAAAATCTTTTCTAAAGCAAGAATTCAGTGACAAGAATGTCACTGTTTTACAGTTTTACAAATCCCTTTATAATGTCTGGTTCAATTTTTTTTTAAGTGTTCTTTTCTGCTTCTGCATTCAATCTGTTGCACTATCAGTGTAGACACTGTGAGAAAAATAAGAATGAAAATGGCAAATAATCTCTTAGTAATATTATGAAAATAGTTTTGATTTTTCTAGGCCTCTTGAGATCCCCACACTCTCCAGCTGGCTCATACATTGTTTCTAGTTTTTTTTTGCCTTTACAAACACTGCTAATGACATCTGTATTCATATACTTGGCACCTGTATGAGAGTGTAGGATAATTTCCTAGGATTGTTGGACCAAAGAGTAGTATGTGTTTAGAAGCTTTGTAGATAAAGGCAAATGACCCTCCAAAAGGGTTGTGCTGATGTTCAGTTTGGGTAATAGTAAATGAGAATTAAGGACCCTCTTTATTTTTTGAAGAAGTATATGTGCAAATATGGCCTTGCACGCCTGTCAGAATCTTGGGGATGGACTCTGACAAGCATTTGCTGTGCAGGAGTATTTAGTTCACCTGAGCGTGGCTGATTTTGCTAGTGGTCTGAATGATAGATTCTGCAGTGACAAACTTAATTACATGTATTGATGCATTCCCCTTAGCTACATCAATCTCTCGATTTTTGTGTTTCCATATTTCCTTCCCAGTCATTCAGGTGGGAAGTGGGAAGACCTTTCTCAAGTCTTGATATTGGGGTTTGCTATGTAGGCTTGTCTTTCTCTTGTCTGTGTGAGTGTCTTTCTCAGATGTGTGAGGAGATGGTGTCATGGTGGGGGGTGGGGGTGAGAATGAATTCCTCTTGGAGGATAAAGGCATCTATTTCATTGGATAGGATGAATGTGTTCCTCAAATAAATTGGGGTGGGGGGCTGTTTTACGTATGTGTTTCAGTTACTAAGATATACTGGGTCTACCCATTATCAAAAGCATTGTGTTCCCCTTAATGAGAACTTTACCTCCCTTGATGTCATTTAAGGTCTCCTATTAAGGAATATTTTCCTCATTTCTCCCCTTGTTATCTCTGCTACCATGATAAATGCCTCACACCTATAGTTGAACTCTACATCCCCTTCCATACCCACTTATTACTGGGATGGAACTACTGTTCCCAGTACTGTAGCTGTAGCAATTGATAACAAATAAACTTGTTGGGGGGAAGGATTGTGTAAATGCATATTAACACTCAGCTGGATCTTTTTCAGTTGATTGGATAAGTGCTTATAATTTTATTCAGTAGAAACTATGAGATGGGAGTGGGGAACCTAATAGATGGACTAGGAATAAAACTAGAAATGTGTCTTTTCATTATTATCTTACTTAGCCCCCCAGTTAAAAGGCTGTTTCCCATATTCCAGCCTCTACAGCCTACTGACATCTTGGGGAACATGGTATTTGGGGACCAGAGCTGGACTTCCTAAAGTTATATCTTAGACTAAAACCATTGGATATGGCTGAAATGGTTTCAGGAGAGATGCTTCCCCCTGACATCTTGAATGGCCCAGGAAAAAGAAAAACTTACCAGAAGCTTCTAGTATGTGCTTATTCTTGTTTTCACCAGCATTTCGGAAGGGAACACTTCATACTTTGAATTTGTGATTGATTTTTCCTTTTTAGTCATCCTAACACTGTAACACTACTGAGTTTTGAAACAAATGCAAAAAAAAAAAAAGGCAAAAAAACTTGTACTCAAAAAATAATAGTTGGTGTTGGTGTTTTGTTTTAGCAGTTGCCAAGTCAGGTGTGTGGGGTTTTTTGTTTTATTTTTAAATTATTTATTTTTGGCTGTGTTGGGTCTTCGTTGGAGTGTGCGTGCTTCTTATTGCCATGGCTTCTCTTGTTGCAGAGCACGGGCTCTAGAGCGCAGGCTCAGTAGTTGTGGCGCACGGGCTTAGTTGCTCTGCAGCATGTGGGATCTTCCCGGGCCAGGAATTGAACCTGTATCACCTGCATTGGCAGGCAGATTCTTAACCACTGCACCACCAGGGAAGTCCCAGGTGTGTGTTTCTTGAAATCACAACTTGAAGTGATAGCTCCAGCCCCTATGCTGTGTGTCATTTTACCCCTTCTCTTAAACTTAAAAAAAAAAAAAAAAAAAAAAACTTTTAAAGTATAATACATCAAAAAGGTACACAAATCTTAAGTATTCAGCTTCATGAATTTTTCACAAAATAACCAGCAAGAAACAAGAAAAATGTATGAGGGTTCCAATTTCTCCACATGGTTGCCAGCTCACGTCATTGTGTGTCTTTGATTATAGGCTTCCTAGCTGGTGTAAAATGGTTATCTTTTTGTGGTTTTGGTTCGCATTTCCCTAATGACTAAAGGTGGTGAGCTTCTTTTCATGTTTATTTTCCATTTGTATATCTTCTTTGGAGAAATATCTACTCGGATCCATTGCCCATTTTTAAATTGGGTTATCTTTTTATTATTGAGTTGTAAGAGTTCTGGATGCAAGTCCCGTATCAGATATATGATTTCCAAATAATTTTGCACATTCTGTGGGTTCTTTTCACATTCTTAATGGTATTGTTTGTAGCATTTTTTATTTTTGTTTTTAATTTTGATTATGTCCAGTTACCATCATTTATCAATGATGTCTGATTTTTTTCCTTTGTGCTTTTGTGCAGTTTGACTTTTAAGGTGGCATTACTTACTTAGTTTGGTTCTATGACATTAGATCTCTTGCATCTTCTGAAATATGTTATAAAGTAATCCATTTGTTTCACTCTATTATTTATGTAGTTTTCTGCGGATTGATTGTTTTTTGAGGACATGATATATTTCAAAGTAGGGTTTTTGGAATGTATTTTCTCATAGAAACATGTTTTGAATATGATTATATGCCATGACTCATCTTTTAAAAGTTTGATCCATAATGTACTTGACATACTTTGTGATTTCATTGGGAAATAATAGGGTGCAATTTTTGTTCTAGTAATTAAACAACAAACTGAAAGAATATTTACAGAGATAGTTGGAAATTTTAATACTTTTAAGGGACTCTAGACATTGAGTTCGTTTGCTTGCTGCTTTTTCTTCTTATAAATATATCACTAGACAGCTCTTAGTAATTACTGAAATAAAAATTCGTTAATTGTGCATAAAGAAAATTAAGGGGCACTGGAAAATTTATTTTGATTATTATGGCAAAAGTTGGAAAAATGGGAAGAAGAGTAATCAGGCTTCCTCCAGAATGTGAGAATATTTGTCTGAACCTCAGTGAGCCAAAAATAGTAAAAAGAAAAGAGCTTAAAGAAATGGGGTGTTGGGAGTACAGGTGGAGAAAATAGGGAGACTGTTTAGTTACCTTAAGTACAGAAAGGGTAAGAGACAGATTTTGGGTTAAGCAGTTCACCTGTGCTATACACTGGAAAGATTCAAGTAAAGTGGGAAGCTTTCTTGTGCACAAGGTGTTTGCAAATTAAGTCACTGCAGCTTGGCAAATGCTGGTATTTTACTATATATATTCAATATCACTGAGCATCATTACCAGCCCATGGTAGTGAATGATCAGTAAATTACTAACACGGGGCAGTATCATAAACTTTGTAAACAAATTTTAACATAAAGGCAAAACTAGTCAAATTTGGAAATGTTAAGAGTGCCCTTTTCTCAAGTGTCTAGCCACTATTTGGAATGGATAAAGCAACTGTTTAATGTAATATGAGAAGAGTTGAAAGCTTTGGATGAGAGACAGCTGCAGAGGAAATGCTTTTTCTCAAGTATTTTGGGTCAGAACTTGGCTTTAAACTGGAATTGGTTGAGGAGGGGAGAGGTATACATTTAGTCTTAAAATTTGCTTTTTGTGGAGACATACAGATGGCCAACAGGCACATGAAAAGATGCTCAACATTGCTAATTATTAGAGAAATGCAAATAAAAACTACAATGAGGTACCACCTCACAGCAGTCAGAATGGCCATGATTAAAAAGTCTACAAATAACAAATGCTGGAGAGGATGTGGAGAAAAGGGAACCCTCCTGCACTGTTGGTGGGAATGTAAATTGATACAGCCACTATGGAAGAGGGTATGGAGGTTCCTTAAAAAACTAAAAACAGAGTTGCCATATGATCCTGCAATCCCACTCCTGGGCATATAGCTGCAGAAAACTAATTTGAAAGGATACATGCCCCCCAGTGTGCATAGCAGCACTGTTTACAATAGCCAAGACATGGAAACAACCTGTCCATCGACCGGTGAATGTATAAAGATGTGGTACCTGTGTACAATGGAATACTACTCAGCTGTAAAAAAAGAGTGAAACAATGCCATTTGCAGCAACATGGATTGACCTAGAGATTATCATACTAAGTGAAGTAAGTCCGACAGAGAAAGACAAATACCATATGATATCACTTATATGTGGAATCTAAAATATGACACAAATGAACTTATCTATGAAACAAACAGACTAACAGATATAGAGAACAGACTTGTGGTTGCCAAGGGGGAGATGGGGTAGGGGAGGGAATGAGGGAATGGATTGGGAGTTTGGGGTTAGCAGGTACAAACTATTACATACAGAATGGATAAACAACAAGGTCCTACTGTATAGCATAGGGAACTATATTCAGTATCCTGTGATTAAACCATAATGGAAAAGAATATGAAAAATGTGTGTGTGTGTGTGTGTATATATATATATGTATAACTGAATCACTTGGTTGTACAGTAGAAATTTAACACAACATTGTAAATCAACTATACTTAAATAAAATTTTTTATTATTATTTTGCTCTTTGTCACAAAGCAGTAGTTATTTTCTAATACCTTGAGTCTTACGATACTGCCGGGGAAAAACAGAAATGTGCAAATTAGCTTATTCTGAGAAGTAAATTGATAATTTGAAGATGGAGAAGTGTGATTTCTGTATTAAACAGAAATATAAGACTTTCTGAAGGTGAATCATAATGTGGGGATGTACTTGGGCAATGGATCATATCCTTGATGTTTTCAGACTTTTACCAGTGAATTCTTATTTTCAGTCTTGAGAGAGACCAGATTTTATTTATAATGCTTATTTGCATGTTTTAAGTTATTTCTCTAATAATACTGTATATTAGAGATTTAATCCCAGATCATCTGGCTTCACACTGTGCTGTTTCACTACCTTCTGCTGCCCAGGAGTTGTTAGATTTCTCTTACCATCTAGTGCTCGCTCTTTAGATGATCGTGTCTGTTTTGTTAAAAGTAAACATGTATAAAGCAAGCATTTCTTAGGTTACAGGCTATTATATTTAAATTTGTATTGTTTTAAAATAATATTTCCTCAACTGAAGTTGTATGTGCATCAGTCCTTCAAAAAAGGAAATGTGTGTGTATGTAAGGGAATATAATTTTGCTGCTTTACAGTTACATAATGGAATGTGTTTGTTTTTTCTTTTTCCTCTTTCCTAGGTTCTCTACTTTTAGAGTCCAAAATAAATCCTAATACTGCATACCAGAAACAACAGGTAAAATTTTGAAGATGTTCTTTATCTTGCATATTATCCTCTCGATTTGGTGATTAAATGAAAATTTGCCATCTGATTCCTTACAATGAAAATTTTGGAGTAGATTATAAGATGCTTTGCCAGTCTAATTCTAAAATCCAGTTCTACCAATCTCTGTATATATAAAGCAGTCATTTTAAATTAAAGAAAAACTTGCTTCAAGTTAAGCTAAGTTCTAGATATTTGACTAACTGAGCCTTATTCTCAAAAGTTAAAACCTGAAACGACACAGTTTTCTTGTTTCTACCTAAAGAGAATTTAAAAAGTGACCACTGATGGAATAATCAGCTACTAACACAACTAAATGGTAGAAACTCCTTCCTTCACTGTTGTAAATGCTAGTGCAGGAGGAACATTCATATCTCTATACAGCAACTCAGTATAAATACGAATCTGATTTCTTATATAGCCTGACTGGGACCTTATAATGATGTAAGTTTTTTAAGAACTTTCAATTTGAGTACACTCTCTTTCTTGTACCCTTCTGATGCAAGAGATATCTGAAAGTAAATCTCTCACTTAATACTTGCAAGCACTGTCATCAAAATTGGTATTTATTTCAGAATATACCCATGTAGATAATACTGAGTGCTTTACAAAGCCAATGAAATCAGTATCAGTTCCCTCACTGCCCTGAAGATGCAGATATAAAATAACTTAAAATACACTACCAACACATTTATATTACTTTATAAATATATAAATATATAACTTTATAAATTATAAAGTGCTTTGCTTCATCATTGACTATTAAAATACTACTAGAGGCAAGTTAGTTTTATTTTGCACATAAGATGATGCCTAAAGATTGTGGCTTGCTTGAGGTCACACAGATAGTACCTAGGAAATCGGATATTTACTCCTAAATTTATATAACGGTGATTTATTTGTCCAACAGGTATTGGTACAATATGAAATATTTTCTTGATGGTTCAGTGGTCTGTTAAATACACTTTGTTGCATTTGGTGTTCTTAAGAAAACCCTCAGGTTAGATTGCAATGGCTGGAGACTAGAGTATTTGGTTTTGATATTCTATACATAAATTAACGTTTTGAGTTTTCAGTCAGCTGAAGAGTAAAAGCACATCCTAAGAAAAAGAAAAGATCAAGTCTCTTTTGAGGATGAATGAACAAATCTATATGTCTTAACCTATAGGCTGTTGGATGATAAGCAAGCAGGATGATTTGGTGAAAATTAGGCTCTTCAAGGAAAACAGAAGAGTAATTCCTAAAAATTTTCAAACTTAAGAATTTGTCAAATGGATAACTAAGAGCGTATTTCTATCTGTGCCCTGATTTAAGCCTCCAAATGATTCTGAATATACATTGTAACAGAGTTGTTGCTTACAATTGTCTTAAACTTACCTTATTACTAATGTGATAGTGGTTTTAGACTTCTTCCAATAGATCTTACCTTATTACTGGTTTTCAAAACAGTATGATCCCATTTATTTAAAGACGAAACTGAGGCCAACTGACTAATTTCTGACATGTTGATCTTACAATGTTAATGTAAATTATTTTGAGCTGGAACAGCTACTCAGTCACTGGAACAGATTGCTTGCCTGGGATCTATGATCTCTTGAAGTTCTTGAAGATAATAAAAAGGGGTCTTTGAGCTCTTTTTTAGAATTCTGAGTAAGATTTACGGATTTATCCTCTTAGTAATGCTGCACAGCCTAATCAGAGGATTGTTTATTTACTTCTGGCTGGCATCACTTTAGTTCAGTAAGAGACTATTGGTCTCATGATTGACAGTTAAATAATTGAACAGAGTAAATATGCAATTTAGCAGACAAATTTTTAAACATGGGATCCATTTGTGTACAATAAGTGGTGTCCTTACGAGGTACTGAAAAGTATTAGAAATTACATAGATCTTTTAAGATACCTTAAAATATAGTCATGTTTCCTCCTCAATACAGGAGCTTTTATCATTTCAGTAGATGCTCAGCCAGCCTTGGCTTGGCTCCTTTCAGTTACTTATTAGATTAAATTATTTTTCTTTATATTGTGTTCACATCTAATTTCTACTCCTAATTCGTCTCTTTGGACCAGTTTGAAAAAGGCTACATGGTAGCTGTTACATTAGGCTTCGTTTTCAAATGTAACTCTCCCTAGTGCCATTCACAAATTCTTAATGTGATTCATAGATCCCTCTGGAAGGCTCTTTTTTGAAATGGTTAATTGCTGTGAAACAGTGTATGTGTTTATTTATAGTCAGTAATTTCAAAAAGATACCTTAGACCCTATAAATATACCATGCATATTGTAGAATACAGACTATTTGTACTACAGGAAATATAAAGTGGTCTCGGTATTATAATTGTAGTGTCTTGCTGAGATTACATCTTAGTAAAAACTGTTGAACTGTTTATTAAACTATCATTAAAAAAACAAAAATTGGTATGAAATGAATAAAAGGGTGGTAGGTGGTAGGAGCATCTTGCTTCTTGAACTTTGGTGAAAGTTAAAAAACCTCTGTCCAGGTAAATGCTCACGTTACAAATTTAGCCAATAATTTCAAGGGCGTCATGGGCCTCAAGTGCCCCAGGTAAAGAACACCTGATACTGAAAGTTAGAGAGGAGGAGGAGCAGCTATGTTTATTAATCACATCCTCCTGACATGCCCTTGCTACTGAATACTCAGGACTTCCTCTTTGAGCGTTTTGACTAGAGCATAAAATGTAACTTAATGTGCAAGCAAAGGATTGATATAATGTTTAGTTTGTATCTTTTGATATATTTAGATTATGTGCTCAATTTGTAGTGCTTTTCATATATTGGTTCAACTTCTCCTTAAGGAGAATGTTTTCATTTTATAGATTGGATAAAGTGAAGTGCAAAAAGGCATTGGAAATTACTGACATCAGTGTTACAAAAAGCAAAAATGAGTACCGTTCTCAATTCCCTATTGCTTTGTTCATTTGCCTTATACTTTGAAGTAGTTTGTGATAATATATGTTAATCATTCAGACTTCTTTTCTCTCAAGGACACTTTGATTGTGTGGTCTGAAGCAGAAAATTATGACTTGGCCCTTAGCTTTCAAGAAAAAGCTGGATGTGATGAAATTTGGGAGAAAATATGTCAGGTAATTTTAAAAATCAGAAAATCAACATGCTTTCTTTTTAAGCATTTTGTTTTTTGCTGTGCTTTATGCTAATGCCCCAAATTTTAAATAGAGACACATTTCATATAGATCTTCTAAATTCACTGCTGTCTGTGAAAAAGCTTGATTTATAGGAAAGTACAGTTTATTGACATTAATCTACCCAGCCCAGACCTTTTCTGAACTCCAGAGTTTTATATCCAGCTGCTTTTGAGAGCTCCTCCATGAGTGCTAACTAGCATCTCAAATTTAATAGTCTAAGACTGAACGTAATCTCACCGAGATTTGTTCATTCTCCTAGCTATCTCTCTCATCTCAGTAAATGCCACCCAGTTGCTGAAGCCAGAAACGTGTTTATCCTTCCTTCATCTTCTATATCCATTCAGTCCCTCAATTGTAAGTCTTAAATGCATTCACTTATCTTCATTTTCATTGCTGTTAGTTTACTAAGCCACCATCATTGCTTGCCTGGTTCATTGCTTTCATTCCCAAATCTGTACCACAGCTGGAGTGATCTTTTTAAAAATGCAAGTCTGATCATGTTACCCCTTGTTCAGTAACTTCTTATGGCTCTTGACTGTCTCTTCAGTGTCATCATGCATGTTCTCAATTGATTCTGGAATTCCTTAATGGTTCTAGTACCTCAGTCTAGTGATAAAATCTCCACAGTCTTTTGAGAATGGTCATTTTTTATGCGCTCTGATGGCTAAAGCCACTGGTTCTTGTTATGGACTTATTTAGACCATTACATCCTAAGGATGCTTTCTCTATCTTCATGTTTATTTTATCTGGAGAATAAATAACTTTCAGGAGATTCTTTAATTCATTGGTTCTCAAGGTGTGGTCCTCAGACCAGCAGGATGAGCATGACCTGGGATCTGTTAGAAATGCAAATTCTGAGACCCCCATCCCAGATCTGCTGAATCAGAAACTATGAGTAGGTACCAGTAATTCTATTTTAACAAGCCCTCTAAGTCAGATTTTCTCTGTAAAGGGCAAGATGGTAAATATTTTAGGGTTTGTGGACCATACAGTTTAACAGCTATTCTGTTCTGCTGTTGTACTGTGAAAGTAGCTATAGATAACACATAAATAAATGGACATCGTTCTCTTCCAGTAAAATTTTATTTACAAAAACAAGTGGTGGTCCAGGTTTGGCTCGTTTGTCAACGCCTGCTTCAGGTGATTCTGATGCAGCCTGAAGTTTAAGAGCCACTGACTTAGGAGAAGCCACAGTGCTCTTGAGGCACAGTTTCTCCTTAACTTGCAGGATTTATTTCTGCTATATAATTCTACTTAGCTGTGTTTTTCATAAATTAACCTGCCTGTTAAGCTGTCCCTTTCCTTCTCTTAACATGTGAAAAGCTAACATGTTTTTATGCTTTCTTCATGTTTTCTTTGCTTTCTGTCTCATACAGTTGTTTTTACAGCATGTTCCTCTAGATTTTTGTCATGTGGAGTTCTTCCATAGAAAGAGAAGAGATTAATGAGCTCAGGGTGGTGCTGAAAGCACCCGTTATTAAGAAAAATCTTGTTCTCTTTCACCTTTCTAAGATGAACAGTCCCACCTTGGACACAATCTTTTATTGGGTCAATATTTAACTCAGACCTGGACTCAATCTGTTAACCGTCATGCCTGGCTCTCCTTTAAAATTGTTGGGGCTTTATTATGCTTCTCCTTAGTCTGTAACACCATAAATTTTTCCGTCATTTTCTCTTGGGGCACAAGTAGTAGTACTTGTATACTTTGCTCTACAATAACTTTCCTGGGAATCACTGCCTACTTTGTTGTTCCTTTCTGATCTTACCCTCCCAACTTTTACATAGTTTATGTTCAAGATGTCATTTCTCAATGACTCTTATGATCCTGGCTGTACTTCTCAATTAATTTCTGGATCCTGGCTTATTTTAGGGAATTTACTGTATTTTGTTCTCTGAGATCTTATGTTTCTCTGTTTCTTGAACTCATCATTTTTTTATCTAGAAACAACTAAAAAATCTCCACATTATCTAGTACTCTCCTTGATAGCAGTTATGTCTGGGTGCATCTCTTTTTCCTTTTTATATCTTTATGATCTTCACATTCTCATTTGCTTCATATCTGTCCAGATTGACTTCTGAGATTTATCCTTTCTCATAAGGAAAGCTCTCTCTTCTAGCTTAGTCTACTTTCCTTTTTAAATTTTCATTCTTCTATTGCTTCTCTTCTGAAAGTAAGACTGAAACATATTTGTCAGATTATTACAGTTTCACCATGTTTCCCTGAGAAGATCAAATTCCTAAACACAGGTCTTTTTGATTACCTGTTCAGCCTTCGTATTTGCAAATTAACTCCAGAAGATGGCATTTTTCATTATAATAAGGGCTCTCATCCCTTATCATTGGTTTTGTAAACAAACCCCTACCATTTTTCTATAGGTAGAGCCATAGCTTGAATACTAGGAGTCTAAAGCTGTGATGAGATCTTACGTAATTTAAAAAAATCCAGGGCCAACTTGAGACCATGCCAGGTAAAAGCTGTGAATGTGCCTAGCCTTCTTTTAGTGGTGCTGCCCACTGGGTTAAGGTCAAGACGGTATTGCCTTGCAGCATTTTTCTAGACTTAGTCCAGGACTTCTTCCCTTCTAGTATCCATCAACATCTCTTAACCATGCTAAGCAATTTAAGTTTGTTGGTCATTTCATATAAGGCCTAAGTTTTCCATCCCTTTGCCATTCATCTTGGCCTTTTGGGCTGGTTTAGTGGCAGTGTCTCAAATTACAGGGCCAAGATAGCAAAACTCATTTCATTCCAAAATACGTCTTTGACCTTTTGTAAAAATTTTCTTTTACCTTAAAATGTATTTAATTGTGAAGATGTATAAGTTATCTTTTTATAATTAGAGCCCCTACACTGACATACAGTTGGGGTTTATGACAAACTTTAGAGCTTCTAGGGGATCATGAGAGGTATAGGTTTGGGTGTGTAGAAAGGAGAACTTCCATGGTTTGGTTACTTAACTTTAAGCAGGTATTCCTAGGGGATAGCTCTGCTACACATAGGTTGCAGTTACTTTTTATGTGGTTTTATTTTTGTGTGGGTGCACTTGTTTCCCACTCAGTTTTTCTTAATCATCATTTTGGGCTACCAACCAGCGTTTTCATACCAAATCAGTGACCTACTTTGGTCCAAAGCCAATTTGTAAATGCTCTTGGCCCTTGGTTTCTAAATTAACTGATATTAAATATTTTTCTTATTGCTTACAATTATATATTTTTTCTATGGTCACAGTATTTGTTTGAATTTTACTTAAACTTTGAAGAGTTTTGTGGCTCTACCAGAGCACAGTGCTAGGAGTGTCTCTGAGATTTGCCCTGGTCTGCTGGAAAAGAGGCCATGGATATAAAACGTGAGTGGATGTTTTACCACTCTATATGTTATGTGTCTGCAGGGCACTGTAAGTCACAGTCACAGTTAGTTTAGTGGATCTTTAGAATGTTTCCGTTGCTGGCAAACCTTGTACTTACAAGAAAGCTTATTCCATTTCTGAACTTTGAACTTCCTTCCTTAAAATCGAAAGTGTATGTTATTTGTAGAAATGTGTAGAAATGTGTTCAGGAAAGTAGGCAATTGTGTCGAGCTTTGTTTTTTTTTAACATCTTTATTGGAATATAAATTGCTTTACAATGGTGTGTTAGTTTCTGCTGTATCACAAAGTGAATCAGCTATACATATATCCCCATATCCCCTCCCTCTTGCATCTCGCTCCCACCCTACCTATCCCACCCCTCTAGGTGGTCACAAAGCACCGGTGTCAAGTTTGAAGACTTAAAGTTTGTCTAGTCTTAAACTTGAAAATTACCATTAATAGTTTTCTTATAACATCTCTTGTATCTAAGAATACCATTTAGATTTGCTTTGATTATACTTTGTCAGCTATCATAAATCTTGTTTACTAGGTTCAAGGAAAGGACCCATCAGTGGACATCACTCAGGACCTTGTAGATGAGTCTGAAGAGGAGCGTTTTGATGATATGTCATCGCCAGGTTTAGAATTGCCATCTTGTGAATTAAGTCGCCTTGAGGAAATTGCAGAACTTGTGGCATCATCTTTACCTTCCCCCCTGCGTCGTGAAAAACTTGCACTAGCACTGGAAAATGAGGGTTACATTAAAAAGCTCTTAGAGCTTTTTCATGTGTGTGAGGATTTGGAAAATATTGAAGGACTGCACCACTTGTATGAAATTATCAAAGGCATCTTCCTCTTGAATCGAACTGCTCTTTTTGAAGTTATGTTCTCTGAGGAATGTATAATGGACGTCATTGGATGCTTAGAATATGATCCTGCTTTATCACAACCACGAAAACATAGGGAATTTCTAACAAAAACAGCCAAGTTTAAAGAAGTGATTCCCATATCAGATCCTGAGCTGAAACAAAAAATTCATCAGACATACCGAGTTCAGTATATACAAGACATGGTTCTACCTACCCCTTCAGTCTTTGAAGAAAATATGTTATCAACACTTCACTCTTTTATCTTTTTCAATAAGGTAGAAATTGTTGGTATGTTACAGGTGAGTTAGATCATTCTTTTTTTTCCTACTTAAAAAGATACTGATTGCCTTCAGCAGAAATAATTTTCTGTTCCTTTTAGGCACACAAATTGAATTTTTAATTTTTGTCTAAAGGTATGTATTTTGGTGATATTACAAGAGATTATAATATATAATACTGTGGGACCAGAAGGTTGTGTTGGATTAGGGGTGATAAATGTAATTTAAAAAAAAAAATCTAGCTTGAAGAAATAGGAAAAGGATCTTAATGAAACACTTGAATGTGGAATTTTAGGGATATTAATCTATCAGTTATGCATAGAACAGAATAGATTGGAAGAGGAAAGAAAAATAAAAGAGAAGCCAAGAAATATGTCATTAAATATAGAATACAAATTCTATAGCATTTATACAACTCCCAGGTAATTATTTATTAGAGGTACAGCAGATGTTGGCAAGTTATAGCTGCATGTCTCCCTACCAAGAGGCATGCTTTTGTAATGGATGAGAGTGTGGGGAGGTTAGGCTAGAGTATGAGTTTCAGCTCTGCCTGTCACTTAATAGCTATGTGGCTTGGGCAACTTTCTTAATCTCTTAAAGCTTCAGCTTCCTGATCTTAAGGTTGGTGATATTAGTACCTACCCTATAAGGTCATCTGAAGATTAGATCAGATGCATGCCTATAAAGCATTGAACATGATACAAGACTCCTGAGTATTATTTTAAAGTATCTATTAATAATTGCCTATTAAACTCCAGATTTTCTTTTTAGAGTATGCCCAGTCTCTCGGGTGTGGTGTGTTAGGGTGCTTGCATCAGAACTGCCTAGGATGCATCCTGGATTCTGCACATAGCACACAATCCAAATGTCTGAGCTGGCCGGTAATCTGCATTTTTAACACCCCCAAAGTCAGAGAATCTCTCAGTAATTTATCCCATGGTGCATGAATTAGTCTAGTCCAGTTGAAATATGTTTGCATAGTGCAAAGATTTGTGAGTTGCACACTTCCTGTGTGTTTTGTTTCTTCATGCTCAAGATGTTGTAACAATAACAGCTGTGTGATATGATTTGAAAGCTATTGTAAGACCTTACCTCAGATCTACAAATAAAATAATTATTTGAAACCTGGATTTGAATTTAAGAAAGAGGCAAATAAATGTCAGTTAGAGCTGCTTGGTAGCACATGTTATGAGTAAAACAGTAAATTTAATTTTTGTCTATTCCTTTTTAGAAAATTGCTGTATTTTCAGTGACCCTGGTTTTATCACCTTAATATATATATATATATGAATTTAGATAGAAAAGTCAATTTTACCAAAACTGCTTTCCTGAAGCTAGTGATAAGTCCAGTTCACGTTGATTAATTTGACATGTTTTCCATTCATTTAAGACAGACAAATAACATAGGCAATACAGTCTGGTAAGTACAACAGTATTCCTTGACATAGTGTATTGTGATTGATAATGGAAGAAGAAGGGTGTTCTGGTACCAATTTTCATTTGTTCTTTGCTAAGGAACTAGTTTTTGCTAGCTACCTAATAGATCCTCTGTTCTGGTCTAGTTCTGATTTCTGGTCTCCTTGGATAGTCCTAAGCACTGCTGGTCCCTTTCTTCAGCTCCACATGGTTCTCATTTTGTTATATAGGGATTTGTCACTTCTTTGTTTTCTTGGTCTTCAGACCTGTAAAATGCCAGTTTTACTCATTAAGTATGAATAATTTCAAGTTAAGTCAAGTCTTTGTTTCCCTACAATACGCTCTGTAAAATGCAGGCTGCCAGTGCTGTAGGTCTTTCTGTTTCTCTTGATGCTGAGCATTTATATTGAAAGTGCTGCTATGAAGGAAGGTGAGTTTTACACATTTTTTGACAAGGAGTAATTAAAGCAGGTTCTTACCTTGTACACAGTCATAACCCTTACTGTTGACTGATTCTTTGTAATACTGTTGAACCTTCTTAATTCTCTGTACTTCACAGAAGTTCAGAGAATCTTTTTTAATCATTTGATTTCCATTTGGTGGGATATATCATGTCTGAGATGGATCTTGATATTGGATGCCATTTGAGGTGTGGCCTATTTGTACACTGCAGAAAAAGTAAAGGTGGAATAGCCAAACTAATTTGGTGTCACAGAAAATGTTTCTTGAGTACCTGCAGCAGTGAATAAGGGGTTTATAAACTAGTGGGAGATACACACATACATACATACGTACACATACGTATACATGTATATATACATATATACACACACACATACATATATACATTTAGACTTAGGCATGTCTGTAGGGCATGTAGTGTTGAATTTATTTCTACTAGCTGAGGTAGTATGGAATTAAAACAAAATCTTAACTAAAAATAGTGACAAAAAATTGAACAGGCAGTCAGGAAGGCTCTACCACCTACCTGCTAACTGTGATTGGGCATTGGGTAAATTTCTTAATCTGTCTCAATTATAAAATAAGGAGGTAAGATAAGATAACATATGAGGTTATTTCCAAGTTCTATACTCTAACTTTTACATGCCCAGATGAGTATCCTATGAGAGATCTTTTGAATCATTTCTAAAATAATTTAATACAATTTAACATAGAATAATTTAATAATTATTGTTATATGTCTGTAGGTGGATAGCTTCAAATAATAGATGTTTCTTTAAAAGTTCTGAATTTAGCTTTTTACATAATTGAATCATTTCTGGTTTTAAAACATGAAGGAAGTTTTATCTTTATTTGAGTGGTTGTAGAACCTTAACTTCTAAAGTTAAGATTATGAAACCCTATGAAAATCATGGGTCTACAGACCATGTTTGTTTTTGTAAATAAAGTTTTATCTGAACAGACCCATACTTGTTCATTGACATTGCCTGTGGCTGCTTCCTACTATAACAGCAGAATTGAGTAGCTGTGGTGGAGTCCGCAAAGCCTAAAGTGTTTATAATGTGGCCCTTAACTAGACTTAAGAAATAGAGCCTTGCCGAAATATAAAGGATAATCTTTGTACAAATCCCCAATTTATCCTTTCATAGTTTTTTCCTTCTCTTTTAAAAAACAGCATTGCCAATACCATCTTCCCCTTTTCCAGTTATTGCGATTTATATCTTCTGTATTAGCGTTTTGAAAATATATTACACTGTTACTATTAGCATAATTAATTTATCCTTTGATTTCACAGGAAGATGAAAAATTTCTGACAGATTTGTTTGCACAGCTAACAGATGAAGCAACAGATGAGGAAAAAAGACAGGAATTGGTAAGAAATTTGATATTATGGAGGGCATGAAGCTAAAACAACACACCTTTTATATTCACTTATCCTTTTTCCTAATTTCAGGTTAACTTTTTAAAAGAATTTTGTGCGTTCTCCCAAACGCTACAACCTCAAAACAGAGATGCTTTTTTCAAGACTTTGTCAAACATGGGTATATTACCAGCTTTAGAAGTCATCCTTGTAAGTTTGTTTCTCCTTATACTTAATTACCATCATATTTTTAATCCACAAAATAGTATATTTCTTATGTAGCATGCAACTGTTTGATTATAGCCAATATTTAATATCAGTTGTGTATTACATAAAGTTAAAAAGCTATAAAATTCTAGTATTAGTCCTTACAGAGAGTACTGAAAGGACACATACAGGAATTTTCCATATTTTTAATATCGATAATTTGTTAACTTTGCAGCCTATTAGTTGAAATGTTAAAGTAGAAAAAAAAACAGGAGTAAAAGAAAGTATAACTTTATCCATAGAAAAAGAATTTTACATAAGCAGAATTTCCTTGACCTCTCTTTTTTTATTCAAATGTTCTCTTATAATTTGTTAGGTTTTGGATTTATATAGCTTCAAGTTCCATATTTTTGTTATTATAGGAGAAATAAGTGCTTTTTATCTGCAGGGCATGGATGATACACAGGTGCGAAGTGCTGCTACTGATATATTCTCATACTTGGTTGAATATAATCCATCCATGGTACGAGAGTTTGTCATGCAGGAGGCACAACAGAATGATGATGTAAGTAAGAAGTTAACAGAGCAAAAAATAACCAACAAGGTAAATATTATTTGCACTAACAGTAAGTATTTATACATGGGAAGCTATAACTGTATTTATTATTCATTTCTTAAAGATTTAAATAGTTGATGTTTGAGAAGAGTGTAGCCATAATATCATGGCTTATTCTTCCCTAACTGGCTCCTGTCTCAGTTTATAAATTGTCTTACAGCAGTTGTTAATGCTCAACTTAAATTTCTTTAAAAATTTTTGAGATCGGGCTTCCCTGGTGGCGCAGGGGTTGAGAGTCCGCCTGCCAGTGCAGGGGACACGGGTTCGTGCCCCGGTCCGGGAAGATCCCACATGCTGCGGAGCGGCTGGGCCCGTGAGCCATGGCCGCTGAGCCTGCGCGTCCGGAGCCTGTGCTCTGCAACGGGAGAGGCCACACAGTGAGAGGCCCGTGTACTGCAAAAAAAAAAAGAAAAAAAAAAAATTTGAGATTAAGTTTCTTAATTCAGAAGTTAATGTGCTATGTAGTGTTGTTTAAATCATTTAATCAATAAATTGTTCTTCTATATGTGGAATTATGAATAACTTCCCTAGGAAAACATTGGCTTTGCTAGGGATAGAGTCTCAAAATCATCAAGAATGATGAAGCACATTCCTTTGGAAAGTGTTTAGGGTGCTTTCTTTACTGCCTAACCATAGGGAACAAGCTGTTGTGTTGTGTACACACACACACACACACTCACTCACTCACATTCACTCACTCACTCACTTACCCATCAATTTCAGAGTCGGTGAGAGAATGTATCCTGGTGATGTGAAAGGTTCTCCCAGAGTCTGTGGTACATGGCTTATGTGGAAGCCGTAAATGTTTGTGCTCTGTTTTCTTTTCAGATAATTAAACCAATCATCCTGATTTTTTATTTTCTCTTTCCCCCATAAAATCTTGGAAGTAACTTTTTACTTAAGAATAAACTAAGATATTCTGCCCTCAAACAGAGAGGGTAAAAAGACAATCTCTTAGAAAAAAATATATGTAGAATTCCAGCCTATCATATTTTTACAAAATGAGGAAATAGACTTTTTAAAGAGATCGTAATGTGTTGTGATGTCAAAATGAAGTGGAATGCCTAGTAACTTCTATATTTAACACTTGTTTACAAAATTGTAATGTCAGGGTAGGTGCAGGAAGTGCCAGTTTGAACTGTTGAATATTATGTCACATTTTGCTTTTATAAAATAGTCCTATCTTGAAAGCGTGTGTGTGTGTGTGTGTGTGTGTGTGTGTGTGTATAAAATAAAGGCTATTCTTGTTGGCGCTGTAACCCACTAGTTGAACATACATTGATGTACTTCATTCATACGCAGTCGTCTTCTTGATTCCCAGTCTTGATTCGTTATTTCCATGTATGTCTGCATTTTCTCTGTCTATCCTACCATTGCATATGTAGGCAAGAGCAGGGATTTTTCTTACTGAATGCCTCTCAATTTTTCCTCTTCAGCCAGGAAAACCAGTCATAGTAGAGCATCAGGAAAACTAAGTCAATTTTGTATGTCATTTGGAATATCTATAATATATTTGTTCTCCTGTGTGCTCTCTAAATAACGTAATCTTGTTTCCCCCAATTTCAGACATTCAGGTACCAACTAATTTTTTCTTAAATTTATTTTAAATGGAAACTTTATATCATTTCCATAAATGGAGAATAGGTACAGTTATCATCTGCCATAAATAGAAGGAATCTATAAAAATGCAGTGAAAGAACAATGTTATAAATTTTAGCTAAACATTCTTACTGTTAAAGCCCGTTAGCTTTCTTCAGAAGGGAGATTTTGTTATCCAGAGGTGTAAAAGATCTGTTAGCAGCAAACTGAAACTTTGTTTTTATTTTCATTGGGATTTAAAGATAAATCCCCTTGATTAAAGATAAATTCTTTTTGGTACTATTTGTGTAATGTGCCAATACCATACTTTCGGAAAACTGCTCTGTATCCATTAAAGAAGTCAGTCAAGCATTTCATTTTGTTTGCAGTTAAGATAGCCATAGCTAGGTATAATGCTGTAGCATGTCTCATAGTATATGCTTTTTCCATTCCCTCCTATAATAAGTGATCCTTACTATGTGTATTTTTCTCACCAGGATATTTTGCTCATCAACCTCATTATAGAACATATGATTTGTGATACAGACCCTGAACTTGGAGGAGCAGTCCAGCTTATGGGCCTCCTTCGAACATTAGTTGACCCAGAAAACATGTTAGCTACTGCCAATGTAAGCTACGGGCATTTTTCTCTTTTTCATACTAGTATAATTTTTATTGCTGGTAGGAACCAATGCAGTTAAAGTTCATGGAAGTGTTTTCGATTCCTTAGAAAACAGAAAAGACTGAATTTCTGGGTTTCTTCTACAAGCACTGTATGCATGTCCTTACTGCTCCCTTACTGGCAAATACAACAGAAGACAAACCTAGCAAAGGTAAGGTAATACAGGTTGGTAGTTAAGTTCTTGGTTCTTGAATTCTGAAACTCAAAAAGTTGGTGTTAACCTAGAGGTTTACTAATATATTTTCAAAAGAGGTAATTTCAAGGTAAAATTTCTTTTAAAAGTGCTATAATCAGAGGTAGTAGAACTGTGAAAGAATATACTAGAGATAATTTTTTGCTTTCAGAATTTTATTTATTTTTTTTTGCTTTCAGAATTTTAAAACAATATTTTTTGTTAAAGCAATATTTGTATTTAGTTTGCATTTACATGTATGAAACAAATAGAAGGAAGAAGCTATTAGAAGATTCATTTTAAGTTATTTGTACTCCAGGTGTGTAGATACAGAGCAGAGCTTGTGCTTAGTATTAAGCAGTTTTTCTTTGCATTGAGGATTATTCCAAAGTAGGATTATTTCTGCATTTTATTCCTTTAGCTTTGTGTGTGTGTGTTTGATTTAGAAAATAGTTTTAGGGTCTTCATTGGGAAATTCCTTATTGAAGCTTTGAGAATAAGTAAGTTATTTTGTCATATGAATTATCAATATAGTATATTTAACTTATGACACCACTTAGAATAAAATGTTAAATTTACCTTTTTTAATGACTCTAGAATCAAGTCTTGGAAATGTGATACTAATTTTTCTTGTCTACTTTATTCATAGTAGGTAAAGCTTGAGGCGTCTTTCCAAACCCACATGTTCAATTCATCAAACATTTATTGACAACCCATTGTGTGGAAGGCACTGTGCTATATATATAATCTTTAGGGGTTAAATGGGAGAAATAAAAAGTGAGTAAAATAGTTTTGGAGGCTTACTGCCTGGTGAGGAAGATAAGCCAGTAATTATAATTCAGCGTGGACTCATTATGTCTAGTAAAAGGAGGCACAAAGTACATGAATCAAAGGAGCAGAGAGAGTAGTTCCATCAAAGCCAGATGATGTGTGGTAGGAGGACCTCCTGTGATATCTGTATATCCGTTGAGGGACATAAGACATGGTAGAGCATTCTTGCCCTCTAGAATGAAACAGATCTAATAGATTTGTATCCCAGTTTGCCTTACTAATATTTCACACCTGGGTCTTGTGACACTAATTCTTCACAGAGTTATTTAAATTAAATGAAAAAATGGAAAGCACAGTTCTTGGCACATGGTAGGCATTCAATAAATGTTAGTTCCCTTTTCCTTAACTTTAACATATTTGGGTTAATAGAAGGGATTTTACTTGATTAGAATTCGGATTCTTAATTTGGGGAGGAAAAGAATATAAGCCATTAAATATAATTGTGTTTTGTTTTGTTTAGATGATTTTCAGACTGCCCAGTTGTTGGCACTTGTATTGGAATTGTTAACATTTTGTGTGGAGCACCATACCTACCACATAAAGAACTACATTATTAATAAGGACATTCTCCGGAGAGTGTTAGTTCTTATGGCCTCGAAGCATGCTTTCTTGGCATTATGTAAGTGTTGCTTCTGGTAGAATTACTTATTGTCTGTATATTATTATTGTTATTTCGGTGTTATTGCCTGAGAAGAAAAGATCACTGATTGCAGGAGACCGAGGTTCTAATACTAAACTACACTGATAATGTACTTTTGCCATATTTTGATCAGGTGATTTTCCTGACTCTTCTTTCTCAATATACAGTAAAGGGGTTAGAGTGTACCTACAAAATGTATTAAAGTATTATTAAAATGGCACCTTAAATCATTTTATTTGCCGTATTTATTTTTGACTTTATATAGCATGACAGTCACAAATTGGACATTCTTGTGAGACCAGAGTCTCACACTGAGTCATGAAGAATACATTTGTAATTTGGAAAACATAGCTAATAGCACCGAGTTTCCAAAATACATTTTTCCTAAATTACAGAATGCCTAGCACAAATGCCTGCAGATGGTCTGTTCATTAATTCCACAAATATTTTTCCCCCAGCTTTACTGAGACATATTTGACATATGACATTGTGTTACCTCAGATACTTCAGAGAAGGGGTGACAGACCACAGCTGTGGCCAAATCCAGTCCATGGTCTGTTTTTGCACAACCTGGAAAGTGAAAAATAGTTTCTGTGTTTTTAAAGCATTGTTCAAAAAAAAAGCTACAGAGACCATATGTGGCCCACAAAGCCTAGAATATGTATTCTGTAGACCTTTATGGGAAAGGTTTGTCACCTCTCGTAGAGCAGCAGATAGTCTTTTAACAAGGCTGTTCTTAGTTATACATGTTTTTCAAAAGTTGACTTTCACTGTATTCTGAAGACCCTAGTTTACAGAAGTAAAACATGTTTCTGAATTAGAAATAGGTTAACCCAGAATATTCTTGATCATGTAGCAGTCAGCCTTCTTTGGTAAGTTGGCACACCAGTTTTAAGAGTACCCTAGAGGCTCAATAAGAGATGTCTGTTGGTAACTAACTCTTTTTGGCCTTTTGGTTTTTATGGGTAGGTTTGGTTTTGTTGTTGCATAAAGGCATCATAATCATCCAGTAATTAGAAGCCTGAACATATACATCCATTTTTGCTGTCTTTTTTTACTTCATTTTAAATCATTTTGCTTGGGAATTCCCTGGCCGTCCTCAGTGAGTGGTTAGGACTCTGCACTTTCATTGCCGAGGGCCTGAGTTCATTACCTGGTTGGGGAACTGAGATTCCACAAGCTGTGCAGCGCAGCCAAAAAAAATGTTTTGCTTAATTGACTTTTAAAATATCCTTAAATTATGAAAACATTGTTTATAAGGATATTTCTGACATTGATTTATTCTGTCAACATTTTATCTTTAAAATGGTATTCAAAATAGAAAGTCTAATGAATTTTTCTTAGAAGGAAACCTATTAGGGTGACACTTGTTATAGTTGAATTAGTTTTTCAGTCTGGTGTACACACTGCAGTATGAACTGAGAATACATGTGGTCAGATGCTTTTCAGCCAAAAGGAATATTGCATATAAAGGGCTCTTAAACTCATATTCATTTTCCTTATAAACCTATCATAGCAAAAGTGAGAGTCCCAAAGCAAGTTGAGAGGAAGTTAATAATGAACACTTCTTTGATTTGTTCTTTCATGTCAACATAGAAGGTTTTGTTTGAGTGTAGGAAAGGGAGTTTGAGCAGATGGGACAGAACGGGAAAACTGAATAAATTTAAAAATTAGTTTTATTTAAATAAATTTAACACCTACTACCATGTTTTATTCTAAGATATGCATTTATCATCTCAAATCAAGGTGAGTCTTAAAATTAATGGCATGTCATTATGATTGGTAGCTTTTTTTCTTTGTTTTGTTTTCTTAGTAGTAGAAAGGAAGGTTTTTTGCGATCAGTGGCATCTTACATTTGATGAAGTATGATGCATACCTAGTATTAGGAAAAAGATGATTGACCTGAAGTCAGTTGTCAAGTGGCTCAGAGTTCATTAGGAGGAGATAGTCTGTAAATACCAAAACAACATCAAAAGCACTATATCGAGGTGTGTTTGGATGTATAGTGGAAATGATTTATTCTCCCTGAATGAGGCAGATCAGGAAAACCTTGCAAAAAGAAGTAAAGTAAGTTGTGTCTTGATCATGGGAGAGTGTGAAATTCTTGGTTGAATACACAATTAAGATGAACAAATGTGAAAGTGTGGTATGTTAGAGGTTTGGTATAGGTAGAACACATGAGTCTAGTGGGAGAGTGGCAGAAAAGGGAAAGGCCTTTTCTAAGAGTCCTTCATCTCATTTTGCTTACAGTATTGCAAAGAAAATTTCTCACAGTTCAGTGAGAACTATGAAGAGAATCATGACAAATTAATGAGTTTATATTGTAGGAAATTATCATGCTAGCAGAAATCTTAGTTATGTTTTATTATTTTAATATTTTTCAAACTAAGTTAGGTTATCATTAATTAAACCTCACTCTTTCTCAAATGATTCTCACTCAGTGTGGCTCTCTTCCCAGGATTGAGAATGAGTGGCTTCTGAAAGAAGATGTCAGTCATTAGGAATGCACTCTTTAGGACTGGCTATACAGTAGGAGTTTTAATCAAGGATTTCTAAAAGAACTAAGCATAAATTTGCAGAGATTTACTATCTATTCAGTCTTAGGAAAGAGTACATTAAAATATTAAGTATAGTTTTTTTTTTTTAAGGGAGATTTTATAAGTAGATTTAGATGTCCACTTGTAAAGACAAAAGATTGGTTAAATGTACACAGTTTGGGGACTTTGAATTTTTTATACCTGCTGGTTCTTAATTATTATACTTGTATCATATTTAAAGACGACGTAGTCAAGTCTGTGAGTGAGAACAACAATCCTGTTTAGTCTTTATAGGTTAGATATGTATGTGTATAAACACACAGACACACACACAGTTTTATCATTCTTGGCCTTTACCAGATTCTTGGATCTTAAATTGTAGCTTTTTAGTTCCTATCTATATGTTCTCTGGCTGTTTTTTAAAATACGGAAATCTATAAGAAGAATGAAGTAGAGAAGAATTTTGTGGTAGATGCTTTTTTTCAGCTATCATTAGTTACATACGCAGCAAAAAGTTTCAGACTTACATAAAATGTCATGTTGTGTAAGGTAAAGATTTATTATTTGTTTTAGAGATGATTGAAACTAAGCGTAAGAGATTCCTGGCATGTTAATAAAGGTTAGAGATGTGAGTGGTAGCAGAGTGCACTTTTACATTGAAAATCCTACATTTGTGCTAACTTGACCTATCGCAAAAGCTTTCTCTAACCTCCTTCGAGCAACTTGACTTCATTAGAACTCACTGGTAAATTTTTGAAAGTAACTTTATTCAACAGCAAGAATAGTGGTTGGACATTTTTCATGCAAGTTTCTTTTTGGGGAGAGGTTTGGGTGGAAATGACACGATTCTTGATATAAATAAATGAGGGCAAATGAGGAGCAAAACAAAACAAAAGCCCATTAGAATTACCTTCTGTCTACCTTGGCAGTTTCTGAACAAAACTGCTCTTGAGGAGATGGCAGTGGTGCCAGCTGCATACTCTGGTCTTAGCGAGTTCTAGGAAGGGAGTTTTCTTTTCACTTACCCGGGAACTGCATGCAGACCACAGGGTTCAATTAGTGTGTGTTATGGTAGGACACAAGTCTTCACAAAGCCTGCAAAGTTGGAGTAACAATTTTTAAAATAACAGCACTTGCCTTAATTACTAAAAGCTTAAAATTTGGCCTATTAGCATGAGCTCTAAAGTATTGATTTTTATTCTAACAAGTGGAACTGCCTAATAAGTTCCTTTGTCAAGTAACATTAAAAAACAAACAAAACAACAACAACAACAAAAAACAAGCTCTCAAATCATTGTTTTGGGAAAATAAACCCTTATTAGGCTTTGACTTATCACAAAGAAAGATGATGCTTATTGTTTAAAATGTCTTATTTCACCATGCTTATGTATTTGAAAATACTCAGTAGTTTAAAAAATAAAATGCAATTACTCTTCTATAAACTATTTTGAACTCCCTGCCCACAGTGTCTCTTTAGTAAGAGACACTGTTAAATAAGTTGGATTGTTAAGGCAGTTTATAATCAACTGTACCTAATTGGGCATTCACTTGTGGACCTCTTTTCTGCCAACTAAAGAAAAATTGAGCTGCTTTACTCCTCTGCCTTCCTACCCAGAAACCGTGTCAGCATGGTTGCCTGGCTACCTGCTCATGAAGGACTTGATTAATAACAAATTGGCAATTTAACGAGCCACTTCCATGATCTCCAAAGAAACCAAAATACAAACACAATATTTAATCTTGCCAACCGAAGACGATGTGACTGCATGAAGTGAGTATGCTTTTTTGAACTGTTTACAATAACTGGGGCATTAACTTACTGATAATTCCATTTAGGTAAAGAGGGCTTTGTTGAAGTCTAGCTGTCTGAGTATATTTGGATCTTGACGAATGGTGACTTAAGTAACTCCCCATACCTCAAGATGTAAATATACCTTTTAATCTGTAAGTTAAAGCCTAATTAATTGTAAAAAGGAAAACTAGGGGAAAAAAATAAAAAGCATACTCGCTGCAGTAAGCATAGAGGACCACATTTTAAAAACATCCTCTAAACTGATTCCTAAACTCTGGGAAGGCAAATTATGGGTCATGCAGATTTCTGTGGGTTTACGGCATTTCTACAAACACATCCAAAAACAAATCAATGTAAACACCATTAACCCTGATAAGAGTGTCCAAAAATAAGGAAGATCAAATTATAGAGTGGATTGCCCTAATAAAACAATGTTTTTTCTGTTGTTTTGAAGGTATATACAAAAGGATATATTTGGAGTTTTCTCATCTTAAGTAGTATGATAGGTTAATTCATTTATTAGCCCTAGCTTAGCTCTAATTTCAGATGTAAAGTACATTTTGGTAATCAGTAACTTATTTCCAGAATTCTTCTGGCTCTCTAAGACTTGTGTTCTATGGTGACATACACTGCTTTTAGAATACATTTTTCTGATAACCTTTTTGTAATCCTTATCTTTAGGTTCATACTTCTGGAAGCAGTAACTTATTACTGCATGAAGAACTATGTTTATTTAACAGGTTTTTTTGTAATTCTAAAATATGAAGATATGGTATGTAATTTGAACAACAATGCCTCTGTGTTTCAGGTGCTCTTCGTTTTAAGAGAAAGATTATTGGATTAAAAGATGAGTTTTACAACCGCTATATAATGAAAAGTTTTTTGTTTGAACCAGTAGTCAAAGCATTTCTCAACAATGGATCCCGCTACAATCTGATGAACTCTGCCATAATAGAAATGTTTGAATTTATTAGAGTGGTAGGTTCTATATTTTTTAGTTAGAATTTTGGTTTTGTTTGAGCAAATCAAATATGCATTGTTGGTATTTTGGCTTATTTGAGATTATTATATTTGGAGAGAATTTTTGAAAGAAAACCAGTGTTACCAAAAGCTTATGAGAGATTCAATTTGAACTAACAAAAACCAGAATAATCTCTCTCAGCAGCTAGTTTCAAACTATCTCAGGATAGTTTGAAAATTGATTTAACACTGTCACGGTAGTCATTTTAAGAAAGTAAAATTATAGTTGGCATAAGTATTCAGATGTGTTTTTTGTTTTTAACTTGGAGGTTTTTTGAATTTTCCTTGACATTCCTCCATATGTCTCTAAAGAGTAAATTTCATTCTTTAATGATACAGTAGGCTGGTAGTTCTCAAACATTGGTGTGTCTCAGAATTATCTGTGGCATGCTTTTTTAAAATTTCGGTAAAATAAACATAACAAAATTTGCCCTTTTAACCATTTTTTAAAGTGTACAGTTCACTGGCGTTAAGTGTATTCACATTGTTGTGCAATCATCACTGCCATCCATCTCTAGCACTTTTCTGTATATATGCCTAGGCACCACCCCAGACTTACTGAATGAGAATCATCTAGGGTAGGACCTGAGCATTTACTTTGGAAAGAGCCATGGATAATTCTGAGGTACACCAAAAGTCAGGGGCTATTGAAGTAGCCAGTATTTGTTATGCCCATTTGCATTTTTTTGTCCCTAAGATTGGATAATAATTTTAAGAAATTAAACCATTTTGGGCGGGTTTATGAGTTCACTACAATTAAGCCTCATATTTTGCTAATTTTTCCTATCATTTTTTATTATAATTCTTTTTTATAGGAAGATATAAAATCATTAACTGCTCATGTAATTGAAAATTACTGGAAAGCATTGGAAGATGTAGATTATGTACAAACATTTAAAGGATTGAAACTGAGATTTGAACAACAAAGAGAAAGGCAAGATAATCCCAAACTTGACAGGTAGATTACCACATATTTGAACCTATTCATTCAGTGACAAGTTTATGATGGTAGCTCTTTTTTGCTTGTTTATTATTTAGCTTGGCAGCAGAGGGGGAAATAAGCAGATGGAGGTTGTAGTTTTCTCTAATGGTCAATGTAAATGTTTTCCTGACGGTGTTAGGTGGGTATCAGTATGATTTGTAGACTTTTCTCAGGCATATATCAAGTTAGATAATGCAAAAGAAAAAAAGCAAAACACTGATATGGCAATAAGGCTACTTTTGTGTCCAAAGTAAAATCAGAGTATTATTGTATTTGCTTTGCTTTAAGGTTACAAATTATTTTAATGCAATTGTGTACATTTTTTTCTAAATACCTGAGTTCACATACTTGTGGTATATTTTAAAATCCATAAATTAAGACTTGTTAATTCGTAGTGTTAGCAAGTTTAGTAACTGATCTGTAACAGTACAATTTTGATAATGGGAATTTTGATTCCACTACTTAACACTAGATATGGTGGAGTGTAGTTTTTTGTTATATGCTAGGTAAAATCTGTTTTTTTTTCCCCCACCTCTGTGTGTATAAATCTGTATTATTCCATTTATCTATTAAGACTGTAATTTGGGATAATATTTGAAGACAAAAGTCTTTATATGAGTCTATTAATTCTACTTTCTTCTCTTTACTCATAGTATGCGTTCCATTTTGAGGAATCATAGATATCGAAGAGACGCCAGAACACTAGAAGATGAAGAGGAGATGTGGTTCAACACAGATGAAGATGACATGGAAGATGGAGAAGCTGTCGTGTCTCCATCTGACAAAACTAAGAGTGATGATGACATTATGGATCCAATAAGTAAATTCATGGAGAGGAAGAAATGTATGTTGAAAAGATGGGCAAGGAAATATTGAAGGCTTTCTCACTCTAGGTTTATCCTTTTTTTCTTGACAGAATGATTAGTATCTACTTTGTGTCACAACAGATATTAAAATTAAAAGACTCTTGCTTTATAGAGTGTGAATTTAATAGCTCTGTTGTGAAGGTATAGACTAAATTTTCCTAATTTGTCTTGAGTGAGATATTTCAGAAGGGTAGGAACACTGACTATAATACTGAAGGTCTCCTTCCTTCTCAGTAGTAAAGTCCTGTGGATAAGGATGCTTAGTATTTTGCTAAGCTTTGTTCATAAACTGAATTTCAGTGTCGCTCTCTGGCAAAGGAGTAAGCTAGTTAATTGTGTTTTTAGTGCCACCTCACTTGGAGGTTTTTGAAAAGATGAGTATGGGTGACAATTATTGACAGTATTCTCATTTTTAGTAAAAGAAAGTGAGGAAAAGGAGGTGCTTCTGAAAACGAATCTTTCTGGTCGGCAGAGCCCAAGTTTCAAGCTTTCCCTCTCTAGTGGAACAAAGACTACCCTCTCCAGCCAGTCACCTGCAACAAATCTGCCTGGTTCTCCAGGCTCACCTGGATCCCCAGGATCTCCAGGCTCTCCTGGATCCATCCCTAAAAATACATCTCAGACGGCAGCTATTACTACCAAGGTATGTTTTTGACTCCCAGACCTACCTAATTTAAGCTTTCCCAACAATAAAATTGTTGTGACTAGTAGTCCCTTTGGTTACTGTCTTTTGGAACTGATTTTAACATTTGTGAACTAGGGAATAATTCTCCCACCAGCAGTTGAGAAATTTCTGAAAGTTTTTATGACCAATTCAGAAGTTTGAATATATTCTTATTTTGGTTGTTTGCATTTTAGCACCTTAAGTTCACATTTGTATGTGTCAAAACATTTACAGAAATTTTAAAGTTAAATTATTATTTACTTTTATCAGCTTTCCCAATTAATACCCAGATAAAGACTTCGTAGGAAGAATATAATCTAAATATCTGGACACTCCTAACTTAATTTTGTCAAGCAAGGTTTATAAAAAAGAATTAACTGTCTACTATCACTAACATTTCCTTTAGGAAGGATCACAATTTTACCACCAAAAATGTAGGAAAGACATAATCTCAGAAAAAACCAATTCTTTTGGCTGCCTTATGTTTCCCTGGACTAGCAGTTAACAGACTGGCATTTGGGATTCATTGATCTACATCAAGACTAAAGTGAGCTACAGTGGTTTCTGGTGAAGGAGCAGGGCTAAAAGGAAGAAGCCTGGATGAAATAATGAGGAAGGGACAGGGCAGAATCACTTTCCTAGCCTCCGATAGTCTGTCTACCCTCATTTCTAGTGGTCTGTTTATTTTCTGTGGTTTTAATTTTGATGCTGTTTAGACTCTGTTAAAGAAAACTTTTTTAATGCATAAAGTCTTAAAACTTAAGTTTTGAATTTTAAATTCAGTAATTAGTGTTTATCTACTGGGTGTTTTGCAAGGATCATAAACTGCTTAAAATTTTATCATGGAAAACTTGGGAAATATGTAATGAATTTCAGCTGCATACAATCTCACCTCCCAGAAATAACCAGTTAGTATATTGGGCTGGGGGTATATCCTTTACCAGACTTAAGACATATGTATTTGAAAATGTAGTGTTTTCTTAAAGTAATCCTTATTTCCGAACAGGGAGGCCTCGTGGGTCTGGTAGATTATCCTGATGATGATGAGGATGATGATGAGGACGAAGACAAGGAAGACACGCTCCCTTTGTCAAAGAAAGCAAAGTTTGAGTCATAATGGCAGCTGCCTGTGATCAGTACCTGTTGAGAAAACTGGTTCTCTACCCCTCCCCACTACAAATCTATAACAGAGCAGTGGCCTCTTGTGAATGACTGATACAGCTCAGCTCGCACACTTGACTTCTGCTCATCAAGTGCCAATTCAGTGGAGCAGGAGGAGGGGATAATTATACATTTAGGGGGAAGACTTACACCTTCGAGGTCTAAGCTTGGACCACACATTGCCCTTTTCTCAGGGAAGGAAATGGAAACGAAAAGCCAACAGGGCAGGGGTTTTGTAAGTGGAACTCTGGATTGACTGGTCAGTTGCTACAATCAGAATATGCTTTCTCGGACCATGTTTGAGACTCAGAAGAATAGGCTTTTCTGCCCTAATTCTTCACTAGTTAAGAATGCCAGCAGTTTCTTTGTATAAAGAGACCTGCCTTTAAAATCGTACATTCTGAACATTTTAGTCAAGCTACAGCAGGTTTGGAAAAACCTCTTCGGGGGAGGGGCGAATATGAGGTTTCCTCTTTTTTATCTGTTCCCTTTGCCCTTCAAACTGCAGATTTTTTTTTTAAGTGGGGATTTGTCCCTACTTGATTAAAGATTGAGTGGAATTCTAGATGTGGTCATTTGTGTCATAATTTTTTTTGTTTCATTTTGTTTTTGATTTTTTTTTTTCTCCTGAGTGTATCCTTAGTTGTTGAGTATATATATTTGGGACCATTAAAAACTTTTTTGATGTAATATAACCTAACGTTGTGCTGGTACCTGTTTTACCATGTGTAATTTTTGTTCTCCATCACAGTTCTTAATTTGTTTAGAGTTTTATGAAAGATGGAATAGTTTTTATTGACAAAAGCAAAGTAATCTTACAACTATGTGCATACAAAAAGCAATACTATTTTGTGACTAAATATTTTATATTAAAATTTACATCAGCAACTGTCTTGAGAATTCAGGGAAATAGAGTGGAATTTAAAATTTCAGCAGTTTTGTTAAACCTAGAAACATAAAATTAGTATTCCAAAGAGATTCTGAAATTTCATATCTTGGGAAAATGATGGTACATTAAATCAAAATTGAGGATGAATAATTTAAAAATAACGTATTTGACTTTTGAGTAATAAAAAAAGTGAAGAGTAAGAGAAATTGTATTAGTTGTATTTTTTTTTCTTTTTTTTTAATTACTCCCTTTGGAATACCAGTTGGAGTTGTAAGCGGTGGTTCCTAAATAAATACCTGGCCAGAGGCCCATCAGATACCACTTCATTAAAACAGTATGTTTAAATAGGTTCTTTTTATTGTCTTAGGTGTGCTAAAATTCTTTTAAGGAAACGAACATAAATATCTCAATTCCACATACCCTCACTTTTTTAAAGTGAAGATTTTAGAACTTACTGAAGAATGTATTTGCAAATGTGAATAAAAATCCATATCTAGGAAAAGGATACTATTTTAAGTATCATATACTTTAACTGGATAATCTAGCAAGCACTGTGTGCTTCTACCTTAGCTCCTCTTTTGCTTAGCCCTCAGTACATTGCGATACCAAAAACAAGCTTATATGGAATAGTTGCATAGAAAACCAGAAAGCAACAACTTGCCACAGTCATGAAAAGTCTCATTGTTGGCTAATTTTTTTTTTAATGAAACTTTGGGTGCATTATTAACTGTAAGAGTTTAAGTGCATTTCACTACAGTATAGCGCTTCTTCTGGGCCACAAGTTCTGGCAATTAATCATTTTAATCAACTTATCTTGCAAATAAAGAGAACAGAAACTTAATAGGATGTAAGTTAATTATATTATGTCTTCCTTTATTACCTAGAAAGTCCCGTGTGAAATGTTTGTGCCTTAAACATACAGTTTAAACTAACCTTTCTGATTGACTCGTGGAACATGTATTTGTCTTGGTATTCTGGGGGTTCTTGGGTAGTGGGAAGAACCCTTGTTTTTATGAATTGTGGTCCAGTATATTAAAAAAAAAAAGATACTAACTATTGGCCTTCAACATTTAAGGGATGCCCTTTCATTGATGGACAGATGGGTTACTGAAGCGGAACTTCACACATGCTGCTACAATAGGAGAAAAGTCTAAACAGCCGCTTGTTTCATGGAGGAAGACTCTTAGAAATAAATTGCTAGAAACACAATACTTGAATTGACACAGTACCGTCTGACTCAAGTCCACACTTTCAAGTATAAATACTATTTTGATAACCGATGTGAATATAATAATGTAAATACGTATTTTAATGATACCTGTTGGTTCTTTTGCTCATTTTAAAATGAAAAATTTCACTTCTCAGAGTGATTACCTAGCAGTTTCTGAAAAAGATCTGTAATTGCTACAGAAAACACCCTGACATCCCATCTTGTCCAGAAATGCTATCCTGGCATTTTTTTGGTAGAATGAAGCCTGATGGGTTTTCTCTGCCTGATTGATTGTACTCAGATCCTGCCTGTCATTTTCTCTGGAACACCAATGTTGCTGCAAGTCAATTTTGTGAATTTGGAACTGAGGGGGAGACATGGAGCAGGGGGGAACATTCCTCTGTTTTTCTTCTTTATTTAAGCAGTGGCGTTTGTAAAGCTTGCAAGATTAGAACAGCAAGGAGTTTACACTGGAAGATTTCTTTAAGTGGATAACTTTATGTTATCAACCTATTTCTAGTATTCACCATGAATAACTTTGTTTAAACAGCATGGTAAAATCCCTTTGGGGGAAAATTTAGGACCTTCGAAATTCTTCTATACAAGGAAACTTTTTCTGCCGTAACATCCATTTTGAGCAAGAGAATTATAGAAACATTTTTACGGGATGGATTATTGTCTACCGTTATAGTGGGACATTGACACGTGAGGAAATGGGGCAATCATCAGTATTTGTACTCAGTGCTAAATCAGTCTGATTTTCCTCTTTGGCCTTAATGCTTCTTCATCTTGGCTCTTTTGAAAGGAAACTGTAGAGAGGCTCTCTTCAAATAGATTAAACGTCCTAACTGTTGGAGTCAGATGTCTTGGTCCTTAAAATAACTCTAGTTGAAGACACAACTTTCCTTGACCTTTCTGCTCTCCTAGGTAAGTTCTTCCATGGACTCAAAGGGCATAGTGATTTCTTCAACATGATGCTAAATCGGCTTAATTTCCGTATATTCCCACCATGGTGTAAGTCACATCCTACCTGCAAATTCAGTGGCCCCTTTCCATCTTTATATTACTTGACACTTAGGCAGCATTTGCTACTATCCATTGTCTTCTTGATACCTTATTCTCTTGGCTTCTCTCACATGTGCTTTAACATTACTGACCTTTCTACTGTTTGATAGTTCCCTACTTTACCTCTTAAATGCTGGGATTCACGAGGGTTCCATCTTGGGTACTCATCTTCCCAAATTCCAGCCAGCCACATAATGTCCCTGTTCCAATCGTCCTGTGCTCTAAAAGACTGCCTTAACCTGTCACGTGCCCCTCTGAATGCTCTTCTTGCCTTGCCTGCTGATGAACTCATTTATCATTCAGAAGTGCTCCCCTGATACTTGGGACTCCATCCTTGAAGGAAGGGGTTATATCTTTTTCAACTTTGTATCCTTAGTATCTAGCATGATACCCAGCCCACAGATGGATCTCCACATGTTTATTGGATGAATAAAGGAAAGACTGAGTAATGTGCATGCAGTATAGAGACTGGGAAAGTCTTTTAGCTGATGCCCTTACACAGTCAAGTTTGACTCATTCTTGACCATGAAATTCCCTCTGTGGATATAAAGGGAGGACTCAAGACCTCTGTCCTGTCCTTCATACCTTTGAGCCTTAGGTTAACAACACAAGGGGGTATTTTTGGTTCATACAATTAGCATATCTTGAGTCATTTCAACAACCACTAAAATTCTACTTAAACAGACCAGCTTTCCTGGTCTGTTCATCCTGGGCTCCAGCATCTCTAACTCTTTAACTCTCTTACTGGTCTGTTGGTCACAGTTCTTCACCTGTAAGTACAGACCCCTGCCTTTTATTGCTAGACTTAGCCATAGCTGTAGATTTCACAAACCACTTATCTATTAGTCTGATGTTTATTTTATTAAATCTCATGCTCTTAAACTTTTATATCTTGGTCTTTTTCCTGGGGTGTGAGTTCCTAGAAGGCAGGCCCAGATTTAGATGATTAGGTATATAGGTAGATTGGTTGGGTAGATAGATTTTCTATGTAGAATCAATGGATACTTCACAAGAATAATAAAAGGGATGCATTTTCTTCATTGCTGAAAGAACATTTTAGATAACGAGCCTGAAGAATGTGATCACTCAAACTGTAGTACTGCATTCTAGCATTAAATAACCTTGTACAGGAATGTGTTGCTGCTGTCTTGCAGAAAAGAAGCAGATTGATTAATTTTACTTTAATGCTGGTGTAATGCACAAAGCAAAACCTGAATTGCTACTTCAGGTTTTCTCCTTCTAAAGTACTACTCTGGAAGGAGATGAGGAAATAATGATATGTTTTATTAACAACTTCCTAGATGGTTCTCTGGCTCATAGGTGTCCCAACAAAACCAAGAGCGCAGAAGAAATTGTCTTTTAGAATTCTCGGGTAGCTTTCAAAAAGGCTCTGAATGTGATTTGAATTATTAGTGAAAACCTTTTGCCCAAAGCCCTGCCAATTCAAGCGCTTCTTGGACCTACACTGGAAGACTAGAATGGGGGTGGCGGTTGGGGATGGAATGAACAAGAGGTTGAATGAGCACTCAAGAAACTCACAGTATGTGCTCCACACATGTTGATTAATCAAATTGATACCAAGAACAAATTTCCTGGGAGAAAGTGGTGTAAAGCTACAGAGACAAGGTGTAATTGCAACAGCATAGTCAGAATGTCCTGAGTTTGAATTCTTACTCTGCTACTGAGACCTTAGACAAGTTCCTTAAGCCTTGGTTTCCCCATCTGTAACGGGAGTAACATTACAAGACAAGTGTGAGGACTGTAGAATGAACGTGTGTGTGTGTGTGTGTGTGTGTGTGTAGATAAAGCAACTATCCCAATGGTATATATTCAGTAGATGGTAGCTATTGAATATATTAATGTAGTCCAAATCTGGAGAGAGATGGGTATGATGATTTTGTCTTTAAAACTTAAAACTATCCATTTTCAGGAGTCAATTCAGTCTATATAGTGGGGGATTGATATCCAATATATTGGTTAAAAGTACATTCAGGACTGGCAACATGACGAGCTTGGCAAATCTGCCCCACACAAAATAATTTAAAAACTGGGTAAAATTGTCAAAACCAACCATTTCAGGACTCTGGACATTAGCCAAAGGTATATAACAAATTGAGAAGAGTTCATTCAAGAATCTTCTTTTTAAAAAGCGAGAGTCTGGCATTTGGCCTGGGGTTACTCCCATGCCCATCTTCCACTATTCCCTCAGCTCAACCAGCTAGGTAGTTCTACCAATGCAGGACAGCTGTGAAAACAAGCAGTTTCATTACTGGAAGTGGCTGACTTGATTCGAGTGGAGGAAAAAAAAATACATGCCCTCGGTTGTTCACAAATTGGTTGTTCACAGAAACAGTAGCCTGACCAAGAAAAATAGAAGATTCAAATTACTAAAATCAGAAATGCAAGATATTTGGTTGGGACACTGTTACAGAAATGAAAAGGATTACAAAGGAATACTATGAATAACTATGCCAATAAATTAGATGAAATGGACAAATTCCTAGCAAGATATAAAATAATAAGAAATAGACAAAAATTTGAACAGACCAATTATTAGTAAGGAGGTTGAATCAGTAATCAAGAACCTCCCAACAAACAGAAGTCCAGGACCAGATGGGTTCACTAGTGACTTCTACCAAACATTTAAAAAAAATTAATCCCATTCCTTCTCAAACTTGTCCAAAGTTTAGAAGAGGAGGGCACACTTCTGAATTCATTTTATGAGGCTAGCATTACCCTGATACCAAAACCAGACATGGATGCCACAAGAAAATAAAATTATAGGCCATATCCCTGATAAACATAGATGCAAAAATCCTCAATAATATAATAAGCAAACTAAATCCAACAATACATTAAAAAGATTATATCCATGGTCAAATAGGATTTATTCCAGAGGTGCAAGGATGGTTCAACATCTGCAAATCAATGTGATAAGTCCCATTAATAAAATGAAGGATAAAAACCATATGATCATCTCAATAGATGAAGAAAAAGCATTTGACAAAATTGAACATCCATTTATGATAACTCTTAACAAAGTGAGTAAAGAGGGAACGTACCTCATCATAATAAAGGCCATATATGACAAGCCCACAGCTAACCTCATACTAATGGTATAATAAAAAGCTGAAAGCTTTTCTTCTAAGATCAGGAACAGGACAAGGATGCTCACTCTAACCATTTTTATTCAACATAGTATTGGGAGTCTTAGCCATAACAATTAGGCAAGAAAAAGAAAAGGCATCCAAATTGGAAAGTAAAGTAAAACTGTCACTATTGGCAGATGATATTATATAGAGAAAACTAAAGAGTCCATCAGAAAATAATTAGAACTGATAAACGAATTGAGTAAAGCTGCAGCAACAAAATCAATATACAGAAATTGATGGTGTTTCTAAATACAAATACGTTATCAGAATGAGAAATTTAAAAAACAATTCCATTTACAATTGCATCACAAAGAATAAAATATCTAGGAATAAATTTAACCAAGGAGGTAAAAGACCTATACATGGGAAACTTTAAGACACTGATGAAAGAAACTGAAGACACAAATGAATGGAAAGATATTCCATGTTCATGGATTGGAATAAATAATACTGTTAAAATGTCCATACTACCCAAAGCAATCTACAGATTCATTGTAATCCCTATCAAAATTCCAATGGCATGTCTCACAAATAGAAAAAACAATCCTAAAATTTGTATGGAACTACAAAGACCCTGAATAGCCAAAGCAATCTTGAGAAAGAAGAACAAAACTAAAGGCATCACATGTCCTGATTTCAAACTATATTACAAAGTTATAGTGATCATAACAGTATGGTATTGGCATAAAAACAGACACATAGATAAATGACATAGTACAGAGAGCCCAGAAGTAAATCCACACATATACAATTAATTTATGACAAAGGAGTCAATATATAATGAATGGGGAAAGAATAGTCTCTTCAATAAATGGTGTTGGGAAAACTACAGCCACCAGCAAAAGAATGAAACTAGACCACTATCTTACACCATACACAAAAATAAACTCAAAATGGATTAAAGAATTAAATATAAGATCTGAAACCACAGAACTCCTAGAAGAAAACAGATATTAAGCTCCTTGACATCAGTCTTGGCAAAGATCTTTTTGGATTAAGCAACAAAAGCAAAAATAAACAAGTGGGACTACATCAAACTAAAAAGCCTCTGCACAGCAAAGGGAACCATCAATAAAATGAAAAGGAAATAAAACAAAATGGGAGAAAATATTTCCAAATCATGTATCTGATAAAAGGTTAATCCAAAATATATTAGGAAGTCATACAACTCAATAGCAAAAACCAAATAATCCAATTAAAAAATGGGCAGAAGACTAAATAGACATCTTTCCGAAGAAGACATACAGATCACAACAGGCAGGTGAAAAGGCGGTCAGCATCACTAATCATCAGAGAAATGCAAATCACAACCACAGTGTGATTATCATGTTAGAATGGCTATTACCAAAAGCACAAGAGATAACTAGTGTTGGCGAGGATGTGGAGAAAAGGGAACCCTTGTGCACTGTTGGTGAGAATGTAAACTGGTGTGGCCACTATGGAAAACTGTATAAAGGTTCCTCAAAAAATTAAAAATAGAACTACCATATGATCCAGCAATTCCACTTCTGGGTATTTATCCAAAAAACCCCAAACACTAACTTGAAAAGATACATGCCCCTCTCATCCATATTCACTGCAACATTATTTACAAATAACCAAGACATGGAAGCAACCTAAGTGTCCTTCAATGGATGAATGGATAAAGAAAATGTGGCACATATATACAATGGATATTATTATTCAGCCATAAAAAAAGGAGGAAATCTTGCCATTTGCAACAATATGGATGGACCTTGAAGGCATTATGCTAAGTGAAATAAGGCAGACAAAGAAAGCCAAAGTATGATATCACTTCTATGTGGAATTTTATAAAAACAAACCAAACCCATAGATACAGAGAACAGATGGGTGATTGTCAAAGGTGGGGGATGGAGGGTGGGCAAATAGTTGAAGGGGGTCAAAAGGTACGAACTTCCAGTTATAAAATAAATATCATGAGAATGTAATGTACAGCAGGATGACTATAGTTAATAATACTGTATTATATTTTAAGATCTACTCTCTTAGCAACTTCCAAAGTTCCTATCACAAGAAAAAAAAATTGTAACTGTGGGGTGATGGATATTCACTAGACTTATTGTGGTGATCATTTTGCAATATATACAAATATTGAATAATTATATTTTACACCTGAAACTAATATAATGTCATATGTCAATTATATCAATAAAGAAGAACTAGACAATTTGAACAGATCTATATAATACATGAAGAGATTGTATTAGTGATCAAAAAGCTACCCATTAAAAAGAAGCCATATGGCCCAAATGGTTTCAAAACTGAATTCTCTAAGTTTTTACAAATTCTTCCAAAAAACAGAAGAGGACTCATTCTGTGAGGTCATTATTCCCTGATACCAAATCCAGACAAAGACATCACCAGAAAACTACAAAGCAGTATCTTACACATATGGTCATAAAAATTCTCAACAAAATACTAAGGAATGAATCTAGCAACAAATAAAAAGAATTAGACACCATGACTAAATGAGATTTATCCCAGGAATGCGTGGTTGTTTACCATCTGAAGAATCAATGTAATACACCATATCAAAAGAAAAAATACAAAACCTATATGATCATCATCACAGATGCAGAAGAAAGCATTTGACAAAAGTCAACCCTCTTTCATGATAAAACACTCAACACTCTGGGGAGAGGGAACTTCCTCAACCTGATAAAGGACATCTACAAAAAACCTACGGCTAACATTGTATTTAATGATGAAAGAATGTTTTCCACCCAAGATCAAAAACAAGACATGGATATCTGCTTTTGTTACTTCTATTCAACATTGTACTGGAGGTTCTAGCCAGGGCAATTAGGCAAGTAAATAAAAGTATCCAGATTGGTAAGGAAAAAAGTAAACCTATTTGTAGATGACACAATATTACATACAGAAAATACTAAGAAATACACTATAAAACTATTAGAACTAATCAATGGGTTCAGCAAAGTCTCAGGATACAAAATCAATAAACAAAAATCAATAGTATTTCTATACATTTTCAATGAATACAAAAATGAAACGAAACAATTCCATTTACAATAGCGTGTGAAATTAGGAACAAATTTAACAAAAGAAAAGCAGAGTTTATAACCTGAAAACTATAAAACACTGTAGAAAGAAAGAAGATCTAAATAAATGGAGAAACCTCCTGCACTTATGGACTGGAAGACACTATTGTTAAGATAGCAATGCTCTTCAAACTGATCTACAGATTCAATGCAATCCCTGTCTGAATCCCCACCTGACTTGTTTGTACAAACTGAAAAGCTTGTAAAATGTATATGGAATTGCAGGGGACACAAAATAGCTAAAACAATCTTCAAAAAGGAAAAGTAGGAGGACACACACTTCCAAATTTCAAAATTTACTAGAAAGCAACAATAATCAAGAGAGTGTGGTACTGGGACTTCCCTGGTGGCACAGTGGTTAAGAATCCTCCTGCCAATGCAGGGGACACAGGTTCGAGCCCTGGTCCAGGAAGATCCCACATGCCGTGGAGCAACTAAGCCCGTGCGCCACAATTACTGAGCCTGCGCTCTAGAGCCCGCGAGCCACAACTACTGAGCCCCGTGCCACAACCACTGAAGCCCGCGTGCCTAGAGCCTGTGCTCCGCAACAAGAGAAGCCACCACAATGAGAAGCCCACGCAGTGCAACAAAGAGGAGCCCCCACACGCCACAACTAGAGAAAGCCCGCACGCAGCAACAAAGACCCAACACAGCCAAAATAAATAAATAAATAAATTTATTTTTTTAAAAAAAGAGTGTGGTACTAATATATAGAAATACAGATCAATGAAATAGAATTGAGAGTTCAGGAGTAAAACCACATCTCTGTGGTCAACTGACTTTCAACAAGGATACTGTTATTGGCTGAACTATGTTCCCCCAAAACCTATATGTTAGAGTCTTAACCCCTAGTACCTCAGATTGTGTCTGTCTAGGTCTTTCAAAAGGTAACTAAATTAAAATGAGGCTTTAGGGTGAGTCCAAATCCAACATGACTGGTGTCCTCATAAGAAGAGGAAACTAGGACACAGATACACACAGAGGGAAGATAACAATCTTTAAGCCAAGGAGAGAGGCCTCAGAAGAAACCAACCCTGCCAACACCATGATCTTGGACCTAGCCTCCAGGACTGTGAGAAAATAAATTTCTGGTGTTTAAGCCACCTAATTTGTGATATTTCATTACCACAGGCAGACCTAGCTAATAAAGGTTTTGGTACTAAGAGTCGTTCGAGAGAACAGAATCTTAAGGATAAATTTTCTAACTTGTTCTGAGATTTCTGGAATTGGTTCTCTAATCTGATTAGACTTAAAGGCACTAATGACTCCATTTCCAGAAGTAAAGAAAGCACAAATAGTCCATGGTGTGATGTGGCATGGAGATATTCAAAATATCACCAGTGGACCCTTCTAATCAAATACTTGTAAGAGGCAAGGTTCTGGGCAATCATGTATATGATACCATGGAACATTTTTGGTCAAACTAACAAGTGTAATGAGATTGGCTGGTTGTTCCTAGTTTCACTGAACAAAGTAGGGAAAGAGAAGGATGAGCTCAGGGATTCAAATTTCCAGTTCAAACCCCACATAAATGACTCAGATACTTCTGTGTCTGCCTGAAAGAGATCCTTACCTCCTATAGCTGTAAAGCAAGCATTGCAGAAAATAAAACCCAGAACTTCATGCTGTGAGTGGCTGAATTACGATGCAGATTGCATTCTGAACCTCACAGGGTATATACTGTTAAAGCTTGAGCATTGACTGGTGTTGTAGACTAGATTGTGTCCCCTCACAATTCACACGTTAAAGCCCTAACCCCCAGTGTGACTGTATTTGGAGCTAGGGAGGTAATTAACCTTAAATGAGGTCATAAGGGGAGGTCCTTAATCTCATAGGGCTGGTCTTTATAAGAAGAAACACTGAAGCTCTCTTTGCACTTGTGCAGACGCAAGGCCATGTGAGGCCACAGCAGAAGGCGGCCGCCCGTTAAGCCAGGAAGACAGCCCTCACCCGAAATCAAATTTGCTGGCATCCTGATCTTGGACTTCTAGTCTCCAGAACTGTGAGAAAATACATTTCTGCTATTTAAGCTACCCAGTCTGTGGCATTTTGTTACGTGGGCCCGAGCAGAGACTAATACAATTGGGGAGCAATGTGATCCTGAAAGTTGTAATAAAAGATATTTTCACATAGCGAGGTCTGGGGAAGTCATTCTAGCTTATACATGAGTTAACTTGAATTTTATGCTATAACGAAAACAGCCTGTTTGTGGCCTATCGAGCATACATTGTACATCTGCTTTAATTATTAAAGAAAAGGGCGCACTGACCAGAAGTAAAGAATGTCCATGTTAAAAATAAAGATTAAATGCCTCCCTTCCTGGGATGCCCCTGCTGGTCCCCTGTCCAGGATGACTCCCTTCCCAGGTGCCAAGGCCATATTGACTCTCTGTGTACGTGCTGAGCCGTTTTTCTCTGAAATCTTGAAGGAAGGCATCCCTGACCTGTCTGATATTCTTTATTCTGACAAGACATAAAACTGTGCTGAAAGCCATGCTTCTCCAGAGCAGTTCCTCACAGTTATCCGAGAGGCTGTCTTCCAGGCTACAGTCCTCAGTTTGGCTCAGATGAAACTCGTTTCCCTTCCTATTATAGACTGTTTATTGATTATTTTCATCAACAGTTGGAATGGGGATATATGCAGAGATCCTGACGAATCTGGGAGCGGAGAACCCCTTAGTTCCGATAAGTCTTCTTTGCCAGCCTATCCAAGGAGATTACCCTGCTTTGCCTGAGAAAGCTGTAATGGTCCCCCTTGCGGTAGCTGCCTTGCCAGACCCTGCGGCCTCACCTCGGTGCCCACAACCCACCTCCCCTTTGCTTCTACATCTATAACTAGACTCAAGTCCCTTCAGGCTCCTCAAGGTGGGGTAAAAAGTGTGACCTGGGCTTCCCTGGTGGCACAGTGGTTGAGAGTCCGCCTGCCGATGCAGGGGACGCGGGTTCGTGCCCCGGTCCGGGAAGATCCCACATGCCGCGGAGCGGCTGGGCCCGTGAGCCATGGCCGCTGAGCCTGTGCATCCGGAGCCTGTGCTCCACAACGGGAGAGGCCACAACAGTGAGAGGCCCGCGCACCACAAAAAAAAAAAAAAAAAAAAAAAAAAAGTGTGACCTATGAGGAGATGCACTATTCCAAAAAGGACCACATAAAATTTCCAATTAATATAGAAATCCGGGGAATGTGTGTGGGAATGGATATTAGAGTATGAGACAATGGTGGAAGGAACAAGAAGGTGGGTCAAGCCGAATTTATTTATAGGGCGCCACTAGGCAGAGATTCTGTATTTAATGTTGTACTTTAGGGGGTTAAACAGGGTTCTAACAGTTTGGCTGGCTGAAACCCGAACCAAAAGGTGACTACAGTAAAAGCGAAGCTGAAATGCCAGACCTGCCTTGGCATACTACAGAGGGAAGGATCCGAAGGCTTAGGGAGACGGGAATGTTAGGGACATTTGTCACTTGGAGATCTGCTAACCCATCCTGGGTGGATACGATACACCTTTCACTACACCCAAGGAATCTGTGAGCCGAGTCCCAGCCACCTGGAAGAGCTGCGTGGTCCACCATTCTTTTCTGTAGGTCAGGAGTTTCGGTGGGAGCTGCTGCAATTAAATTGGGCAATCTAGGTGCAACAGGGGTGACTGGATCTGGGGGGCAGGGGCCAACACACAGCACGTGAAGGGAAATGCCCACAGTGGACAGACCTTCGAGCAGTGCACCTAGCTGTCCATTTTGCTTGGGAGGAGAAATGGCCAGCTGTGTGATTATATACCAGTTCATGAGCTGTAACCAGTTGTGTGGCTGGATGGTTAGGGACTCAGAAGGAATGTGATTGGAGCACTGGTAACAAGGAAGTCTGGGAGGAGGTATGTGGGCAGACCTCTATGAATGGGCAAAAGCCACAAAGATATTTGTTTCCCCCGTGAACGCTCACCAAGAGCGACCTTGGCAGAGGGAGATTTTAATCAAGGGAACAGGATGACCCATTCTGTGGACACCGGTCAGCTTCTTTCCCCAGTCAAACCCGTCATCACCCAGTGCGCTCATGAGCGAAGTGGCTATGGTGGCAGGGATGGAGGTGATGCACAGGCTCAGCAACATGGACTTCTACTCACCAAGGTCAACCTGGCTACAGCCACTGCTAAGTGTCCAATCTGCCAGCATCAGAGACTGATACAGAGTCCCCGATATGACACCATTCTCTGGAATGACCAGCCAGCTACCTACTTGGTAGTAGGTTAATTATACTGCACAGCTTCCACCATGGAAGGGGCGATGTTTTGTTCCTGCTGGAATGGACGTTTACTCTGGATACAGATTTGCCTCCCTGCACATAATGCATCTGCCAAAATTGCCAACTGTGGTCTTGTAGAATGCCTCGTCAACTACCATGGGACCTTACACAGCATTACTTCTGATCAAGGAACTCACTTCACAGCAAATGAAGTAAATGCATGGGCTCGTGGTCATGGAACTCCATGGCCTGACCATGTGCCCCACCATCCTGAAGCAGCTGGCTTGACAGAAGATGTTGGAATGGCCTTTGGAAGACTCAGTTATAGCATCAGCTAGGTAGCAGTACCATGTAGGGATGGGGCAAGGTTCTCTAGCAGGCTACATATGCTCTGAATCTGAATGCTGGCTGTTTCTCCAACAGCCAGGATTCAAGGCTCCAGCGATCAAGGGCTGGAAATGGGCATGGCACCACTATTACCCCTAGTGACCCACCAGCAAAATTTTGCTTCTTGTCCCTAAAACCTCATGTTCTGGGGCTTCCCTGGTGGCGCAGCGGTGGAGAGTCCGCCTGCCGATGCAGGGGACGCGGGTTCGTGCCCCGGTCCAGGAAGATCCCACGTGCCGCGGAGCGGCTGGGCCCGTGAGCCATGGCCGCTGAGCCTGCGTGTCCGGGGCCTGTGCTCCGCAACGGGAGAGGCCACAGCAGTGAGAGGCCCGCATACCGCAAAATAAAAATAAAAATAAAAATAACTCTTTCTCTCTCTCTCTCCCTACCGTCTCTCTCTATATATTATAGATAGACATAAGTACAGATACACACACATTTTATTGGTTTGCTTCTCTGAAGAACCTTGATTAATACAGATACCTAGATCACTCAATGGGGAAAGGATAGTCTTTTCAACAAATGGTGCTGAAATGATAGATAGCCACATGCAAAAGAATGAAACTCATACAAAAATTAACTCATAATGGATCAAAGCCTTAAGTGTAAGAGCTAAAACCATGGAATTCTCACAAGGAAACATCGGGGTAGAAATTTTTGATCTTGGATTTGGCAATGGATTCTTAGATATGACACCAAAAACATGAGCAACAAAAGACAAAACAGATAAATTAGACTTGAAATTTAATCAATGTTTAAAACTTTTGTACGTCAAAGGATACTCAAGAGGGTGAAAAGACCACACACAGAATGGGAAAAAAATATTCAAGTCATATACCTGAAAAGAGACTTGTACCTAGAATATATTAAGAACTCCTGCAACTCAAAAATGAAGACAAATAACTCAACTAAAAAAATGGCAAAGGATCTGAATAGACATTTCTCCAAGAGAGATATACAAATGGCCAATGCCATGAAAAGACGCTATACAGTATTAGCCATCAGGGAAATGCAAATCAAAACCAAAATGAGATGATACTTCACACCCACTAGGATGGCTAGAATGAAAAAGTCGAATAATAACAAGTGTTGGCAAGGATGTAGAGAAATCATAACCCTCATACATAACTGGTGGGAATGTAAAATGATGCACTTTGGAAGACAGTCTGGCAGCTTCTAAAATTAATGAAAGACATGAACTAGCAATTCCACTCCTAGGTATATACCTTAGAGAACAAAAACATACAGAAATGTTTATAGGAGCATTATTCATTAAGAGTCAAAAGGTGGAAAACAACACAAATGTCCATCAACTGATTAATGGATTAAAAAAATGTGGTATGTCCATACAATGGAAAATTCAACCAAAACAAGGAATAAATTACTAATACATATTAGCACATGAAGGAACTTTGAAAATATTTGCAAAGTGAAAGAAGCCAGTAACAAAAGACTACATACTATATGAATCCATTTATATGAAATGTCCAGAATAGGCAAATCTATAGAGACAGAAAGTAGATTAGTGGTTACTTAGGGCAGAGGAAGGGGGGAAAAAGAATGTGACAGCTAAAGGATATAGGGTTTCTTTCTGAGGTGATGAAAATGTTCTAAAATTGACTGTGGTGATTATTGCAATATCTAGGAATACATTGAGTTGTACACTTCGAATGGGTAAATTGTACAGTATGTGAATTATCTCAATAAAGCTATTTTTAAAAAGAAAAAAGGGTCTCAAAACAACGATCTAGTTTCCACTCTAAGAAGCTAGAAAAAAAAAAAAAAGAGGAAATGAGACCCAAATCAAGAAGAAAATAAAGAATAGAAATCAACTAAATTGAGAATAGAAAAACAGACAAATTATTTTCCTTTCGAAAAAAAATCAAAGTTGATAAACATCTACCTAGAATTATCAAGGGAGAAAAAAGAGAAGATACAAATAACAAACAGCAAAACTGAAAGCCGAAAGGAACATCAATACAGACGCTCTAGACATTAAAAGGATAATAAGAGAATAGTATGAACAGCTTTTTGCCCTAAACTTGACAATTTAGATGAAACAGAAAAATTCCTTAAAAGACACAAACTACCAAAATTTAATCAAGAAGAAATAGATAACTTGAATAGTTTATATCTATTATAGAAATTAAATTTGTAGTTTAAAACCTTCCAGCGATTAGAACTCCAGGCCAAGATGTCTTCACTGGCAAATTCTACCAAATATTTAGCAAGAATAATGCCAACTGTACACCTCTTGGAGGATACACAGAGGAGAGAACATGTTCTAATTCATTTTATGAGGTCAGCATTACTTGACACCAAAATCAGACGAAGACATTACAGAAGAAGAAAACTCCAGATCAGAATCCCTCATAAATACAGATGTGAAAATTCTCAACAAACTACTAGCAAATTGAATCTAAGAACACATAAAAATAACCAATCATCATGGCCAACTAAGGTTTATCCCAGGAAAGCAGGGCTGGTGAAGCATTTGAAAATCAATTAATGTAACCTACTATATTGATAAATGTGACTATCTAACAATACGTAATTTTTTCATGGCAAAAACAAACACCATAAGCAAAGTCAAAAGATAAATGATAAACTGGCAGAAAATAGTACAACATATATCACAGATAAAGGGGCAAAACAATCTTATACGAAGAACCTTTAAAAATTTTTTTAGACATCCAATAATCTTATAGAAAAAATGGACAAAAGATTTTTAAACAGGTAATTCACAAATCGAGATTCAAAGGTAGCCTATGAATATGATGTTCAAGTTCACTCACAATTAGAGAAATGCAAATGCAAACTACACTGAGATTCCATTTCTTTCTGATGGGACTGCAAAGGCGCAAAAGCTTGACAACACCCTTTACTGGTGGCGTGGTGGTACAAACAGGTACCTAGGTCTGAACATCTGATCATAAAACGGTGTTTTCAGACCCCAAGAGTTAGGACACTAGTCAGAGCCTGCAACAGGCTCTAAAAACGCTTTGTCCTGTTCTTCCTTGGCCGTATGAGCAGAGATTTTCAGGTAACTTTTCCAACGACCAGGAGAAGTCAATTTCCTGTTGATTTTTAAAAAATCTCCTTAAACAAGTAAGGCTTTGTTGAAGATATGCTCACTCTAAAGTGTTGAACAACAGACACCAGTCTCACCTATAGACTGTTCCAAATGAAAACATACTACAAGTCTGGAGTTTTGAAGTGAACCAGCCCGGTCTGGGACTCAGAGAACTGCCCTCTTTGCTTCTTCCTGCCGTCTCTCTCCTCACTCTGTGACACTTTGGTAGGCCTGTACATTTCAAACCTTGTTTCTCCTCCAGTACCCACATACTTCTGATGCCAGACACAACTGAACATGTTTATACTGTGATGTGTCGTTTAATCCTGCATCTTTACAGTAAATCTACCTTTGCCAAAATGGTGGCTCATGCTAGAGGCCAGCTGGCAATGAAAGGGTGAATGGAAGCAGTGCGTTCTAGACCCTTGCTTCTCCAACTTTCAAGTGCACAAGAATCAATCAGAGATCTTGTTAAAATGCAGATTCTGATTCAAGTTGATCTTGAGAGGGTTCTAAGGTTTTGCACCCCTACTAAGCTCCCCGGTGACACTGATTCACAGGCCAGGCCTTGTGAAGTAACAGGCTGTGCAAGGCGTTTGGGTAGGGCTCCCAGGGATGGTGGCATAACGCAGTCTTCCTCCCTACCCCAACATTCAGGGAATCACCAACTCTTCTCTCCACCTCTTCTGCTCTAGTTTGGACCCTAATCATCCTTCAGGTGCCTTTTCCCCTCTTTGATCCATTCTTTGAGACTGCACAGAGACGATCTTTCTAAAACGCCAGCCTAACCAAGTCCCACCCTGCTTCAGCCCTTCTGATGACTCCTTCTCTTCCTTAAGATAATGTCTAAACTCCTTAACTGGGCCCCCTCAGGCCGCTCACAAGCTGGCCCCTGCCAGCCCCGCCAGCATCACCTCCCTTTATGTCTGTGCCATGTGGGGTTACCTGCAGTTCCCTCCACATGCCCTGCACAAGGAGTGCCCACCTCTCTGCAAGACGAACTCTTGTTCACCCTTGAAAACTCTGGTCAGAGATCACATTCTCAACAAAGCCAAGGGTTAACCACATTCTCCTCTGTACTATTTCTATACCTTATACAGGCTTTCCAAGATGTTCTTTTAAAGTACTTGATTCACACACTGCTCCCCCCTGCTATGCACCATAATGCTCCCAAGGTCAAGAACCACGTGTTAGTCTTCACTGTGTTCTCATTGAGCACAGAGTTCTGAGCGGACACACAGCTTTGCGATCTGGCACACGTCTTCCATGGAATCAGGATGAGAGCGCATGGGACTCATTCTGGAGGCCTGGCTCTCAGATGCGGATCTGCCAATGCCCGGCATGTTTAGGCAGATCACTTAACCTAACTCCTCCACTGAGATGCGATGATAAATGACGACGTAAGTGAGAATGCTTTGAAAGATAGCAAGTGCTGTAATAATTTTACCAATTAAAACAGTCACTTCTCATTGGTCCCCTTTGGTATGCCAAGCACTTCACAGTGATGCTCCCAACCCTCACAACATCTGTGTGAGGAAGGTGGTAGGAGCCCATTGTGCGAACAGGTAAACCACAGTTAAGAAAAGTTAAGAAGCTCATTTAAACTGACACCACTAGGATGTGGAAGAGCCAGGACTCAAACCCAAATCTTTGTTGGCCCCAAATGCACACATTTTCTAGTCAGGTTTCATGTAAGGTTTTCTCAATACATAAAGGTATATTGCCTCATTTAATAATCCAGCTTCATAACAAATGACAACTTTTATTTTTATTGGCCTCAATGCAGCTTTAAAAAACACTAAAGATTTAACTTGACCTGTGTTCATTTCTTACTCCCTGTTGAGAAAAGGTTCCTGTCTTTTTTTTTTTAAATATAAATTTATTTATTTATTTTTGGCTGTGTTGGGTCTTCGTTGCTGCACGCGGGCTTTCTCTAGTCGCGGTGAGCGGGGGCTACTCTTTGTTGCAGTGCACGGGCTTCTCGTCACGGTGGCTTCTCTTGTTGGGAGCACAGGCCCTAGGGACATGGGCTTCAGTAGTTGTGGCACACGGGCTCAGTAGTTGTGTCTCGCGGGCTCTAGAGTGCAGGCTCAGTAGTTGTGGTGCACGGGCTTAGTTGCTCCGTGGCATGTGGGATCTTCCCGGACCAGGGCTCGAACCCGTGTCCCCTGCATTGTCAGGCGGATTCTTAACCACCAGGGAAGTCCCCATTATAAGTTATTTATATATATATATATTGGGTGGGCCAAAAGGTTCATTCAGTGTTTTCCATAAGATGGCTCTAGTAGCACTCAGAGCCATTCATTCGAAACAATTTTGCTAGATTGTATGTGACAGCTGTCATATCAGGGTGCATTTAAAAAAAGACTTATCAAAATTGGTGAATTTTTGTGTAGCCATGTTAATACTGAAGATGGAAGAAAAGAAGCCACATTTTTGATATATTATGCTTTATTATTTCAAGGAAGGTAAAAACGCAACTGAAACACACAAAAAGATTTGTGCAGTGTATGCAGAAGGTGACTGATCGAACGTGTCAAAGTGGTTTGCGAAGTATCGTGCTGGAGATTTCTTGCTGGACAGTGCTCCACGGTTGGGTAAACCAGTTGAAGTTGACAGCAATCAAATCGAAACGATAATTGAGAACAAGCAACGTGACACCGTGTGGGAGACAGCGGACATACTCAATATACCCAAATCAAGCACTGAAAATCATTTGCATCAGCTTGGTTATGGGAATCACTTTGACTGGGTTCCACATAAGTGAAAAAAACCTTCTTGACCATATTTCCTCATACGATTCTTCACTGAAGTGTAATGAAAATGTTCCGTTTTTAAAACAAATTGTGACGGGCGATGAGAAGTGGATACTGTACAATAATGTGGAATGGAAGAGATCGTGGGGCGAGCAAAATGAACACCACAAACCACACCAAAGGCCAGTCTTCATCCAAAGAAGGTGATGTTGTGTATACGGTGGGATTGGAAGGGAGTCCTCTATTATGAGCTCCTTCCAGAAAACCAAATGATTAATTCCAACAAGTACTGCTCCCAATGAGACCAACTGAAAGGGGCACTCGACAAAAAACGTCCAGAGTTAGTCAACAGAAAACGCATAATCTGCCATCAGGATAACGCAAGACCGCAAGTTTCTTTGATGACCAGGCAACAACTGTTACACCTTGGCTGCAAAGTTCTGATTCATCCGCCGTATTCACCAGACATTGCACTTTCGGATTTTCATTTATTTTGGTCTTTACAAAATTCTCTTAATGGAAAAAATTTCGATTCCCTGGAAGACTGTAAAAGGCACCTGGAACAGTTCTTTGCTCAAAAAGATAAAAAGTTTTGGGAAGATGCAATTATGAAGTTGCCTGAAAAATGGCAGAAGGTAGTGGAATAAAAGAGTGAGTACGTTGTTCAGTAAAGTTCTTGGTGAAGACGAAAAATGTCTTTTATTTTTACTTAAAAAACCGAAGGCACTTTTTGGCTCACCCAATATATATATACACTTTTCAGATTCTTTTCCATTATAGGTTATTACAAGATACTGAATATAGTTCTCTGTGCTATACAGTAGGTCCTTGTTGTTTATCTATTACATACACAGTAGTGTGTTTTGGTTAATTCCAAACTCCTAATTAATCCCTGCCCCCACTTCCCCCTTTGGTAACCATAAGTTTGTTTTCTATGTCTGTGAGTCGATTTCTGCTTTGTAAATAAGTTAATTTGTGTCATATTTTAGATTCCACATGAGTGATATACTTGTCTTTCTCTTTCTTACTTCACTTAGTATGACAATCTCTAGGTCCATCCATGTTGCTGCAAATGGCATTATTTCATTCTTTTTTATGGCTTACTAATATTCCACTGTGTGTGTGTGTGTGTGTGTGTGTGTGTGTGTGTGTGTGTCTGTCTGTCTGTCTGTCTGTCTGTCTGTATCTATATCTATATATACCACATATTCTTTATTCATTCATCTGTCAATGGACATTTAGGTTGTTTCCATATCTTGGCTATTGTAAATAGTGCTGCTATGAACACTGAGGTGCACGTAGCTTTTTGAATTAAGAGTTTTTGTCTTTTCCAGATATGTGCCCAAGAGTGGGATTGCTGGATTATAACTCTATTTGTAGTTTTTTAAGGAACCCCCATACTGTTTTCCATAGTGGCTGCACCGATTTACATTCCCACCAACAGTGTAGGAGGGTTGCCTTTTCTCCACCCCCTCTCCAGCATTTATTATTTGTAGACATCTTGACGATAGCTTCCCACATGACTAGTGTGAAGTGATACCTCATGGTAGTTTTGATTTGCATTTCTCTAATAATTATCGATGCTGGACATCTTTTCATGTGCTTTTTGGCCATCTGTATGTCTTCTTTGGAGAAGTGTCTATTTAGGCTTTCTGCCCATTTTTTGATTGGGTTTGTTTGTTTCTTTAAGATATTGAGTTGAGCTTCCCTGATGGCACAGTGGTTGAGAGTCCGCCTGCCGATGCAGGGGACGCGGGTTCGTGCCCCGGACCGGGAGGATCCCACATGCTGCGGAGCGGCCAGGCCCGTGAGCCATGGCCGCTGGGCCTTCGTGTCCGGAGCCTGTGCTCCGCAAAGGGAGAGGCCACAGCAGTGAGAGGCCCGCGTACCGCAAAAAAAAAAAAAAAAAAAAAAAAAGATATTGAGTTGTTCACATATTTTGGATGTTAACCACTCATCAGTTGCATCGTTTGCAAATATTTTTCCCATTCTGTAGGTTACCTTTTCATTTCATTCATGGTTTCCTTTGCTGTGCAAAACCCTTTAAGTTTAATTAGGTACCATTTGTTTACTTTTGCTTTTGTTTTTTGCTTTCCTCCAGGAGTTTTATAGTGTCCAGTCTTATATTTAGGTCTTAATCCATTTTGAGTTTATTTTTGTGTATGATGTTAGAGAATGTTCTAATTTTATTCTTTACATGTAGCTGTTCAGTTTTCCCAGCACCACTTATTGAAGGGACTGTCTTTTCTCCATTGTATATTCTCACCTCCTTTGTCATAGATTAATTGACCATAAGTGTGGACCGTTGAGTATGTACATTTATTTCTGGGCTTTCTATCCTGTTCCACTGATGTACGTGTCTGTTTTTGTGCCTGTACCATGTTGTTTTGATTACTGTAGATTTATATTCAATAGTATAATCTGAAGCCAGGGATCATGATACCTCCAGCTCCGTTCTTCTTTCTCAGAATTGTTTTGGCTATTTGGGGTCTTTTGTGTTTCCATATAAATTAAAATATTTTTTGTTCTAGTTCTGTGAAAAATGCCATTGGTAATTTGACAAGAATTGCACTGAATCTATAGATTGCCTTGGGTAATATGGTAATTTTAACAATATTGATTCTTCCAACCCAAGGACATGGTATATCTTTCCATCTGTTTGTGTCATCTTCAATTTCTTTCATCAGTGTCTTATAGTTTTCAAAGTACAGGTCTTTTTCCTCCTTAGGTAGGTTTATTTCTAGGTATTTTATTCTTTTTGATGCTATGGTAAGTGTGATTGTTTCCTTTTTCTTTTTCTGATAGTTCATTTTTTAAAAAATATTTATTTATTTATTTGGTTGCACTGAGTCTCAGTTGTGGCAGGCAGTCTCCTTAGTTGCCGGCTCATGGGCTCCTTAGTTGCAGCTCGTGGGTTCCATAGTTGCATCTCACTGGTTCCTTAACTGCAGCACATGGGTTCCTTAGTTGTGGCAGGTGGGCTCCTTAGTTATGGCTCACAGGCTCCATAGTTGCGGCTCGCCAGCTCCTTAGTTGTGGCATACGAACTCTTAGTTGAGGCATGCATGTGGGATCTAGTTCCCTGACCAGGGATCAAACCCAGGCCGCCTGCATTGGGAGCATGGAGTCTTATCCACTGCGCCACCAGGGAAGTCCCTGATAGTTCTTTGTTAATGTATAGAAATACAACAGATCTCTGTACATTAATTCTGTATTCTGCAACTTTACCAAATTCATTGATGAGCTCCAGGAGTTTTCTGGTAGCATCTTTAGGATTTTCTATGTATGGTATCATGTCATCTGCAAACGGTGACAGTTTTACTTCTTCCTTTCCAATTTGGATTCCTTTTATTTGTTTTTCTTCTCTGATTGTTGTGGCTAAGACTTCCCAAACCATGTGAAATAAAAGTGGGGAGAGTGGGTACCCTTGTCTTGTTCCTGATCTTAAAGGGAATGTTTTCAGGTTTTCACTGTTGACTATGATGTTAGCTGTGGATTTGTCATATATGGCCTTTATTATGTTGAGGTAGGTTCTCTCTATGCTCACTTTCTGGAGAGTTCTTATCATAAATGGATGTTGAATCATATCAAAAGCTTTTTCTGCATCTATTGAGATGATCTTATGGTTTTTATTCTTCAGTGTGTTAATGTGGTGTATCACACTGATTGATTTGCGAATATTGAAAAATCCTTGCATCCCTGGAATAAATCCCACTTGATAATGGTGTATGATCCTTTTAATGTATTGTTGGTTTCAGTTTGTTAGTATTTTGTTGAGGATTTTTGTATCTATGTTCATCAGTGATATCGGCCTGTAATTTTCTTTTTTTGTGATATCTTTGCCTGGCTTTGGTATCAGGGTGATGGTGGCCTCACAGAATGGGTTTGGAAGCATTCCTTCCTCTGCAGTCTTTTGGAATAGTTTCAGAAGGATAGGTGTTAACTCGTCTCTAAATGTTTTGTAGAATTCACTTGTGAAGCCATCTGGTCCTGGACTTTTGCTTGTTGGGAGTTTTTAAATTACCAATTCAATTACAGTACTGGTAATCCGTCTGTTCATATTTTCTATGTCTTCCTGGTTCAGTCTTGGGAGATTGTATCTAAGAATTTGTCCATTTCTTCTAGGTTGCCCATTTTATTGACATATCATTGCTTCCAGTTGTCTCTTATGATCCTTTGTATTTCTGTGGTGTTGGTTGTAGCTTCTCCTTTTTCATCTCTGATTTTATCGATTTGGGCCCTCTCCCTTTTTTTCTTGATTAGTCTGGCTAAAGGTTTATCAGTTTTGTTTAACTTTTCAAAGAACCAGCTTTAAGTTTCATTGATCTTTGTTATTGTTTTCTTCATTCTATTTCATTTATTTCTTTCCTTCTGATCTTTATGATTTCTTTCCTTCTACATTCTTTGGGTTTTGCTTGTTCTTCTTTCTGTAGTTGCTCTAGTTGTGTTAGGTTGTTTATATGAGATTTTCTTGTTTCCTGAGGTAAGCCTGTATTGCTATAAACCTCCCTCTTACACCTGCTTTTGCTGCCTCCCATAGGTTTTGGATCATTGTGTTTTCATTTTAATTTGTCTCTAGGTATTTTCTGATTTCTGCTTTGATTTCTTCAGTGATCCATTGATTGTTTAGTAGCATTTTTTTAAGCCTCCACGTGTTTTGTGTTTTTTGCAGTTTTTTTTCGTATAGTTGACTTCTAGTGTTATAGCATTGTGGTTGGAAAAGATGTTTGATATGATTTCAATTTTCTGACATTTACAGAGGCTTGTTTTGTGGCCCAGCATGTGATCTATCCTGGAGAATGTTCCTTGTGTACTTGAAAAGATTATGTATTTTGCTTTTGGATGGAATCCTCTATAAATATAAATTGAGTCCTTGTGGTCTAATGTGTTATTCAAGGCCTGTGTTTCCTTATTGATTTTCTGTCTGGATGATCTGTCCATTGATGTAAGTGGGGTGTTAAAGTTTCCTACTATTGTTGTGTTACTGTTGATTTCTCCTTTTATGTCTGTTAATATCTGCCTTATATACTGTGGTGCTCCTATGTTGGGTGTATATATATTTACAATTGTTATATTTTCTTCTTGTATTGATCCCTTGATCATTATGTAGTGTCCTTTGTCTCTTGTAACAATCTTTATTTTACTTTTTTAAAAAAATTTATTTATTTATTTATTTATGGCTGCACTGGGTCTTTGTTGCTGCACACTGGCTTTTCTCTAGTTGAGGCAAGCAGGGGCTGCTCTTCATTGTGGTGGGCAGGCTTCTCATTGTGGTGGCTTCTCTTGATGCAGAACATGTGCTCTAGGTGCATGGGCTTCAGTAGTTATGGCACATGGTCTCAGTAGTTGTGGCTTGCGGGCTCTAGAGCGCAGGCTCAGTAGTTGTGGTGCACGGGCTTAGTTGCTCTGCGGCATGTGGGATCTTCCTGGACCAGGGCTTGAACCCGTGTCCCCTGCATTGGCAGGCAGATTCTTAACCACTGCACCACCAGAGAAGCCCACAATCTTTATTTTAAAGTCTGTTTTGTCTGACATAAGTATTGCTACTCTGGCTTTCTTTGGATTTCCATTTGCGTAGATACCTGTTTCCATCCCCTCACTTTCAGTACATATGTGTCTCTAGATCTGAAGTGAGTCTTTTGTAGGAGGCATATATACTGATCTTGTTTGTATCCATTCATCCATTCTGTGTCTTTCAGTTGGAGTATTTAGTCCATTTACATTTAAGGTAATTATCAATATGTATGCCATTTTGTTAATTGTTTTGGATTTTTAAAAATTATTTATTTATTTATTTGGCTGTGCCAGGTCTTAGTTGTGGCATGCAGGATCTTCGTTGCCACATGCAGGATCTTCATTGTGGCATGAGGGATTTTTTTAGCTGTGGCACGTGGGGTCTTTTAGATGTGGTGTGCAAACTCTTAGTTGTGGCATGTGGGATCTAGTTCCCTGACCAGGGATAGAACACAGGCCCCCTGCATTGCGAGGATGGAATCTTAGCCACTGGACCACCAGGGAAGCCCCTGGATTTGTTTTTGTAGGTCTTTTTTCCCCTTTCTAGTTTTGTTCTCTTCTCTTGTGATTTGATGACCATCTTCAGTGGTATATTTGGATTCCTTTATCTTTTTGTGTGTATGTCTATTATAGATTTTTGGCTTGTGGTTACCATGAGGTTTTTGAATAGCAGTCTATGTATATTATATGCATGATTGTTTTAAGTTGCTGATCTCTTTATTTCAAATGCATTTTAAATACCCTGCATTTGTACTCTCCTCCCCTCATGATTACTGTTTTTCACATCATATTTCACATCTAATTGTTTTGTGTATCCCTTAACTGCTTATTATGGATACAGATGATTTTACTGCTTTTGTCTTTAACCTCCCTACTGACTTTGTGTGTGGATGATTTCCTGCCTTTACTATATGTCTGCCTTTACTGGTGAGCTTTTTAATTCCATAATTTTTTTGTTTCTTGTTTCTTGTTGTGGCCTTTTCTTTTTCACCTAGAGAAGTTCCTTTAACAGTTGACGTAAAGATGATTTGGTGGTGCTGAATTCATTTTGCTTTTGCTTGTCTGTAAAGCTTTTGATTTCTCCATCAAATCTGAATGAGGGCCTTGCTGGGTAGAGTATTCTTGGTTGTAGGTTTTTCCCTTTCATCACTTTAAATATATCATGCCACTCCCTTCTGGTCTGCAGAGTTTCTGCTGAAAAATCAGCTGATAGCCTTATAAGAGTTCCCTTGTATATTATTTGTTGCTTTTCCTTTGCTGTTTTTAATATTCTCTCTTTAAGTTTTGTCATTTTAATTACAGTGTCTTGGCATGTTCCTCTTTGGGTTAATGCTGTATAAGACTCTCTGTGCTTCACTGGACTTGGGTACTTGGGTAACTATTTCCTTTCCCAGGTTAGGAAGGTTTTCAGCTATTATCTCTTCAAATATTTTCTTGGGCCCTTTCTCTCTCTCTCCTCCTTCTGGGACCCCTTTAACGCGAGTATCAGTGTATTTGACGTTGTCCCAGAGGTCTCTTAAACACTCCTCATTTCTTTTCATTCTTTCTTCTGTTTAGCAGCAATGATTTCCACCACTCTGTCTTCCAGCTCACTGATCCATTCTTCTGCCTCATTTAGTCTACTATTGATTCCTTCTAGTGTATTTTTCATTTCAGTTATTGCATTCTTCATCTCTGTTTCATTCTTTATACTTTCTCTTTGTTAAAAACTTCTAACTTCTCACTCTGTATCTCCATTCTCCTCCCGAATTCTTTGATCATCTTTACGACCATTACTCTGAACTCTTTCTTGGGTAGACTGCCTATCTCCACTTCACTTAGTTCTTCTTCTTGGCCCTCTGTAGGAGGCGTCCTGTGCATCCCAGCAGAGCACTCCCCTTGCATCACCCAAGCTATATGCTCTAGGGGTTCCCCCTAAGAGAGCTGCATGCGTCCTTCTGTTGTGGCAGGCTAACTATGAGGGTGGTCTGGTAGGCCTGGTTGGCCCCTAGTCTGAATAGGGTGCCAGGCCCTGCCTTGTATAGATGCAACTGCTGCTGTTGAGTGGGGCCTGGTCTCAAGGTGGCTGGCTGCAGAACCCTAGGTGGCCCCAGGGCTAGTGTTGGCTCACTGGTGGGTGGAGTCAAGGTCCTGGTCCTGAAGACTCTGGGGCTGCTGCCCACTCCCTGGCACGTGAAGTCAGATCCTGGGGTTAATGCCAGACTACTGGCAGGCAGAGCTGGTTCCTGGAATCTGGCTGCAGGGCCCAGGGATTCCAGAGCTCATTTTAAATCACTGGTGGAGTGGGGCTGGTTCCTGACACAACTGGGTGTGGGGTCTGGGGTGTCCTGAAGGTTGCAACTGGCCTGCTAGTCAGCAGGGCCAAGGCCCAGATGGGCTCAGGGTAAGGTCGGGCCTGCTTTGTGGGGTCACAGTTTTCTTGCTTCTGGTGTCTGCCCCCTGGTGGATGAGGCTGGTCTAGAGGCTTCTGCAGGCCTCCTGGCAGGAGGGGCCTGTGCCTGTTCACTGGTGGGTGGAGTTCGGTGTTGGCCCTCTGGTGCGCTAGGCCATGTCTAAAGGTGGCTACGGGCTCTTTAGTCTTTAGGCAACCTAAAAATCCAATATGTCAGCTACCAGGAGTGTTCACACAGCTAAATTTTCCCCAATATTCACAAGTGTCTATGTTCCCAGCATGAGTCACAGCTGCCCCTCTCTTCTCCAGGAGACTCTCCGGGACCAGTAAGTATGCCTGGCCGAAGCTAATATGAAATCTGCTTCTGCCCTGGGCCCCAGCACGTGTGAAATTCTGTGTGTGCACTTCAAGACTGAAGTCTCTATTTCCCTCAGTCGTGTAGGACTCCCGCAGTTAAGCCCGGCTGGCCTTTAAAGTCAAATGCTCTGAAGACTTGTCTTCCCAGGGCTGGACACCTGGAATGGGAAGCCTGATGTGGAGCTCAGAACTCTCACTCCTGTGGGAGAACCTCTGAGATATAGTTATTCTCCAGTTTGTCATTTGCATACCTGGGGAGTATGGGATTTGATTATATTGTGAGTCTGCTCCTCCTATCCATCTTGTTGTGTTCCTTCTTTGTATCTTTAGTTGTAGATCTTTCCTGGTAGGTTTTGGTTCTTTTAAATCAATGGTTGTTCTGCAGATTTTGGTGTGCTCATGAGAGGAGGTGAGCTCAGGGTCTCTCTACTCCACCATCTTAGCTGCTCTCCTCTATAATTCCACTTATTTCAATACTGCAAGAATTTCCAAAATGTCAGATCTGTGACAGAATATAGAACTATTATAGAAGATGACTTTTTATTCTATATGCTTATATTTCATTTATTTTACACTGGTTTATGCAGAAATTATTCTGAAAAAGTTGTATTTAAATCAAACCTTTAAAATGAAAAATGAAATATCAAAGTTAAATGAATTCAACTGAGAACTGACCACTTACTGGACAGTTGTGACAAACCCTGCAGGCATCAATATCCACTCAACTTATTTTTTAAGGTCAAGTTTTCTTATGTAGGTTTGACTTTTTAAAAATATTTTTAAGCTTTTCCTCTAAGATCAGTAACAAGGCAAGGATGTCTGCTTTCACCACTTCTATTCAACATAGTACTGGAAGTTCTAACAAGAGCAATTCAGCAAGAAAAAGAAATAAAATACATTCAAATTGAGAAGGATAAAATACAATTATTTATGTTTGCAGACGATATTATCTTAAATGTAGAAAACCATAAAGATTCTGAAAAAAAAAATAAATGAATTCAACAAAATAACAGAATATAAAATTAAAACTCAAGAATCTTGTGTTTCTATGCACTAACAATGAATAATCAGAAAAAGAAATCAGGAAAACAATTCCATTTTCAGTAGCTTCAAAAAGAATAAATACTTAGGAATTAACCAAGGAAGTGAAAGACTTGTATAATGGAAACTACAAAACATTGCTGAAAAAAGTTAAAGGAGACATAAATGAATGGAAACACATCCCATGTTCATGCATTGGCAAGACTTGGAAAATGTCAATAGAACTGACCCTTGAGCAACATGGGTTTGAATTGCATGGGTCCGCTTACATGCAGATTTTTTTTTCAATAAATATGTATTACAGTACTACATGATATGAAGTTGGTTGAAACTGTAAATGTGGAGCCTTGATTACAGAGGGCTGACTATAAAGTTATATGTGAATTTTCGACTATGTTGGGGGGGTGGCATCCCTAACCCTCCTGTTGTTCAAGGGTCAACTGTATTATCGAAAGCAATCTACAGATGCAGTGCAATCCCTACCAAAATCCTAATGATGTTTTTTTGCAGAAATATAAAAACCACTCTAAAATTCATATGGAAGCTCAAGGGACCCCAAATATTCAAAGCAATCTTGAAAAAGAATAAACCTGAAGAACTCACACTTCCTGATTTCAAAACCTACTATATAACAAAAATAAGAGTTGGTTCTTTGAAAAGATAAACAAAATTGACAAACCTTTAGCTAGACTAACCATGGAAAAAAGAGACGAGAACCAAATCAACAAAATTATAAATGAGAAAGGAGACATTACAGCTAATACCACAGAAACAAAAAGGATCATAAGAGGCTACTATGAACAACTATATGCAAACAAACTAGACAACCTAAAAAAATGGAAAAAAATCTTAGAAACATGCAACCAACCAGGACTGAATTAGGAAAAAACAGTAAATCTGAATCGACCAAACACTAGTAGGATATTGAATCAGTAATCAAAATCTCACAACTAAGAAAAGCCCAGGGCCAGATGGCTTCACAGGTGAACTTTAACAAACATTTAAAGAAGAATTAGGGACTTCTCTGGTGGTCCAGTGGCTAAGACTCTGCGCTCCCAATGCAGGGGGCCCAGATTCCACCCCTAGGTCCCACATGCTGCAACTAAAGATCCCACATGCCACAACGAAGATCCTGCATGCTGCAACTAAGACCTGGCACAGCCAAATAAATAAATATTAAAAAAAAGAACTAACACTAATCCTTCTCAAACTCTTCCAAAAAATATAAGAGGAGAGAATACTCTAAAACTCATTTTATGACGCCTTATACCAAAGCCACAAAGAACACTACCAGAAAAGAAAACTACAGGACAATATCCCTGAAGAATATGGATGCAAAAACTCTCAACAAAATACTAGCAAACCAAATTCAGAAGCACATCAAAAATATCATTCACCATGACAAAGTGGGATTTATCCCTGGGATGCAAGGATGGTTCAACATATACAAAATCAATGTAATATATCACATTATTACAATGAATGAAAAAAAACATATGATCATTTCAATAGATGCAGAAAAAGCATCTGACAAAACTGAACATCCATTTATGGTTTAAAAAAAACTTAAAATATTAGGTATAGAAAGAATGTACCTAAACATAATAAAGGTCATATATAATAAGCCCACAACTAACATCACATCAATGGTGAAACGCTTCCTCTAAAATCAGGAACAAGACAAGGGTGCTCACTCTCACCACTCCTATTCAACATAGTACTGGAAGTCCTAGCTAGAGCAATCAGGCAAGAAAAAGAAATAAAAGGCATCAGAATTAGAAAGGAAGAAAAAATTGTTCATATACGCAGATGACATGATTTTATATATAGAAAATCCTGAAGACTCCCCCGACCAAAAGTGCTAGAATAAATGAATTCAGTAAAGTGGTAGAATACAAAATCAACATACACAAATCAGTACCATTTCTATACACCAACAATGAATTATCTGCAAAAGAAATAAAATGATCTCATTTACAATAGCACCAAAACAGCAAAACACCTAGGAATACATTTAACCAAGGAGGTAAAATACCTAATCACTGAAAACTATAAGACACTGATGAAAGAAATTGAAGAAGACACAAATGAATGGAAAGGTATCTTGTGTTCATGGATTGGAAAAATATTGTTAAAATGTCTATACCACAAAAGCCATCTATAGAATCAATGCAATCTCTATCAAGATTCTAATGGCATTTTTTTTTATAGAAGTGGAAAAAACAATCCTAATATTTATATGGAACCACAAAAGAGCCTGAATAGTCAAAGCAATTCTGGAAAAAAATAACAAAGTGGGAGGCATCACCCATCCTGATTTCCAGCTATATTTTAAAGCTATAGTAATCATAACAGTATGGTATTAGCATAAAAAAAGACACAATGGAAACAGACCAATGGCACAGAATAGAGGCTCCAGAAATAAACCCATGCACAGTCAACCAATATTTAACAAGGTAGCCAAGAATACTCACTGGAGTCTCTTCAACAAGTGGTGTTGGAAAAATTGAATATTCACATGTAAAAAAATGCAACTAGATCTCTATCCCTTACAAGAGTTAACTTGAAGGTGGTTCAAGATGACAACATAGGAAGATCCTGAAATTACCTCCTCCTTCAGACACACCAAATCTACAACTAAATTTGGGGTAATTTTCTTTGAAAAAGACCTACAAACTAGCTGAGCAACTCTTCACATTAGGCAAATGAGAAAAAGGAAACACGGAAGCAGGTAGGAAAAGCTGAGACACAATCTTGCCGGAAACCCCACCCCTAGGGCAGTGACCCACAGTTGGGAGGGAACTCACAAACCTGGAGCTTCTCCCTGAGGAGCAAAGGGTTCCTACCTTACACTGGACACCCCAACTTTTTTTTTTTTTTGGCTGTGTTGGGTCTTAGTTGCTGCGCACGGGCTTTGTCTAGTTGCAGCGAGCGGGGGCTACTCTTTGTTGTGGTGCACGGGCTTCTCATTGCAGTGGCTTCTCTTGTTGCGGAGCACGGGATCTAGGTGCATGGGCTTCAGCAGTTGTGGCACTTGGGCTCAGTAGTTGTGGCTCGTGGACTCTAGAGCACAGGCTCAGTAGTTGTGGTGCACGGGCTTAGTTGCTTGCTCCACGTCATGTGGGATCTTCCCAGACTAGGGCTCAAACCTGTGTCCCCTACGTTGGCAGGCAGATTCTTAACCACTGTGCCACCAGGGAAATCCCTGGACACCACGACTTTTAGGATCTGCACCTGAGAGACAAGCCCCCAAAACATCTGGCTTTGAAAACCAACGGGGCTCACGATCATGAGACCCTAAGGGCTGCAGCAAACTGAGAAATGACTCTTAAAGGGCTCATGTGTGAACTTACTCACCCCAGGGCCCAGTGCAGAAGCAGCTATTTGAAAAGTACCCAAACTTTATACGAAAGAGATTCATTTAATAACCTTAAAGCATCAGCCACAGGGGCAGGAGTCTTCTGGGATACTCTCTGGGGATGGAGGCTGTTGGGTGCCGTTCTACGCTCTCCCTCTGCCTTGCGAAAGGCCGGGGGGCGGGCATCATCTTTATTCCCATCCTCAGTGGGCACCATCTTCACACTCGGTCTCTGCTGTAATCCAGAGCACTGGCAGCTCCTGGAGGGCAGCTTTTACACGTCAGGTGCCCCCGCTTTTACGTCTGGTTCCCGGGTTTTCGTGGCTGCTGTCCAGGGGACACCCCTTGATCATTTAGCTCTGGTGGTCAGTGGGGCTTATACTTACAGGTCCCAAAGGACTGTCACCAATAAAGAAAGAGTTCTTAAACAGTTATGACCTTCAGGGCACAGCAAGAAGCAACAGACCGCAGGAGCTCAGTCTTCCTCTGAAAGCAGCCTAGTAGTTTATCATCATAGCTGCAGCCCGAGGGGAGCTGACTGTAAGCCTTCCAGAGACCTCAAAGGGTGGGTACCACCTTCACCCTCTTCCTTTCTGCGACCCCAGAGCACCAGGAGAGCTCTTACACATGTCTGGTGCCCTGCATTTTGTGGTTTTCCCCCAGGGAATGCTTCTTGATCACCCAGCTCTGGTGGCCTGGGGGGGCTTGTGTCCCTGAGCCCCACAGCACAATAACAATTAGAGAGACAGTTCTTGGCAGACAGCACCCCCAGGGCACTGTGCAGACAGCAGACTGAAACACACCCACAGTCCTTCTGTGAAAAAGGCCCACTTGCTTGTCCTGGAGCTTCTGCCTGAGGGGCAGGCTTCAAGTCTGGCACACATCCAGGTGCCTACAGAGATGCTCTCAGGGAATGTAGGGCAGGGGACTCCGTCTTTACGTTCTCCCTCTGCCTTGTTCCAGCTTGCCTGTATCTCCCAGAGAAGAGCTTTACACTCATTTACAGCCCCAATTTTCGCAACTTTCACCAAGGGGACACCTCCAAACTGACGGACTCTGGTGGCCAACAGGGCTTATGCTTGCAGGTCTACAGAACTCTGCACAGTTGGGTACCTTATAACTGCATACTTAAAAGCTGCTGCCTGAGGGTCTGGCTTCCAATCAGCCTGAATCTAGGTGCTGAGATCCTCCCGTCTGAGACATGAACAGGTCTTGGCACATCCTCAACTACTGGGAGCCATTCAAAGTAAAATAAGCTCGCTTGCACAATCATAAAGGTTTGAAAGACAGCCAAGAGCTATAGGGCAAGTGTGAATGCCAAAGTTCATCTTCTACATGTGGCCACTCCTTCAAGACGAAGAGAGGTGGCTGTTTTATCTAATGCACAGAAACCAACACGTAGTCAAGCAAAGTGAGGAAACAGAATATGTTCCAAATGAAAGAACAGGAATAAACCGCAAAAAAAAACCTTAATGAAAGAGATAAATAATTTACCTGATAAAGAGTAATGGTCATAAAAATGCTCAGCAAACTTGGGAGAAGAATAGACGAACATAGTGAGAAACACAGAGAAAATATAGAAATTAGCAAATCGAAGTCACAGAGCTAAAAAATACACTAACTGTACCGACACTAGGGGGGTTCAACAGTAGACTAGATGAAACAGAAGACAAGATCTGTGAACTTGAAAACAGGGCAGTGGAACTCATGCAATCATATCAGCAAAAAGAAAAAAGAATTTAAAAAGTGAAGACAGGGAATTCCCTGGCAACCCAGTGCTTAGGACTTGGTGCTGTCACTGCCATAGCCTGGGTTCAGTCCCTGGTTGGGGAACTAAGATCCCACAAGCCACATGGCATGGCCAAAAAAAAAAAAAAAGAAAAGTGAAGACAGCTTAAGGAAATTATAGGACAACATCAAACACACAAACATCCTCATTATAGGGGTCTCAAAAGGAGAAGAGAGAGAGAAAGAAAGGTGCAGAAAAGTTATTTGAAGATAGAATGGCAGAAGACTTCCCTAGCTTGGGGAAGGAAACAGACGTCCAGGTCCAGGAAGCATGGACAGCTCCAAATAAGATAAACATAAAGAGATGCACACAAAGACACATTATACTTAAAATGTCAAATGTTAAAGACAAGAAGAGAGTCTTGAAAGGAGAAAGAGAACAACAACTTCTTCTATATAAGGGAACCCCCATAAGACTATCAGATGTTTCAGCAGAACCTTTGCAGGCCAGAAGGGAGTGGCACAATATATTCAAGGTGATAAAAGAAAAAAACTTCCTGGCAAAGTTAATATTCGTATTGAAGGAGAGATAGAGTTTTGCAGACAAGCAAAAAACTAAAGGAATTCATCACCACTAAACCAGGCTCACAAGAAATAAGGGACTGCTTTACACTGAAAAGGAAGGGTGCTAATTAGTAACAAGGAAATATATGAAAGTATAAATCTCACTGGTAAAGGTAAATATATAGTAAAGATAGACTATTCACTTATAAAGCTAATACGAAGGTTAAAAGATAAAAGTAGTAAAAATAACTATAACTACAGTAATTAGTCAAGGGATACAGAAGATAAAAGATGTTAAATATGACATCAAAAACAAAAAACTTTGGGAGGGAGTAAAAATGTAGAGCTTTAGAGCATGTTCAAACTTAAGTCATCAACTTATAATAGACTGTAACAAATATAAGTTATTATATCTAAGTCTCATGGTAACCACAAAGCAAAAACCTGTAGTAGATACACAAAAGACAGTGAGAAAGGAATCTAAGCATACTACTAAAGAAAGGCATTGAAGCACAAAGAAATAGAGCAAGAGATGAAGAAAGGAAGAGAGAGGAACTACAAAACATCCAGAAAACAATTAACAAAATGGCAATAAGTATATATCTATCAATAATTACTTTAGATGCAAATGGACTAAATTCTCCAATCAAAAGACAGAGCAGCTGGATAAAAAAACAAAAAAGAACACCCCAGTATATGCTTCCTATAAGAGACTCACTTTGGATGTAAGGACACGTATAAACTGAAAGTGAAGAGATGGAAAAAGATATTCCATGCAAATGAGGAAACCAAAAGAAAGCTGGGGTAACTATACTTACATTAGACAAAATAAACTTTAAAACAAAGACTGTAAAGAAGCATAGCATTACATAATGCTAAAGGAGTCAATCTGACAAGAGAATATAACATTTGTAAATATTTATGCATCCAACATAGGAGCACTTAAATTTATAAAGCAAATACTAACAGATCTAAAGGGAAAAATAGCCAGCAATACAATAATAATAGGGGATTATAATACCCCAATTACATCAATGATCATCCAGAGAGAAAATCAGTAAGGTAACATCAGCTTTAAAGGACACTTTAGACCATACGGCATTAACAGATATATACAAAACATTCCATACAAAAGCAGCAGAACATAAATTCTCCTTGAGGGCACATGCAACATTTTTCAGGATAAATCATATGCTACGCCACAAAACAAGTCTTAGTAAATTTAAGAATACTGAAATCATATCAAGCATCTTTTGTGACCACAATAGTATGAAACGAAATCAATTATAAGAAGAAAACTGGAAAATTCACAAATATATGAAGATTAACAACTTGCTGATAAACCAGTGGGCTAATGAAGAAATCAAAAGTGAAATTAAAAATACCTGAGACATTAATGAGGGACTGCTTGCCTCGGAGGCATTTCACAGAAGCAGGCTTGGTCCTGACCAGCAGCATCCTAGGCTGTCAGGATAGACACAAACTGGGGCTCTTCCATCTGTGACATCCCCCAAATCACAGCTGCTGACCTAGAATTTTTTAGACCCTCTCAGCCTTTTAAGGCCGAAGGAACTCAGTGGCGAACACCCCTGGGGAGGTCTTCCTTTCCTTGTTACATCTTCAAATTAAATTGAGGTGAATGATCACAGCTAAATTTGAGAAATTATTAGTGCAACTGTCAATCAAATTCTCTAGATGGAAAATATTATTCTTTAGAACAGAATCTGAGTTCAGAACCCATCTAGGATTTTTCAGCACCATTGGGATCAACTTAAAAATTCCATTACCTTTCTTTCCAACGCAGACGTCCATCACGGTAATGTGGTGGGGTTTTCTTCCAAGGCACTCAACTTGACAAATCTGGTCACAGAGAGGAAAATATTGGTAAAGATGTCAAAACTAACAGACAATGGCATTCAAAATATTTGGCCCATCTCTAACCTTAGTCATTTGCCCTAGTGAAGTAAAGCAAAGAGCTAGTTAGTTGGGGGTTTCTTGGGGGGTAGATTTTTGGAATTAGTGTAGATAATAATTATTTAGCTCCTACATTTAGATCTAAGAGAGAATTTTTGCATATAGTGGGAGGAAAGGTATACTTTTTTTTTGCCTTGGCATCTTTGTTGGAAAGCAATTGATTGTGACCATAAGGGCTTATTTCCGGACATGCCATTCTGTTTTATTGACCCATATGTCTACGTTTATGCCAATACAAGGTTGTCCCAGGGAATTCCCTGGCAGTCCAGTGGTTAGGACTCCGTGCTTTCATTGCCAAGGGTGCAAGTTCGATTCCTGATTGGAGAACTAAGATCCCACAAGCTGTGCGTTGCAGCCAAAAAAACAAAAAAAACAAAAAAAAAAGATTGTCCTGATTACCTTTACAGAAAGCTTTGAAACCAGGTAGTGTATCCCAACTTAGTTCTTTTTCAAAACTGTTTGGCTCTTCTATGTTCTTTGCATTTCCATGTAACTTTTAGGGTCAGGTTGTCAAATTCTATTATACCAAAAAAGATTTTCGTGGGGATTATGTGAAATCTCTAGATCAATTTAGGGAGGACTGCCTCTTTAACAATAATTGAGCCTTCTAATTGATGTGCATGGTACACCTCTCCATTTAATCAGACGTTCAGGTAAGTATCTCAGCAATGTTTTAGGAGTTTTGGTGCATAGTTCTTGCACTTTTTTGTTAAATTGATTCCCAAGTATTTTGTTCTTTTTGATGCTATTGTGAATGAAATTGCTTTTTAATTTCATTTCTGAATTGTTCATTGTTAGCACATTAAAATATAATTAACTTTGTAAAAAAATAAAAATAAAAATACCTGAGACAAATGAAAACTGAAATACAAAATACCAAAATTTATGGGATGCAGTAAAAGCAAGTCTAAGAGGGAAATACATAGTGATAAATGTTTGCCTCAAGAAACACCACCAATCTCAAACAAATAACTTTATACCTCAAAAAACTGGAAAAAGAAAAACAAAGCCCAAAGTTAGTAGAAGGAAGGAAATAACAAAGATCAGAGTGGAAATAAATGGAATACAGACTAAAAAGACAATAGAAAAGATCAATAAAACTAAGAGCTAGAAGTTGGTTCTTTGAAAAGATAAACAAAATTGGCCAACATTCAACCAGACTGACCAAAATAGAGAGAGGAATCAAAAAATAAGATCAGAAATTAAAAAGGAGACATTATGGGCTTCCCTGGTGGCGCAGTGCTTGCGAGTCCACCTGCCGATGCAGGGGACATGGGTTCGTGCCCCGGTCTGGGAAGATCCCACATGCCGCGGAGCGGCTGGGCCCGTGAGCTGTGGCCGCTGGGCCTGTGCATCCGGAGCCTGTGCTCCGCAACGGGAGAGGCCACAGCAGTGAGAGGCCCATGTACTGCAAAAAAAAAAAAAGGAGACATTACAACTGATCCAAAGGATGGTAAGAGACTACTATGAACAACTATAGAACAAAGTGGACAACCTAGAAAAAATGAGTAAATTCCTAGAAACATACAACCTTCCAAAACTGAATTATGGAGAAATATAAAATCTTAATAGACCAACCATTAATAAGGAGACTGAATCAGTAATCAAACACTTCCCAACAAACAAAAGTCTAGGGCAAGACAACTTACTGGTGAATTCTACAAAACATTCAAGGAATAAATATCATTCCTACTCAAACTCTTCCAGAAATAAGAGGAAGAAACACTTCCAAACTCATTTTATGAGACCAGCATTACCCTGATAATGCAAAACCAGATAAGGATGCCACAAGAAAATTATAGACCAATATCACTGATGAACACAGATGCAAAAATCCTCAATAAAATATGAGCAAGCCAAATTCAACTATACATTAAAAATGATCATATCCATCATCAAATGGGATCATCCCAGGGATGCAATCATGGTTCAAAGTCTTCAAATCAATCAATGTGATACACCATTAACAAAATGAAGGATAAAAATCATACATGCAGAAAAAGCATTTGACAAAATTCAACATCTGTTTACGGTAAAAACTCTCAACCAAGTGGGTAGAGAGGAACTATACCTCAACATAATAAAGGCCATCTATGACAAGGCCACAGCTAACATCATACTCAATTGTGAAAAGTTGAAAGCTTTTTCTCTAAGATAAGAAACAAGATAAAGATGCCTACTCTCACCACTTTCTTTTCAACATGGTATTAGAAGTCCTAGCCAGAACAATTAGGCAAGAAAAAAAAATAAAAGGTATCCAAATCAGAAAGGAAGAAGTAAAACTGTTACTGTTGGCAGATGACATATTATATATAGAAAATCCAAGAGACCCCACCAAAAACACTACTAAACTAATAAACGAATTCAGTAAAGTTGCAGGATACAATATCAATATACAAAATCTGTTGCATTTCTACAAACTAATAACTATCAGAAAGACAAATTAAAGAAATAATCCCATTTAAAATTGCATCAAAAAAGGGACTTCCCTGGTGGTGCAGTGGTTAAGAATCCGCCTGCCAATGCAGGGGACACAGGTTTGAGCCCTGGTCCAGGAAGATCTCACATGCTGCGGAGCAACTAAGTCCGTGAGCCATAACTACTGAGCCTGCAATCTAGAGCCCGCAAGCCATAACTACTGAACCCATGCACCACAACTACTGAAGCCCATGTGCCTAGAGTCTGTGCTCTGCAACAAGAGACGCCACTGTAATGAGAAGCCCATGCACCGCAATGAAGAGTAGCCCCCGCTCACCGCAACTAGAGAAAGCCTGCACGCAGCAACGAAGACCCAATGCAACCAAAAAAAAATATATTGCATCAAAAAAAAATAACATACTTAGGACTAAATTTAACCACGTAGGTGAAAGACATATACACTGAAAACTATTAAGACATTGATGAAAGAAATCAAAGACACAAATAAAATGGAACGATATTCCATGTTCATGGATTGGAAGAATTAATATTGTTAAAATGTCCAAGCTGGGGCTTCCCTGGTGGCGCAGTGGTTGAGAATCTGCCTGCTAATGCAGGGGACACGGGTTCAAGCCCTGGTCTGGGAAGATCCCACATGCTGTGGAGCAACTGGGCCCATGAGCCACAACTACTGAGCCTGTGCATCCGGAGCCTGTGCTCCGCAACAAGAGAGGCCGAGAGAGAGAGGCCTGCGCGCCGCGATGAAGAATGGCCCCCGCTCGCCGCAACTAGAGAAAGCCCTCGCACAGAAACGAGACCCAACACAGTCAAAAATAAATAAACTAATTAAAAAAAATGTCCAAGCTACCCAAAACAATATACAGATTCAATGCAATCCCTATCAAAATTCCAATGGCACTTTCCACAGAAATAGGAAAAAATAATCCTAACATTTATATGAAACTATGAAGACCATGAATAGCCAAAGAAATGTTGAGAAAGAAGAACAAAGCTGGAGGCATTATACTTCCTGATTTCAAACTATATTACAATGCTGTAGCAATCAAAATAGAATGGTATTGAATAAAAACATCACATATGTCAATGGAACATAATAGAGCCCAGAAATAAACCCACCCATATATGGTCAATTATTTTATGACACAGGAGCCAAAAATATGCAATGGGGAAAGGACGTTCTCTTCAATAAACGGTGTTGGGAAAACTGGACAGCTACCTGCAAAATAATGAAACTAGACCCCTATCTTATAACATACACAAAAACTAACTCGAAATAGATTGAGTTGAATGTAACACCTGAAAACAATAAAATTCTTAGAAGAAAACATAGGCAGTAAGCTTCTTAACATCAATCTTGGCAATGACTTTCTAGATCTGACACCAAAAGCAAAGGTGACAAAAGCAAAAATAAACTCAGACTAAAAAGGTTCTGCACAGCAAAGAAAATCATCAACAAAATGAAAGGCAACCTATGGCATGGAAGAAAATATTTGCAAATCATATATCTGATAATGGGGTTAAAATTCAAAATATATTAAAAAAAAAACTCATACAACTCAACAGAAAAAAACCCAAATAATCCAATTTAAAAAATGGGCAAGGGACCTGAACAGACACTTTTCCAAAGAAGATATATGAATGGCCAACAGGTATGTGAAAAGATGGTCAGCATCATTATACTCATTAAGGAAATGCAAATCAAAAACCCGAGAGATCACTTCACACCTGTTAGAATGTCTAGATTCAGAAAGACAAGAGATGATAAATGCTGGCAAAGATGTGAAGAAAAGGACTCCTGTGGATGGTTAGTGGGACTGTAAACTGGTACAGCTGCTATGGAAAACAGTAAGGAGGTTCCTAAAAAAATTAAATATAGATTTACCATACGATCCAGCAATCCCACCTTGGGGTATATACCCAAAAGAACTGAAAGCAGGGTCTTGAAGTGATACTTGTACACTCATGTTCACAGGAGCATTATTCACAATAGCTAAAACACGGAAGCAACCCAAGTGTCCATCCACTGATGAATGGATAAGCAAAATTCAATATATACATACAATGGAATAGTATTCACCTTTAAAAAGGAAGAACATTTTGCAATATGCTACAACATGGTTCAATCTTGAGGACATTATGCTAAGTGAAATAAGCCAGTCACAAAAAGACAAATACTGTGTGATTCCACTTAGTCAAAATAATAAAGACAGAAAATAGAATTAGGTTTTCCAGGGGCTAGAGGGAGGGAGAAGGAAAATTATAGGTATAGAGTCAGATTTACAAGATGAAGAGAGCTACGGGGATGGATGGCGGTGAGGACTGCACAACAAAGTGAATGATTTAATAAAATTAATTAAATTGTACTGAACTGTACACTTAAAAATGGTTAAGATGGTAAATTTTATGTTATGTATATTTTAACACAAAAAATTATGAAATTAACATATGCTCATCATAACAAAAAGTAATTAGACATTAACAAATACCCAGTCTCCGCCCCTCCTCAAAGCTGTACAAATTATTTAAGCTCCTATCAAATTACAGAGATGCCATTAGCTTACATTGATGAGCCAGCATTTTCTGGGAAGGGGAGAAAATTCCTTTAGCAGAATGAAGAACATAATTAAAATACTGCTTCTGTCTAAGAAGCAATGCAAATAAATTATTTTTCATGCAGAAATGAACAAGAAAAAAATTTAAGTCTCAGACACATGGAGTGAAAGCCAAGGTCTGGAGGGACAGGCAGGGGATAGAGGGCTACTGCTTAGTGTTTAGTAGATGGTCTGTGTGTTTGCTTCCTGAAGCTTATGCCCCAACCCGATGGAGACTTAGGGGAAACAACTCTTATTAAAGTAGTGGTAGAAGGGGGCAAAAGATAAGATGACAGTGAGGAAGATACCTTTATAGACCCTTTTACATGCATCACCTGAACCTCAAAATTACTCTGTAACGTCATACAGGGAAAATGTTCTTATTCTGATTTTATGGAGTAAGAGGATTTCTAGGAAGTGCCTCGTCCAGGTCATCCAGCCCTTTGAAGCCTTCCACCCCGGCAACCTGGGCACCATCCAGTTTACCTGACACCCTGCCTCATGTACGAACAATGATGCTGAGCCAGCTCCTTCTGAATGGGGTGAGATGGGGTTGAGCCAATGAACTGCTGATGCATCAATGATAATGAATCAACACAGCAGCTAACTGACCCCAAAACAGAAATTCCTGACGTATTTGTGGCGCAGGGACTGTCAGTATCCCCTAGTGACAAATTCTCTACCCAGGAAGGGAAATGTCTTACCACAAACGTCAGAAAGCATTTGTCCAATGTATTTCTCAGTGTGAAAGATTATGCTTCTCAAATAACTTTAAAGATCACCTCCTTGTCTTTCCAGAAGAGTTGGGGTCAATGTGAAAAAAATTTTGCGTGCACAGAACCGGGCTTCTAAACAGAGAACATTCTAAACATTTTACCTCTTTTCCAGCTGATTTTACAATATAGGCAATTAAGTAATCAAGGAATTAATGAATTTCTGGTGCACAAGAAAACCACATAAGCTCGAAGTTCTTCTGCAGTCTCCCGCTTTCTTTTCTGTCACCCTGACTTCCACACTTCTCTTTAGGGACCCCCTAGCCGACTTGGCTACTGGGGCCACAATCTCACCCCCTCTCACCAGCTCAACAAGGTACTGCAGAACTCGGCTGCAATACCACACTTCACCGGTAGATGTCGGAGCCCCAACACTTGACAGAGTCAACGTTCACATTTCTGACAAGCAAACCAGCAGCCATTTAGCGCCTACTGTATACTCGCCGACAATTATGCTAGGCGTTTTCAGGTCAATACCGCACCGGTGGGCTCATCTGGGAAACGCGTGAGGATTCGATTAGTTAAATTGTATAAAGTGTTTTGCACAATGACTGAATCGTAGTGTGAAATTATTACCGGCCCAAGGTGAGGCGGCAGAGACCAGCCGGGGTCCACCGCAGCTGTCTCAGCAGCGAGGTCTGCGTCTGGGCCCAGGGCTTGCTTTCCATCCAGTTGGGGCACTTGTCCTTTTTCCTGTCGCCTACCACCAAGCTGCTGGTACGTCCTCCAAGTTGGGATCCGGAATTTGGCTCCCCTCTGGCAAAGCGACGGTGGTGTTGGTGGGTGGAGGAAGGGGGGTCACAGTTGGGGCGGGTCCAGGGCGGGGCAGCTACATCATCCGCTTTCCTGCGGGCACTTATAAAAGGCGGGCAGCCTGGTAGGTGGCACGGTGGGGCGCAAGACGTCGCGCTCCTAAGGTCTAAACTCAACACAAACTTTTCTCCTTTGACTTCCGGGCCTGCGCTCTACCTGCCCGCGAGACCGACCTGAGGCACGCGGGCTTGGCCCTCCCGCCGCGTAGCCGGGCGGGGCCTCGGCTGCACCTGGGAGGCTGCACTTGCCTGGGGCCGCCAGTCTCGGGCTGGTGGGCTCCGCTGGGCGCCCAGCGTGCGGCGTACCCGGGTCGACTTCGGCGGGCAGGGCGCCCCGGTCGCCCGCCTCCCGGGGGAAGGACAGGCCGGGACCCACGCTCCGGCGCTCCGGCCCGCACTTGGCGCTGGGGCCCTGTGGCCGACGCACACGCGCAGAGAGGAGCCAAGTGCCGGGGCCCCAAGCGCGCGGAGGCTGTGCTCGGCGTAGGCGCGCGGTGGCCGCCCCAGGTGCGGGCAGCCGGGACGCCCCCTCCCCCTACGCACGTGCGGGCCGCCGCCCCCTCCGGGCTACCAGCGCAGCCGCGAGGCGGCGCGCCAATCGCCCAGGGCCGCCGAGGGGCGGGGCCGCTGCCCGCATTGTTCCTCCCCGAGCGGCGGGCCCTCCCCTTCCCCCAGTCCCGGGCGGGGCGCGGGGCCGCCGAAACCGCGGAACGTGGGCTCGCGCCCCGCCTTTGTCTCCCGGGCGCGAGCCGGCGGAGACCCGCCCCCGCCGCTCGCTGCCAGAGCCGCTTTGTGACGCGGCGCGGGGGACGGGGTCGCGGGGTGCTGAGCCGGCGGGCACAGCCTCAGCATGGACGTGACCGTCTCGGAGCTCATGGAGCTCTTCCTGCAGAGCCCGCTGGTGACCTGGGTGAGTGTGCCCGGCCCCTCGCCCCATTGTTGGGGCACTAGCTCCACTCCCGCCCGCCTGCAGTCGCGGCAGACCCGACCCGGCCGGGTTCCCGGAAAGCCCCTGGACGCAGAGGATTCATCAGGTGCCCCCGGCCGGTCATCAAGTGTCCCGGAGTATGGGGGTATTTCCAGCTCTGGAGCCCGCGCGCCCGGTGCAGGACCCCGCCGCGCTCTCGGCCCGGCTGGGGGCTGAGCGGGTACACCTGTTCCCACCGGGGCGTTGGGCCGGAGGCCCTGGAGCGACAGTCTTCCGGTGGTCACCCTGGCCTCTCATGGCTTTGACCATTCGAGAAAAGGACCCATTCCCCAAAACATCCTCCTGTAGTTTCTGAACCCCTGAGACCAGCGGGCGGATGGCGGTGGGGATTAGGGGGATCCCAGTGAGAACGTGTACAGGCTGCGCTGGGCGCACTGATTTCCAGTGGATTTGAGACGTGAGAAATTTATTGAAAAGTCCCTTTTATTTTTTTTTTCCGCTCTGACACGCCGGAGAAAAGTGGCGAGGAAGTTTTCTTTCTGCTGTCTCGCGTCTGTTGCCTGGCGCGGGGAGGGGAGAGAGGCCCTGGAGAAGGGTGCTGTTTGTTGAAGGGTGGGTGGTCTTGGGTGACCCCCTCCTGCCCACAGGGGCTCTGCCCGCCTGGAGAGCTTTAGACTGTGCGCGTGGAGGTGACTTTTCCTGCCTTTCTCTCCGTGTCCCCTACCCGCAGGTGAAAACTTTTGGCCCCTTCGGAAGCGGCAACCAGGACACCCTGACAATGTACATGGATTTAGCGGACGGCATCTTTTTGAACCAAATCATGTTGCAAATGTAAGTTATATTCGGGGAGGAAGGAAGGAGGGAATGATGCCGCAGCAAGTCGACATTTAAGGTTGTAGAAATGGAATGTGAGGTTGCAGTGGAGGGTTCTTTGCACGTCGGGCCACTGGTATCTCAGCATTAACGTGTCTTTTCGTCGTTTGTGGGGTATGGAGAACTCCAGGACAGTGGGTTGGCAGCTTGTTTGATGAAAGGAATTTGAAATTGAGTGACTGTCATCCACATGGTGTAGATAGTGCAATTGACTTCGAACTCAGGGACTTGATTGTTGTTTGAGTAATGACACGAAAAAACCCCTTTCTTTTGGGGGGCAAGGAACTGTAACGGAGAGTGTCTGGTTACAGGAAGTGTCGGGTGGGACCGGAGCATCCGTGAGTGACTATAAAGTTTCATTCGAGGTCAGGACGCCTGTGTTTCTGAGCTCCCCTTCATCTTCCATTTTCAGTTGCCCCAGAGCAAGTACAGTTGGTTAAGTCCCTTCTCAGGAACTGGATTTAAAGTCACTGTGTTGGGAGAGGCGCAGGGAGCCAGAATACTGTGGTACTGTTTGTCTTGACGCTTGAGGCTTAAACAGGGTCTTGGTGGAAGTTACACTTGCTAGCATGTTGGTCTGACCACATCCTTTCCTGTTGCTGAATTCTGCAGAGCCTGTCTGATTGACAGCCTGCCACATGTAGGTGTTGGCTCCTGCCGCTGCATTCTGTTTTTAACTCAGGAACTGCAGGGAACATATTGGCATTGAGTGTCAGTTATGATTCACAGGCACTTGAAGCAAAATAAAACATCCTGATGTTCTCTGTGGATCAGGCCCTTACGCTCACCTACTCACCTGCAACTAAGCAAATTGTCATACTGGAGCATGAACCTGTTAGCTGATGAGAATCAGCTTCGTTTTTGGCCCGCGTGGGAGGAGGAACAGTCAGCTTTGGTATATTCAGAAAATGGCTTAAATACATCTACCTACAAAGATCTATTTTAAAAAATTTCCCGAGAACATTGCTTCTTTGGTTTAAGAAGTTACCTGATGTCGTGCTCTGGGAGATACATCTCAGTCTTAATGTTTTGTTTTTTTTTTTTAAGGCACTACCACTGTTACCAGTCTTGAGTTTGATTAAATTCTAAAGAGACAAATCTGTTGTCAGCTTTGGCAGCACGTCTCCGAGAACATTGATGAGAAGTTTTCCTCGGGTTGTCTTGTGGCATATTCAGGTTCTGGCAGCTCTTCCCCCCTCATCCTGTTAGACCCCGAAAATTGCTGGATTCCATGGGTACAGCAACCTGTGAAACTTAGAGCTGTCCTGTTTAATTAAAAAAAAAAGCAGCAGTGTCCCCCAGCCTTTTCATTCAGCTTTTACACCCAGGCGAGGGGAGAACAAAAGCCCTGGGACTGTTTCTCTTTCTTCCCTGACCTTTGGAATTCCTGAAGCGTTTACCACTTGCTTGTAAATCAGGAAAGCCTGTTGGACCATTCCTTTGAGAAATGCCAGCTCATCACTTGTTCACACTCGGCTCGCGGCTGAATTCAGTTGGACGGGCTTCTCCCTTCCCCTTGACAGTTTGAAATGTTATTTTCTCCTCTGTGCTTCGCCAGGGTAATCGTGCTGGAAGTGGGAACTGATACGTTTGCAGCTCTTCAGGCCTCAAGCAGTGCTTCTGGGTCCTCTGGCCAGGGTTGGACACCGAGGAGGGGACAGTGGGGAAGATGGGTGGCTTTCCAGAAGGAGGAAATCAAGGAGGGAGAGGCACAAGCAGCACGCAGTTGACTGACTGACTGATAGGAATGACCCTGTTCCAGGTGATAGATATCAGAGCATTGTTCGCTCTTGAAAGTGGGCAGGGATTGACTGGAAAGGGGGCACAAGTGAACTTCTGAGGATGGTAGAAATGTTCCATATATTGACTGGAGTATATTTCATCTTTCAGAACTCATCAAGGTGTAACTTAAGATATATGCATTTCACCCTAAATGTAAAAGTTACCTCAGGGGGACTTCCTGGGTGGTCCAGTGGTTAAGACTCTGTGCTTCTAATGTAGGGGGTGCGGATTCGATCCCTGGTCGGGGAACTAAGATCCCACATAAAAAATTACCTCAAAAAAACAACAACAACGAATTTCAACCCTAGTGTTGAAAGCCTAGATAGCCAGCTTGGGTTCAAACCCTAGGTCTCTCTCATGCATGCTTTGTGATGCTGGGCACATCACTCAACCTCTCAGTTTCCTCACCTGTAAAGTGGGAAGGAAAGTACCTTCCTTAAGAGATGGTTGTGAGGATTAAAGGATGTTAGTAATTAGCATAGGGCCTGCCACTTAATAGGTATTGGCGTTGGTTATGTAGTTACGCATCCACCTTCTTAATCCAGAAAGGATTTGGGGCACCCCCTAAGAGTTCTTTTTTTTTTTTTTTCCTTTTCTGTCCACCTTTCTCCTACATTCCTAGTCTCCTAGATTACCTCATACTTCTTAGCCTTAGCTCGCTCCCAACAAGATCTAGGGCAAAACTGGACTCTGGGACCCATATCCTAGCCCCACATCTAACACTACTTAAGCCTGTTTTCACTTCTCCCAAGTGGAGACATGTTGGGCTAACTAGCAGGTAAGTGACAAGGCTGTTCTGCCTTATCTCCCATGCTAGTAGCCCCAACTGTCTTCAGTTCGCCTGTTTTGATAAATTCTCACCAAGTTGGTAGGACCTGAGAAAATTGCAGAGAGCAGTGTGCTAACCTGTTGCTGGAGTTCAGATAAGAGGCGTGTTACCTAACACTTCGGAGCCATATGGAGGCTGGCTGGGGGTCACGTGACTGCACCTGGGCATTGTCTCTGGCAACTGAAGAAGGCTGCGGTAGTAGTCTCTGGGCCCTGGCCTCCTAGTGACATCAGTGCCTGGAAGCTGGAAAGCCCTGTGGGCTCAGCTTTCAGGGGAGGCCCAGGTCTAAGAGAATTCCTGAATGAAAGTGAGGCATTGAGTGGCGTGGATGGAGATGCTTGGGAAAACTTGCTGAATAGCTCCTCTGTAAATGCAGTTTCTCTGGGTACCTACTGGTAGTCCAGGGAAAAACTAGGTGTCTGATTCACTTTGGACACATTTTTCATGGTCTCATAGGAAAATTAAGAGCTTCGACTCTAGCATCAGGCAGACAAGTTCAAATCCTCCCTCTGCCACTTACTAGTGCTCTTATCTTGGGCAAGTTACTTAAACTCTCTAAGCCTCAATCTCCTGATTTGTAATAAGGGGGATGGTATTTTATGGATTTGGGGAGGATTAAATAAGATTATGCATTATGCATGTATAGGAAATGCCCAGCAAATGTCAGTCATCATTATTGTTAGCGTGGAGCCCAGAGCTGGGTTTGTGTGTGTGTGCCCACGTGCGTGTGATGGTGTACATCTGTGCATGTGAGAGTGGACACCTGAACTGACGCAATGGCTGTTGAGTTCAGCTAAGAACTTAGGGCTGGCTGGGACTGAGAGCTTGTGCCTGGGCAAGGCCTGCGTTAAATCCAACACTGTTTGCTTTGTTCAGACTCCTTTCTAACCCCTTGTACTAGCTGCAAATTTACGGATAATATATTAGTTATTCAGAAGCTGGAAATAGCCTCAGACCAATGTGAGAGTTCCTTAGGCTTCTCAAAAGCATGTGAATGATAATATTTTTCCTTAGTGTGCTGGAGGAGGAGTTATGTTCCCATTTTGCAGATGTACAAACTGAGGATAAAGGGGCAGATACTGATTAGTTGAATGAGTTTGTGTTGGTGCTAGAGAGTTGGAGCAAGAAAGATTTTTACTCATGAACTTGAGTGATACTCTTTCATGGCTGCAGCATATGATACTCTTCATGGGGCCTTTGAGTCTGTAAAAAATTACACAAAAAAATTCACGTCTGTTGGAGGGAGGTCAGAACATACAGATGAGCAAAACGAACATTGCCTATAATTTTACCATGTCGAGGTAGCAGAATTAATATTTTGGTGTTTCCCAGATGTTGTCTATGGTATATACGTAGAATATGTGTTCCTAATGTTCTCTTATACAAATTTGGGCTCCGGCTACTGTGTAACACCTTTTTTATTAACCTGTGATAGATTATCAACATCTCCATCATCTGTATCAAACGTAGTTTCTCATTCAGGGTTTTTTGGATTCATTTTTAAATTTAGGAAGTCTTTGGAATATGATGAAAAGTTGGGGGCTGGCCTTTTCACAAAGGAGGGAGGCAAGGTTGCTATAAATCTAAATTATAGTTCTCTTTAAAATTTTAGGGAAAGTTGATTTCTTTTTTTCAAGTTAGAAGTTTTTATCAGAAGGAAGCCCCGGGGGCCCACACTTTGGACTTGTATCTCTCCAAGTTCGGACAAGCTACCAGTTGCTTTGTTGCACCCTTGTTTCTCTCCTGTCCTCTGACATCCTGATGTGGGGCTGTGTGGCTTTGCTTTCTAGGGCTGTCATACAAAGAAGATCCTTATTCTTAATGATGGCTTTCAGGCAAACAGTCTTGCAGTGGTTCTATGATGTCCTCTTCCTGGGATCAAGAACCAGGTACCACGTGTGCCAGTGCGGACCTGGCCTCCCTAGAATGATAACCTTTTAGTACTGGAAGGATCCTGTGGTCATCTTGCAGATGAGGACAGTGGGGCCCAGAGAACTTTGGCCAGTCCTGGCCCCATTTCCAAACCAGAATCAGTAGCTCCTAACCCACTTCTTGCTGAGGGACAGGGCGGGGTTACACAGTGCTGGGCAGAGTGGGGATAGGCCTTCCTTCACCATAATTGACTTTTGTTCGATTTGTTTCCTAATCTCTCTTTACCCTGAGAGCCTGAGTTAAAGGAGGGAGTGCTAATGATCATGATAATTAGTCTAATTACTCATATAGAACCCCCTCCCCGACCTCCGTCACCTGACGGTCTCCCAGGCCCCGACCCTGGATCCTGGGTGTGTGTTGTGCCATTGCCCGTGCAGTGAATGTCCACATGTTTGCTAAGGTCTTCCAGCTTCTGGCACTCCTCAGGGGGTCCCCGTCTGACTTAATGAAAGCTGGGACTACAATAGCAACAAAAAACAGAAAAAGCCCTGCATGTTCTGAAGTTCTGCTATTTTAGGAAGCACGCTTGTCACGTTATGAAATTGCTTCTCATCTCTTAAGGTGTCTATCGTAAAAGGAAGAGAACTGCACCCTTAAGATAAATTACTTTGTCGTGCTAGGTGCACTTCTGTAGCTAAAATGCCTTTGTGGTTTAAATTCTGAATGCCTCCTCTGCTGCTAAATTAATTGCCACTGAACTGTTAACCTTTATTTTCTCAGTAATGAATGGCTCCAGGAGAAACATGTAACATGTAAATGGCTTGGCCAGATTCTAGTACTGTGTGGGGACAATAAGAAACGTCGTCCCCGGGCTTCCCTGGTGGCGCAGTGGTTGAGAGTCAGCGATGCAGGGGATGCGGGTTCGTGCCCCGGTCCGGGAGGATCCCACATGCTGCAGAGAGGCTGGGCCCGTGAGCCATGGCCGCTGAGCCTGCGCGTCCGGAGCCTGTGCTCCGCAACAGGAGAGGCCAAAACAGTGAGAGGCCTGCGTACCGCAAAAAAAAAAAAAAAAAACGAAGAAAAAAAAGAAACGTTGTCCCAGGACAGTTGAAAAGAGGTCCTCTGGTTGTCCCAAGGAGCCCATGTGACTGTTTTAGGAGATACAGGATGATTGAATGAAGTCCATGGCTGATTATTGCATGTGATTCATAAAGGGGTTTGCATGTACACAAAACAGTGTAGGGACTCATAGTGTTTATATCAGATATTTACTTAATGGTTGAATTTTAAACAGCTTGTGTTATTAAGAAATTGTGCTTATAGTGGCATTTGAAGTAATTGCTATTTTTAGATTTTTTTCCTGTTTGTCAACTTTGTATAAATTATTGGCTTTGGATGAGCTGAATGGCATTGAAATTGATTTGCGTAACTCCCCAAATTCCCCTTCTTGTCCTCTCATCATCATCATCATCATCGAGGGGCCCGAGGAAGGAGGAAGAGACCTGTCTCTCCTCCATCACAGCAGCCCCTGGAAGGCTCAGCACCCTTAACACAGGGCTCGGATGACGGAAGAAACTGTGAAGACAGCCCTCATTTGAATGAAACATCCTTTGTGGTGCCTTGGGACAGTCGAATGGCACGGAGGGCTATGTTAGGAAAAGCTGTGTGGGCTACATGGGGAGAGGGAAGAGAAATCCGTTCTGTTGAGTCTGTTCTCTTCAAATAGGAAATATTTTTGACACTGAGAATTTTTGAGAAATGTCCTGTATGTAGATGAGTGAAATTATAAATCGCTTGATTCAGATTTCTAGTTTCATCACAAGCAGACCTGACTTTTGCCTGAGATTGGAAAATAAATGACACTTTGGGGGTTTCCCACAGGAATTATTTGTGTCTCTTCACATTTCTCGTAGGGTGTGTTGTACACCACATAGTATCGCATACTCATGGTGGTGGTTTTTGAGATAGAATTGTGCCCCTGGAATGTGAATCACAGGCAAGAGCAATTCGGTGACATAGGCAGGAGACCGGTTTGAAATGGAACATCGATGACTTTACTGGTTTATGAAGTCAGAAAGTGTACTCTTTCCCCCTTTTCCATCTTTCTTGATATTTCCCGTATTTCGCTTTGGTCGGCTTTGGATCCTTTTTAATCTTCAGATATATTGGGGGGTAGGTTATTGATGTTTACACAGTGCAGCTTTTGGGTCTGCACTGACACTTGGTTGTTTATGGCTGCTCTGGGGCCAGAAATAACATTGCTTAAGGGCCGGTGGGGGGCTGAGTGCTTGGGGGGGGACAGGAGGTGATGTGGCTCCCTGGAGGTCCACGGCTTGGCAGCGGCAGAATTAGGACTTGACTTGAGCCACTCTGTCACAGCTGCATAGTAACCTAGGCTTGGAGAGGACCGAATGCTCAGTAGCGCCTGGGGTAGGATGGGGTGTGACAGATGCTGGGAGATGCAATGTTCCATTCTCATTTTTCTTCCCCTAGAGATCCCAGGCCAACAAATCAACGCATCAACAAACACGTCAACAATGATGTGAACCTTCGCATTCAGAACTTGACCATCTTGGTGAGAAACATTAAGACCTACTACCAGGTAAGGCGGGCCTCCCCCCGCGCCGCCCTCCCCGGGTTCTGTGCGTCCGGCAGTACCGTCATTTGAACCGTTTCCCTACAGGAAGCCAAGAGGAAACGGTGGTCAGGCATCTGCTTGTTGAAACTTGGTGTGTTTGCACATGCATCCCTCTTTTTGGCATCGTGAGACGGGTCAGAGGTGGGATTGCTTTACTTTGTCCAGGGAATGTTCTCTGAGCCGTGTGCAAAGCATCGTGCCAGGTGCTGTGAGGGCCCTAGAGACGAGCCTTGGTTTTCAGCCACGGCCCAAGCACACAGTCGAGTGGGGACTGGCTGGCACGGGCTCTGGGAGGGGCAACCTGACACGGTTATCACCCACAGCTCCGTGAGTCTGTACAGGAGTGATTCAAAGGGTTGAGGGACAGAAGGGACCACAGAAGGGTTATGTTCAGGACAAATATATAATCAGTGAGCGCCCAGCTGGCAGACAGGAGCACCGGGTTCACAGTATGGGGTGTCTGCTTGTGAAATGCTCCCCATATCTCATTAGCAGGTAGTCGGTGGGTCAGACAGGAGGGCCCAAAGGGGGAAGGGCTGTGAAAGTCCCCATCCGAGCCTCGGGAAGGTTGAGTGAGAATCTTTGATGATGTTCATGACGTTTAGATAGCCGGCATTGATGGGAAACATACTTAAACTTTGCACCTCAGAGCCCTGATTGTCAAACTTAGCAGTGAAACTTTTCCCCCATATGATTTTCCTGAGTCCCCAGGTGAAGCCCTAGCAAATCTCATTGACTTGAGGGCTGGGGGACTCTAGCGCCCTCAGCTCAGCCCCTCTTTCTCCAGGGCATCTCTGTGGGTTCCCAGGACCCCAGGGAACACAGTTTGAGAATCACTGCTCAAGAACCAGTCTCCTTCCAGATTCACACTGGGGTTTCACTGAGCCCTCTGCCTCTGAGACCTCCCCTAGCCCTCAGCTTCCTGGGCTGTAACTTAGTCCTGGTTCTGGGGCTTGGGAGAATCTTCAGAGTCATGAGGACCCTGTCACCATGAGGAAGCCCTCCACCCAGCTGTGGCTTCCCTCTCTGCCCTCGTGCGGTGGTGCTGGTTCAGAGGTCACTGAGGTCGCTGGCCAGGCGGCCAGGTGGAGTTTGCACTGTGGCGCTGGGCTGGGTGCTGGGTCCAGTTCCTGCACAGGGCTGTGGTTGCTGCTGGATCTGAAAGAAGGAGGGAAAAGGAGGGAGTGGACAGTGTCTTGGGTTTTCTGAGATGATTATTTCCACTTTCCTCCCACTGGGGTCGGGGTACATGAGAGGGGGCTTGGGGTGCTGGGATGTTTTGCTTGTGTGGCCAGTTCAGCCCCTTGTGCTCGTTCCATGGCCCGCTGGTGGCCCAGCACCGTGGACACTCCGAGCGGCCTTTGGGAGGCTTGGCACCAGGCCCATGCTTTAGTAACAGAGGCCAGCTGTGCTGAGGAGGGGTCTGGGGGTGCGGGAGAGCCCTGTGAGAAATGGATCTATAAGGGTGACGGGGGTTTGTTTCCTTGCTGAGGAGAGCCAGTGCCAGGGCTGGGCACGCTGTCAGCAGGTGGGTCTCAGCTACTGCTTCCCTCGTGACAGCCGCAGTCAGGGGAAACGGGTGCTGCCAGTGAACTCGGGCCTGGGTGTGGAGGGGGCTGCCTGGTGGCCGTGGTGATTGTTTAGCAGCTACTCGGGGCTTGATCTCCGGCTGCAGGCACCATTCATGGTAAGCAGTGCTTTCGACGCTGTGTGCTAAGTGCCAGGGGAAGCAGGTGGTGCTAACAGTTGGAGACAAGACCCCTAACTCTGGACAGGTGAGTCTCCTGCCCCAGGTGTGGCTGGGAGGTGGTGGCCCTCCCTGCAAGCACTGGGGTGGAGGTGAGGTTTCTGGCTCTGTACGCAGCACGGAACAGTCAGGTGCTTGCTGCAGGCTGTTTGGCCTGGCAGGTGCTGCCCTCTGGGCTTGGCGGCCCAGTAGGACACATGCTGGTGGCACTCAGCAGCTCTGACAGTCCAGTCTGGGCCGGCCAAAGGGCTTGAGACCCTCTACTTGGAGGTAACGTGCCCCTCTTAGGGCACTGTGCCGAGTTCCAGAAGATGGGAGACAGTCACAGGAAGGAGACGATCTAGTCCATTCTCAGGGCCCAGAAAGACTTATGGGTAGAAAAGAGGACCCTGCATCCTTGTTCTGTTTCTGCGCTGTTAGCTCTTTGAGGGCAGGGCTGCTGTGTATTGGCAGCCTCAGCTCCAACCTGGAGCAAATGTTTGCTGAAAGCACTTGCTAAAAGCCATGAGGCGTCCCTGACCCTCAGCCAGCCCTGCTCCCTTGGAGGAAGCTGGCAGCACACTGCCCTTTGGGTTGACACAGCTTAGGTGTGGGCAGTGTTCTGTTGTGTATTTTTTCCTTCCAACTTATGATAAAATAAAGTTTAGTTCTGGTTATATAAGTAATATGTGCTCTTAATAAACAGCTTAGAAAACAAACAAGTAGCAAGAAGAAAAGAACCACTCATAACCCCACCACCCAGAGACAATCACTATTAACATTTTTAGAGCTTCCTTCCAGTTTTTGCGTGAATAGTTTTTTGTTGTTGTTTTGTTTTTAACATCTTTATTGGAGTATAGTTGCTTTACAGTGGTGTGTTCGTTTCTGCTTTATAACAGTGAATCAGTTATACATATACGTATATCCCCATATCCCCTCCCTCTTGCGTCTCCCTCCCACCCTCCCTATCCCACCCCTCTATGTGGTCACAAAGCACCGAGCTGATCTCTCTGTGCTATGCGGCTGCTTCCCACTAGCTATCTATTTTACATTTGGTAGTGTATATATGGCCTTGTCACTCTCTCACTTTGTCCCAGCTTACCCTTCCCCCTCCCCGTGTCCTTAGGTCCATTCTCTACATCTGCATCTTTATTCCTGTCCTGCCCCTAGGTGCTTCATGACCATTTTTATTTTTTTTTTTTAGATTCCATATCTGTGTGTTAGCCTACGGTATTTGTTTTTCTCTTTCTGACTGACTTCACTCTGTATGGCAGACGCCTGAATAGTTTTTGTTTTACACCGTTGTGGTCGGGACATACATACAATTGCATACCCTGCCTGTTTTCCTTACCACCTGACCATTGTAGCATAAACATACAATAACAATAATGGGTTATTATTTTAAAGGGACATTCAAGGAAGTTTCCCAAAAGAAGTACTGCCCAGCATCCCCTGTGAGAGAGACCCTGCAGGTTGTAAGGGCTTGGGGTGAAGTGAGACAAACGTGGTTCTTACTGTGGCTGGGGTGGCTGGGAGGGTGGGAGGTCACCCCTTTGGGAGGGGGACTTCCTCTTGCCATGGCTTTGCAGTAGACACACCAAGGTCATGGAGTCCAGCCCCGGGTCTAGTTTGCAAAGCAGTGGTTTGGCCGCCCCCAGGCTGTCCCCTTCTTTTCTGAGGCACGTGGGGCAGGGACAGTCAGCAGGGACAGGGGCCTCTCGTGAATAGCGTGGGCTTCTTTCACAAGGAAGCTCAAGTTTTGCCCCTGAAAAGCCCTGGAGACAGAATAGGTCCTTGACATTTTTCTGGGGCAGAGGACAGGCAGTGGGTGAGAACCAGCACGGCCAGGTTCAGTCTGACCACCAGGGTCGCAGGCCTCCCTCTGACCTGCTGCTCGGACTCTTCCGGGGTTGGCGCCTGGAATCGGCATTTTCAGAAGTTCCCCAGCTGTTTGAGTCTTAACATCCTTCCGACAGGATGGGGAATCAGCAGGCTAGAGATAGAGAGGTGGTTCTCAAAGTGTGGTCCCCAGACCAGCAGCATCAGCATCACCTGGGAACTTGTTAGAGATGCAGGTTGTCAGGCCCCTCCCCCAGACCTGCTGTGGAGGTCCAGTAGTCTGCATCTTAACAAGCCCTCCAGGTGATTCTGATGCACATGCGTGGGAACTAGTGGGTTAGAGCATTTCTAGTGATGTCTAGGAGGGGCACCTTCAGCCAGGTCTCCTGGGGCGGAGAGGGCTCAGTTCTCACCAGGTAACTCCTCTCCATCACATACAACGGACACACATCTCATCTGCCCCAGGACGGGAAGAGGAGAGGCTCTGAGGAGAGAGGCTGCAAAGATGAGGGGGTGACCAGAGGGAATAGGTGTCACCGAGGGAGTTGCTGGGAAGGGGCAGAGGAAGCCAGAGTTGGACAGGACCTTGGGAAGAGCTCCCAGTTCAGTCTGAATTTTAAGGAAGGAAAGGCTGATCAGAACGAGCATCCGTAAATGGGACATCTGCGGAGAGGCCTGGAGGAAAGGCGGGCCTGGACCAGAACTGCACGCTGCTTTGAGCCGCCTGGCTGGTTAGCGTGGAGCCCAGCATCACATGAGGCTTTTTTTTGTTTTTTAAATTGGTCCCTCAATTCACTTCTTTTTTTTTTTTAAGATTTATTTTTATTTATTTATTTATTTTGGCCGTGCCGGATCTTCGTCGGGGCATGCGGACCCTTTGCTGTGGCGTGCAGGGATCTAGTTCCCCAGCCAGGGATCGAACCCGGGCCCCCTGCATTGGGAGCCTGGAGTCTTACCCACTGGACCACCAGGGAAGTCCACATGAGGCTTGTTTTACTCACTCAACAGCCAAACTCTTTTCCATCTGAGGCCTTTTCAGTTAAAATTTGGATATATAGGATGGTTCATTGTTAACATTCAGAGCCTCGAGTATGGACATTGAATGCATGTTCATTTGATCATGGAATCAGTAGGAACATAAGGCAGTATACGCGGAAATCCCCAGTGCAGCAGATGGCTGATACATGCTTATCCTTGGCGGGTTGCTCATGGTGTCAACTGCCGTCCCCTGCCCTGGACCCCTGTGATCTAGGTCCTTCTCGCGACTCTTAGAGCCTAATTGTCATGTGAAGTTTCTGAGGTTTCTTTGGCTTTCTGCTGGTGGGAAGCACTTCACACGGCGGCCTGGACAAGTGCAGTGTGTGTTGGTGGAGATGTAAGTCTTCATTGTTGACTCACATGTGGATATTGATCCTGAAATTGGGACCCTCAGGTGCATGTAGGGACCCGCCTGCAGGACTGACTCTGAAATGGGAAATTGGCTGAGTTTCTCTGAGCATCTCCCCTCGCTGGCCAAGCACTGGGACAGGCAGCTTTCCTTCTGTGGGCCTCCTGAGTTCTCATCTGTCCGAAAGAGGGTGGGCCCTTGTGGTTCTGAAATTCCACAGTCGCATAATGGCCAGAGACCACCAAGGTTTAGAGTTTCAGGTGACCTCGAGGAAGCTCTGTATTAATGAGTTCCTGGAACTCGGCTCTTCTGGTTTCTCACGTGGTTGGAAGCCTAGAACGGACCCAGAATATTGTTCTTTATCTCAGAATGGTTTCTTCTCAGCAGAAGAAACGGTTCAGGGTTGCCCTATCTTCTATAATCTCTTTTTTCCTTCATTGCTTTGAAAAATTAAAAATAAAACAGTACAAATGGTTATAATGAACACCTGTGTATCTGCTCAAAATAAATATGAACATATGTGAATATTTTTCATATTTGCTTCAGACCTCTCTTTCAAGAATCTTTTTTCTGATTGAAGTCTCCAGTGTGCCTCTGCTGCATCCAGTTATCCTTCCCTCCCTCCCTGGAGGTACCGCTGTCGTCAGCTTGTGTGCGTATACGTACTGTTTTATGTCATCTCTTCAGATAAAACCTCCATATACTGCCTGTACCTCTTGTCCACTCAGCCTTGCTTTTGCTTTTGAGATCTGTCAGCTTTCTGTGGCATTTGTATTAGATAACCATGGGCTGACTACTAAAAGTTAGAATTATCTTTAGGACTGTGCACACTCAGTTTGAAAAAACGAAAGACTTGTCAAAAGTAAGAACAGAAGGAAATGTGTATTTGACATTGTTGGTGGGAACAAAGTAAACTGTCTCATTCGTGTAGTCTCAGGGTTTTTAGGTAAAGTGATGTCTCCTTAGGTGGGTATGGTGTGCTTTGCTTTGGTGGATAGGGACAGTGTTCAAGGGAACTTAGAGTCTGCTCAGGCCCTGTCTACAGGTACCAGTGGCTTTTGCTTTATGAGTAATACTGTGTATTGAATTTGTAGGGGAGAAATGACTTTGTCCACTCTTTAAAGGTTAAAGAGTAAGGCTGTGAGATGGGTATTCTTGTTGTAGCTTATATCTATGTTTTGAGGAAATTAAAAGTAATGTTTTTGATTATAATTTCTCTTTCACTTTTTTTTTAACATCTTTATTGGAGTATAATTGCTTTACAATGGTGTGTTAGTTTCTGCTTTATAACACAGTGAATCAGTTATACATATGTCCCCATATCTCTTCCCTCTTGCAATGATTGTAATTTCTGATTACAGATTGGGAAATATAAAGAAAATTAAATCTGCCCACTATTTCATCACCTAGGCATACCATTGTTACCATTTTGGTATTTATGCTTCCTGACTCTGTGTCTGTTACTACATGTGTTTCAAGGAGTGGGTTGTATGTGACCTGTGTGGTGAGCGTTTTCCCGTGTCATTAACTATTCTTTCGTAATATGAGTTTTAGTGTCTACATGGCATTTCATTATGTGGCTGTACCACTGTCATTGATACTGAGTTATTTCTGTCTTAGAATTATAAACAATACCCCATGAACATACTTGGTCCATAAATCTTTCAACAACTGTTTTTATGTTCTTAGGATAAATTCCTAGCATGGAATTCCTGCGTCAGAGGGCATGAACACTTGGAGGACTTTTGCTACTTATTGCCAAAATTACCTTCTTTACAGGCCTTTTGTTTTTCTTTACTGAATTGCACCTTTGCGCCCTTCACCCATTGTGATGGTACCTGTTACAATGGCGTATTCTATGTTGCCACTGAACACTGAAGTTTTCTGTGTCTCTGCCATGTGGACGAAGGTCTGAGATTATTTTTACCGTACATCTGGGCGAACTGCCTTGTGTTGGTGGGTCACTGGATCCTGGTTTGGAATCTCCAGCAGGGTTATGGCGTGGTGACCGAACACAGCAGTGAGGCGGGGTGGTCCGGACTTAGGACCGGGAGGCCTTCGTCAGAGGGGGTCCTGTGCCCCATCCCCATATCAGCAGTGGGAGCCTTTGTCTGCCGCAGACTTGACCCAGGAGATTACCGACTTCCCTGTGAATGCTCTCGGTCTAAAGTTCAAGAGAAAGCCTTCCAGACTGAGTTGGGAGGTGAGGCTGAGGAGGGCGGGGGTCTGTGTGGACCCCACCTTTCCCCTTTCCTTCTTCTTGCTTCCCGTCCCCCGTTCTCTCTAGTGTAGTGTGATGAAGTGTGGGATGAGGAAGCCGTGGTGACCCTGCCGGGGCTCACCCAGTTCTCTTCTCTGTCCCGCCTCCTTGTTCCTAAGGCCAGTCTCCATGCCTGAGATGCTGTGTCTTGTGGGGTGGGAGATGGAGCAGGTAGACCAGCTGCTAGAACACCTGTGTGTGCACAGGACATGGATGTCACGGGACACGGGAGGGAGTTTCCCAGCCTGGGAAGGGGCGAAGCTCACAGAGAGCTTTCTGAAGGGGGTGACGCTTGGCCTGAGTCCTGAAGGATGGGTAGGGAGCTAGACTGGCAGAAAATGGGGTGCATGGGGGGTGTCCTGGGAGAGCAAAACCTGAAAAATGTAGAGACATAAAGCAGCCGGCAGGCTGTCACCTCTGAGTGGCTAGAGCTTGGGGCTTCTGTGAGGAGTGGTGATGGTGAGGCTCGAAAGATACGGAGGTTCCAGAGGGCGGATGCCATGCTAATGAACTTGAACTTCATCCTGAAGGACTTGGGAGTCTTTATAGCATTTTTAAAGAAGAAAGTTTAAAACAGAAAACTCTTGACACCCGTATTGAGAATGGATTGGTGTCAGGAGAGAGTGGGGAGTCAGGGCAGGTCATGGCGGCCTGGACCAGAGCAGGCGCAGAGGAGAGAGGGGTATTGGCCACGCGGCGCCGTGGACGGCAGCTTGCTAGGTGCCCCACCCAGAGCGAACATCTGGGGGAAGATAAAGTGCTTTCTCAGGCCCGGGACAGCTGAGCCCTGCAGCAGGGTGCTTGCCCCCCGGGCTTCAGGGCAGGGCCCGATGGGGTTGAGTGGCAGTGGCTCCAGGTCAGCCCGACAGGGGCTGGAGCGGGGCTGCAGCAGGGTGGCAGCTTTCAGGGCCACCCGCATTCTCTTTCTCCACACTAAGCAGAAGGCGGCTAGTCCTGACCTGTGACCCTCCCTGTCTTGCTGGCCAAGGATGGAGCGGACAGGGCTTCGGACACCTGGTCATGGGCCACTCAGTCCCACACCTTTCCAGAGGCGGGTTTGTTTCTGCAAGATGTGAGACCAAGTGCCAGTTGGACTTGGTTTCTTTTTTTCTCTTTTCAGAAGAAATGCTATGGAGGCGTAATGAATAGTAAGCAGGCACTTTGGGACCCAGCTCTGTGCCCCAGTCAAAAGGCTGAGAGGAGATACCTGGGTGCCTGCTGTAAGCCACGCACTATGCTAGGAGCTTTCAGCCCTGTCACAGTGAGGAGGAGACTGCTGTCCCTGTTTTACAGATTAGGAAAGTGAGGCCCGTGGAGTAGGGTGCGGAAGCCCCAGGGGGCGGCAAGTTTTCTTGGTCATGGGCTGCTTGGGGAAACGTCTAAACATGAAGCTTTCTGCAGTCATGTAGGGAGCTGGCTTGCTGTGGGCAGACCAGCTGTTCTGTGAAGGTGGGCAAGGCCGTTCAGTTTATCTGCGCCAGTGTGGGATGGGTCCTGAGCCCGAAGCCTCGCCAGGCTGGGAGTGCTGCCTCCCCAGGGTCTCCTGCTTGGGCTCCCCCTTACTAACCAGATTTCACACCAGCCGGAGCCTCAGAGGAAGGGGCTAGATTGCTTCAGGCGCCTCCTGAAACCAGCACTTCCGGGGCTGGGCAGTGGGTGGGACAGAGGGAGCAGCTGGCCTCAGACTTCACCCTGCTGCATCCCCCAGAGCAGCAGGAAGCAGAGAATCAGGGCTAATTGCAGAGGGTGGGGAGGGGTGAAAGGTGGGTCTGATGTAATTAGCAGAGCCAGAATTTGACCAGGCCCTGGCGGCTTAAGGCCCGGAGACCCGGGGAGGGCGGTGGGAGGTGGGGTGTGTGTGTGTGTGTGTGCGTGCGTGTATGCGTGTGCGTGTGCGTGCGTGCGTGCGCATGCACAGCTGTTGACAGAATCTTTCTGGTCTCTCTGGGCTCCTCCTCCTGGCCTTGGGTCCAGAGCTTGAATTGCTGGGGGTTTCCCTGCTCTCTCTGAGCGGCCAGGCTCTCCTTTGCCTTGAAGGAAAGGAAGCAGCTTTCACTTGGAGTCTTCCCTTTGCACCCGGGATGGCCCCTGAGGCCCCCGTGGGCTGCCGCCTTGCTTTGGTCTGTTCTACACGGAGCTGAGCCCAAACGCGCGTGGTACACAGTTGGCCCTAAAGACCTCCTCACGTTTACAGATCTGGACTTCCTCAGTGTTTCTGGTACAGGTTCTCTCGCCATGTGTTTACTTTTTTATCTTTTGCTCAACTGTTCTCTTAATCCATGGCCATTCGTTTAAAGTGTTAAGTTTTCGAGCCCTTCATGGAAGGTCCGTGCACCCAATTCCTTTTGTAACAAAAAGGAGGGAAATGGATTTCTCAAGTTTGTAAAAAGAAAAAGTGTCTCTCCCTTGCCTTGGGTTTTGGTGTTAAATGCCAAGATCAGCGTGTTTGATATTATAACTGGTTTGTGAGAGGGACTCATGGGAGAACTTGCCTGGGCAGGCTTTGCCCTCCATAAAGCTGGCTGCATGGCTCGCGTCCAGGGCTAATAACAGTTTCTCTTACTCAACTGTTCTTTGTGGAAAGGCAGTTTCTCTGCTACTTTGCCGTGGCATTCAGGGCCTTGGTCCTTTACGATATAACTTCAGTCTTATTTCTCTAGTAATGAGAATGACAGAGTAATGAGGATGAGGCAGCGCTTGTCTTAAGTTGGTGAAGCTCAGCTGGGATTGTTGGAGGGGCCGCAGCTTGTACCCCCAGTTCTGAGTTTGAAGTTTTGAGAGGAGGTGGAGGTTTCAGGAGGGTAAAGAGGCTGTCAGCTGAATGCCGCGAGGGTTCCATTGGTTTGGGATTGGGTTTCAGCAGGTTAAGGGAAGAGGGATGGTGCTCTAAATATGGGGCCACTCTCCGTGGGAACAGGGGGGTACAGTGTAACTTCGGGGAGGAGCCTTGCGTTGCCCCCCATAGCTGCCCACCCCCCTGGGCTGGCCCTGGCATCGGCTCCAGCTCTGCAGGGAGAAGTCAGGTTTGCTTTCTCAACTCGGGGGTAGGCGCTTAGCCGCCACCCAGTGGAAGAGGATGAGCTAGCTCTGTGGGGTCGCTTCTCCAGTGCCCTAGAAGTTCAGGAAGGTGAAGCCAGAGGAGGAAGAACAAGGTGGAAGGGGAGAGGGCAGAAGTAAGGGCGAGTCATTTAATTTTTTCAAGGGTCTAGAAACTTGTGTGTCACTGTTCCTAACCATATGACTTGGGGTGCATCATTTGATTTCACCTCTAAAATATGGGTAACACCATATTACCGGTCGTGTGGGGCTCAGGTGAAATACTGCCTAGTTTCTGAGTCAGTGAAGGACAGTAATAGCGCTAGCTCGTCCTCCCAGGCTGACTTTGCGGGGCCGCTCCCGTGTGTTCACGCTCTGCAGATGGAGGGGCCACGTCGCTTCTGTAGGTGGAAAACCGGAGACACGGGAGATGCACACCAGGTACAAATAGGAAGAGAGGAGGAAAAGCAGCTCCAAGCTCCTTTGTCTGCAGAGGCAGAAGGTGGAGTCGCGGGCTCCACTGAGCTCACCTCTCAGAGTTGTGGCCTTGGGTAATTCCATGTCTGAGAGTCTTTCTTGTGGGAAAAGTGGGGATATTAATAGTGCCTGCCTCAAGGATTGCAGCGAGGTTAAGGAAGGGCTTTGGACAGGTTCATGCTAGGAGTGCTAAGATGCCCACCCGTCTAGCAGAGGGGGGGGGTCGTTACAGAGACCCGCCGCTCTGGGCTGTGCTTCCTTCGTTCGTTAGCGATCGGATTATGGAGGGGCCCTTCCAAAGGTTACACTCTGATTTACTTGGATTAGCCCAATACGCGTGCGCGTACGTGCTTGACTCTTGCCCTACACATTTTTCTCCTATATGCATTTTTAATTTAAAGCATACTGTTTGCTTCCAGTGAACTGACTGTCTGAGGCACATTATCTCTTGGCAGCCTCATGACTGTCTCTCCCACCAGCAGTGACACGCCTTAAAAGTAGGTACCGCATCTCTGTCTCTGTTCGCCTCTTACCACACCAGCATGGAAACATGCCTGCCATCAGTCAGCGTGTGCGAGTGACAAGATCCAGGGCCACAGAAGCCGTGACTCGGTGGGTTACTCCACCGAGGAAGTCAGAGAATAACGTCATTGCGTTCAGGGAACATATTACTGGCCTGGGCCCAGGATCTATCTCCAGGCTAAAATCACCCTATAAAAGTCCTCGACTCCTTCCCCATTTCTAGACAGTTGAATAATTGGAGCACAGGGCCCTCCTTTATTCATTCTCTGTCCCTCGAGTGCCTGACACATGTCAGGGACTTAGGACCTGACTGTGAAGGGGGTCAAGGGGGGCAAACCAGGATGGAGATGCAGTGCAGTGGGGTGAGGGGGAGACCGGAGCCTTTGAATCCCACTCTTACAGGGGTCCCCCGCGGCTTTCACGCCGACCTGCAGGCTTTTCACATGGTGTTTGCTTTGTTGATGTAGATGCCATATGTCAGGTACCCGGGAGGCTCAGTCCCTGGGGGGTGGAAGTTAAATTGATTGTTTTCAGCTTTGTCTAGCCAGCTTGGCTCCCTTGAGCTTGCCAGTGTTTAGGCTTAATGACTTTGAAACTTTAAAAATAAATCCCTCCTTTTCCAAACTACAGTAACCAAACAGGCGGTCCTCCTGTTCTTGGAACCAGTCAGAAAAGTTGATTTCCCTTTACATTGTGGAATCACGGTTGCTTAAGATATCAGAAACTCTAAAGCAGTTTTGACATTTCTGTGCTAAGTTGGTCTTCTAAACACCTTCCTCCCCCCATTGTTCGGATGAGAATTTGTGACATTTAAATGTTACAGAGTAGAGCTTACAAAATTGGATTTTTCCAAGGTGATCAGACTGCGTCTCAGATGTGGATGTCCCAAGCTTGAGATGCCGAAAGAAGAAATGGTGGTTTCTGATAACTCCAAGCTCTCCTTGAGCCACCTGAGACCGAAGCTTGTCCAGACTTTTAGAGGAAGGCAGAGGAGGACTGAGGTGTGGGTCGCCTGGGAGGATGGCCGCGCTCGGGTCTCTCCGGCTTCTCTTCTCACCTACCATTACCCTGGTTTCTTCCTTTGGGAGGGAAACTCCTCTCAGGCTGCCTTTACCTTGTCAGCCCCTCACCTGCATCCCAGGGGAGCCTCAAGCCAGTGTCCTCCCCATCATTCTGGAAACAGCCGGCAGCTGAGTCTGTCACCCCTGCCCCCCTTCAGCCTCTCCAGGGGCTTCTCCTTCTCCTGCACAAGTGGGAATCCCCTCGCCCACCAGACACCACACACAGCGCTGTGACCTGGGGCAAGCAGCCCGACCCCTCCAAGTCGTTTCCTCCTCTGTCCAGTGGGGATAACAACCAAACTCGAAGCCCTGGGTCGTGACAGTTCAGAGAGGGTGCCTGCGTGTGAGATGCGTTGGCTTGGTGCTGCTGTAGAGCTGCAGCTGGTGAGGGTGGACTGTGCTGCTTCCTGGGCTGCAGTGCTGTCTGTGCTGCCCCGTCCTCTGCACTCAGGCGTCGTGCCTGGGCACTTCTCCCGCCGGAGCACCTTCCCTTGGTCTGCCTCTGTGAAGCCCACGCAGATGCTCTGAACCTGAGTTTAATTATTTTCATTATCACCGTCATCACACTCTTCAGCTCTCATCTGCTTTCTCTGGGTCCTGCACGAGTTGGCAGGCCTCCCTCAGGGCAGGGACTTTGGCGACCTTTGCTCTCCCAGGGTCTAGGAGCACAGTAAATGCCAGCTGATGGGATGCCGTGGTACCTGCTTCCATCCCGTGAACTGGGTCCAAAAGAAGCAGACGTGACTGGCCCAACCGTGCCCGCCTGGGCCGAGGGTCCTCCCTGGGGCACGTTTATGTGATGGGCTGGACTCTCAAATGTTCCTACTTTAATGCGTGGCCTGTACTGAAATTCTGGGTCTTTATTGACCCTGGGGTTCAAAAGGTGGGATAAATTGATTTCTAAAGGCGGGCAAAGCCACTTTGATAAGCCTTTTAATCTCGTACTTTTTAAACAGAAAGTAACTGGAAGTGGGACCAGTGAAGCCTTCCTCTGTTTTCTCCCTTTGGAAGTATTCTCCTCTGGTTCTGACCGAGGTTTCCTCCCTTGCTCTGGAAGGTCAAAGTCAGGACCTCAGAGCTCCATGTCCATAACCATCCCCAGCTCCAAAGTTACTGGGTTTGGTTTCGGGGGGGGAGGGGCATGGTGGGGCACATTTGGGAAGGGGTGATCCAGTGCCTAAGTTCATAGGTCATTTAAATTCCAGGGTGTGTTTGAACTCCTCCTAGGTGCAGTCTCAGGAAGGGAGAGCTTGAACCCCTGGAGATGGCCGGGTTGGTGGGAACAGGGTGAGCTGGAGCAGCTGTTGTGGTGGCCCAGTGGCTGCCACCTTGAGAGATCCCAGAGGTTTGGGAGCAGACAGATGGAGTTGGGGGGTGAGTTCATCGTGTGGCTTTGAAATCCAAGTGTACGTTCAGCTGTGGTTGGAAACAGTTTAGAATGTGTGAGAAGAGGTAACTAGACTTTATTCTAGAGTAGACCAGAAATAAATAAGAAAGGAAGAATATGGTATGCTCAGGAGAACTTGACTTTTGGTCTTCTTGATTTGGAAATCACCTTTGACTTTTAAAAATCAAGGAACTGGGGCTTCCCTGGTGGCGCAGTGGTTGAGAGTCTGCCTGCCGATGCAGGGGACATGGGTTCATGCTCCGGTCCGGGAGGATCCCACATGCCGTGGAGCGGCCGGGCCTGTGAGCCACGGCCGCTGAGCCTGCGCATCCGGAGCCTGTGCTCCGCAACGGGAGAGGCCACAACAGTGAGAGGCCCGCGTACCGCAAAAAAAAAAAAAAATCAAGGAGCTACACCCACTTTCATGGTGTTATTCACAGAAGCCAAAGGTGGAAGCAGCACAAGTGTCCATCTGTGGATGAATGGATTAAGAAAATGTGGTACGGGCTTCCCTGGTGGCACAATGGTTGGGAGTCCGCCGGCCGATGCAGGGGACACGGGTTCGTGCCCCGGCCTGGGAGGATCCCACATGCCGCGGAGCAGCTGGGCCTGTGAGCCATGGCCGTTGAGCCTGCGCGTCTGGGCCCTGTGCTCCGCAGCGGGAGAGGCCACAGCAGTGGGAGGCCCGCATACCGCAAGAAAACACACACACACACACACACACACAGAAAATGTACATGCATACAATGGAATATTATTCAGCCTTAAAAAAGGAGATTCTGACACATGCTCCAGCATAGATGAACCATGTGGAGATTACGCTGAGTGACATAAGCCAGTCACATAAAGACAAATACTGTAAGGCTCCACTTGTATGAGGTACTTATAGAGCAGTCAGACTGAGAGAGACAGAAAGTATAATGGTGGTTGCCAGGGGCTGGGGGAAAGGATGCTGGGAATGGGGAATTAAGTGTTTAATGGGATGGAGTTGAGTTTTGCCAGAGGAAAGGAATTCTGAAGATTGGTACAGCAGTGTGAATGCACTTAACACTACTGAATTGTACACTTAAAATTGGTTAAGGTGGTAAATGTTAATGTGTATTTTATGTGGTCTTTCTGTTACGTGTATTCTACCATAATTGTACCCAAAAAGGGACTGAACCCACACTTTTTCCTTCTGGAGGCCCTTGTTCTCTCCATTTTCTCATTCACAGGTGCACCTGGGATGCAAGCAAAGGAAGTATAATAGGATGTTTCTACTCCATTCTGTGGACTTGGGGATTTTCTGTGTTGTTTGGGGTTTTGTGTTTGTTTCTAATTCGTTCAGGCTCTGGGAATAGAATGAGACCAGCTGTTGGCTCTTTGCGCATGGAACCTGGAAGGTGGCTTCGGGGACACCTTTAGGAGGATGTGGTGGGTGTGACCGTGGGCTGTTAACTCCTAGGGTCCAGCAGTGTGGACCTGGAACAGCTAGTTAGAAAACCAAGAAGTTGGTCTGGTGGATGCTCCAGCCCAAGGTTGTACAGTCAGGGCTTAAGTTAACACTGATACAGCTGAGGTGCCAGCTGTGTCATCTCTGCATTTAGCATAGAGCATGAGACGTGATTTGGGCATTGCACTGAATTAGATGGGTCCCCACCCGCTCTAATATGGTAATGAGGTGGAGATGCTAGGAGCATGAATTGAGAGGAGGATAGAAGGTTTTTGTGGAACGTATGGCCGTGTGCCAGATGCTGGTCTCAAGTATTTTCTGAAGGAATGAAGAGGGCATCCAATAAGAATGTCCGTGATGTTAATCATACAGGGTGTGGAACCTCAGCCCCGGCTTTAAAAGTGGTGGGTCTTTCCCACTTAGTGGCTAAATGACCATACATGGCTAGATGAGCAGAATCGCTCCGCATTTCTTTCCTTTCCATTTTTTTTTTTTAACTCCTTCTTTTTTGTTTGTTTTAAAGAAAAAACTTTTTCTCTTGGAGTCAGCATGGGGGGTTTTCCACATTGAAGCACTCAGTCTTAAGCCTGGAGAGCCAAGATACTCCTGTTGGTGATGGGTAGTCCTAGGGTATGAGGACTTCTCAGCAGTTCATGCCTAAATCAAACCATGATTAAACTGTCAGAAACAGAAGCATCCCTTTCTTTTTTTTCTTTTTTTTTTTTGATGTTCAATGAACATTTATTTTTTTTTATTGAAGTATAGTTGATTTACAATGTTGTGTTAATTACTGCTGTATAGCAAAGTGATTCAGTTGTACTCACACACACATACACATATACACTCGTTTTTAATATTCTGTTCCATTATGGTTTATCACAGGATACTGAATATGGTTCCTGGTGCTATACAGTAGAACCTTGTTGTTTATCCATTCCATATATAATAGCTTACATCTGCTGACCCCGATCTCCCATTCCACCTCCCCGCCTTGGCAACCACAAGTCTGTTCTCTGTCTGTGAGTCTGTTTCTGTTTCACAGATAGGTTCATTTGTGTCATATTTTAGATTCCACATGTAAGTGATATCATATGGTATTTGTCTTTCTCTTTCTGACTTACTTCACTTAGTATGATAATCTCTAGTCACATCTATGTTGCTGAAAATGGCCTTATTTCATTCTTTTTCATGGCTGAGTAGTATACCGTTGTATATTTATACCACATCTTTTTTTTTTAGGAGTTTATTAATTAATTTATTTTTGCTGTGTTCGGTCTTTGTTTCTGTGCGAGGGCTTTCTCTAGTTGTGGCAAGCGGGGGCCGCTCTTCATCGCGGTGCGCGGGCCTCTCACTATCGCGGCCTCTCGTATTGCGGAGCACAGGCTCCAGACGCGCAGGCTCAGTAGTTGTGGCTCACGGACCTAGTTGCTCCGCGGCATGAGGGATCCTCCCAGACCAGGGCTCGAACCCGTGTCCCCTGCATTAGCAGGCAGATTCTCAACCACTGTGCCACCAGCGAAGCCCTACATCTTCTTTTTTTTTTCTTTTTTTTTCCTGGTACGTGGGCCTCTCACTGTTGTGGCCTCTCCCGTTGCGGAGCACAGGCTCCGGACGCACAGGCTCAGCGGCCATGGCTCACGGGCCCAGCCGCTCCGCGGCATGTGGAATCTTCCCGGACCGGGGCACGAACCCGTGTCCCCTGCATCGGCAGGCGGACCCTCAACCACTGCGCCACCAGGAAAGCCCAACACATCTTCTTTATGCATTCCTCTGTCAGTGGACATTTAGGTTGCTTCTTGGCTATTGTGAATAGTGCTGCTATGAACATAGGAGTGCGTGTATCTTTCTGGAGTAGAGTTTTGTCTGGATATATGGAAGCATCCCTTTCTTCTTGAGGTCTTTTGGGTCTAGGTCACTGATGTCAGCTTTGGACTTGGAATCACATGTGTCTAGAAGAGCGGTTGGCGACTTGGCCCTGACGAAGCCGGGGAGGATGAGGAGGGAGGTGGTGGAAGAGGCCAGGGTGCACAGCGCCCGCTGTTCCCATTCTGGCGTCTGGACTTGGAGGGAGGGCCGATGGAACCACTTCTTCTTTCTCCTCACTTACCCCTGCCCGGCCCGTAAAGGCCCCACTCCGTTAGCCGTTAGCTGCTGAGGCTTTAAAAGGAACTAATTTGACCCTCGTCCAGGCAGAGGACAGGAGTGTTCCCTGCACGCTTGGTTTTCCTTGGATTTGGTGCTGGTCTGGCGTCCTGACTAATGTCCTGCCTTGGGCTGGTGAACAGACTGGGGGAGGAGTCGTATTCCATCTGGGAATGAGCTTTCCCCGCCCCTGCGAGGGAGACCTTGGCCCACTGTGCAGAATCAGGAACCTGGACGCTTTCTTGTCCGCCTTGTATTTTTATCACGTAGATGATACTAATCAGAATAAAACCTTGCCTAAGAAGAGAGAAGGCAGATGTTCCCCACCGTCCTGCCAGCTCAGCACATTAAAGTGGTTGGTAGTTCACTGTCCTTTGGAGCCTGTGGCCGTTCCCTGGGAAGGGAATCTGTGGCTTTCACGGGGACAGCTGATGTCTATTAATACCCCGAGGAAGTCCTCTGTGCCAGCCGCAAAGGGGAGGGGTTAACGTCTTCCTCCCCAAGCATGCTCTGGGCCACGGCCCACTGTGAGAACACATCTCTTTCTTTGGTTGAAATGTCACGTGTTGCGCTCCTTTTTTAAGTCGTCTTCTGTGTCCCACAAGTGGCTGTCTGCCTTGCCATGTGCATCTTTTGTTTACACATCTGTCTGAGAGCTTACTGTGAGCATCTGAGCTGAGCCTGAGCACAGACGCAGGCTCGGTCTGTTCTTCGAGGTTGCTGTAGCTTGTGTCACACAGGAAGGGCTGAGGCCCTCAGCCAGGACCTAGAGTCCCCATGGCAGAGATGACAGACACCCTAGCCTGGGGCATTTCCAGAGCAAATGCCGCCTGGTACCTGCCCGGACTTCAGAGGGCGGGAGGCCTGGGGGTTACAGGGTGGCATCAGGAGCTGTGGAAAGCTGGGCTGAGGAGGCCCAGAGCTGCAAGGAGGGGGATTGGGTGGGGGTGGGGAGAACGGGGAAATGGGCTGTGGCCACGTGGCGAGTTATTAGCAGAGCTGGAAGCCAGTTCCCACGTGACACGACAGAAACCTGGTCATAGTTGTCTGGGGCTCATTACCACCCATCCTCTCTTTTTCTTGCTGGCCAGGGGCACAGTCGGGACATCCCTGGGCTTCATAAATATTCCCCTGCATTGTTAAGCCTCAGGTGACTCTAATGGAGGGTTTTGAACGAGTCCCGATGGCGTGTGGCTGGTGGAATGTTAAAGCCGGAAGCGGCCACGGGTGTTTCTGGCCCCGCCGGCCGCATAGCAGGATGCCGGGGAGCTCCTTCCACGCAGTGTGGAAGCCACCTCCCCAGAGGATGAGAGATTCTGATGCAGCTGGTCGACGGGCTTGGGTATCAGTATCGTTGAAAAGCTCTCTTAGGTGCTTCTGATTAGATGGTTCTGACGTGCAGCCAGGCCAGGAACCACTAACCCTCTCCCCCAGCTCCTCGTTCAGCAAATGGGGAACGAGAAACACGGGCCACCCGGTGGTTTTCTTTGGTCCTTTCAGCGACTCGAAGTCACAGGCAGTTTGAGTCCAGGACCTGAGGTCTGGGCTCCTGTCCCCTGAGGTCCCCTCGTCCCCTCCTGGCCTTGCCCTCCCGGCAGGCATCCAGGCATCAGCCAGGATCTTCACGAGCTGCGGAAAGCCTCGTGGAAGTCGCTGGAGGGGCTCTGGCTCGTGTACCTGGTATGGGCAGATGGGTCGGAGAGCACCTGAGTCTGCTTCCTGGTGACTTTTCCAGCGTGACAGGGCGGGGCAGGAGAGCTCGGGATTTTCTGTTTGCACCTGGCTTTGAACTCTGAGGAGAGCGCTCACAGGCGCGGTGCCATCTGGGTGTGGCTTCTGTGGCACATGCCGCCCTGGAGGCTGGGCCTGAGCGGGTCGCAGGGAGGAGACGCGGGGCAGCCCGCGGGCCAGGCCTCCCCGGGCTGAGGCCTGGCTGCCCCTACCTGGGGGTCCCAGCACCGCGGTCAGGAGAGCATGGAGCTCCACAGGCGCCCCCAGGGGCTCACCCTCTCAACACGGGCCTTTGAACCTGACCGGCTTGGCTTCAAGCCCCCAGTGGTAAGGCTGGAAAACACACACTGTTGTTGAAGACCTGGGCGATGGTGCGTACATGAGCTTATCGCTCCTGCGCTGGCTGCCATGTGATGTAGTTATCTTGTTTTAAATTTCAAGCATCCAGGGCTTCCCTGGTGGCGCAGTGGTTGAGAGTCCGCCTGCCGATGCAGGGGACGCGGGTTCGTGCCCTGGTCCGGGAGGATCCCACATGCCGCGGAGCGGCTGGTCCCGTGAGCCATGGCCGCTGAGCCTGTGCGTCCGGAGCCTGTGCTCCGCAACGGGAGAGGCCACAGCAGTGAGAGGCCCACGTACCGGGGAAAGAAAAAAAAAAAAATTTCAAGCATCCAGAGAGGTGGTTCAGGAATGTCAGGTGCTTCTAGTCCCGTTGAGCCCCTTCTCCGTTGAGAGTCCTTTGCAGAAAGCCCTGGGTGCCCCTCACCCCCATCCCGCTCCAGGCTGGCAGCCTCTGAGAAGGCCCTCCTTCCCCTGAGCTCCTGCTGTGTGCCCTCCGTCTCCAGGGCCACCCTGGGAGGGGCTGCGGATACAGGAACTGAGGGGCCACCGAGAGGTTCAGCCACGTCACTCGGCCACGAAAACACCTTTACCAGGTTCAGAGCCCAAACTATCTGACGGCAAATTCCACAGACAGATTAAACAATACTTGTGTGAACATTTTGTGTTTCCAACCTTGAGGTTCATTTTCTTTTCCAGCGCAAGTCCTTGCATTAGCGGCTGTGCAGTTTTTATGTGAATGGCTGCACCAAAAGCGGATACCACCTTGGGCCTGATCTCTCTACTTCCCTATGCCTCCGTTTCCTCGTTTATAATATGGGAGTCACAGCAAGGTTGCGCTGAGGATAAGTCAGTGTATTTAAAATAAAAGAGGAGGGCCTGGCACTTAGGGTGTCAGTATTTGCAGTCCCTGCTACGGTTGCAGCTGAAAGCAGAGGATGCCCAGAACTGGCCCGTTGCAGTGGGCTCTGGTTGCCCTCTCTGGTGCCATAGTAGGTTCTAAGGCCCCTGAGGTGGTCCAGGGGACTAGACTGGTTCATAACCCACGACAGCAGAGCCCAGGGTCCCGCAGGCCATCCCAGCGCTGGGCGTGAGGAGGAAGGGCCTAGGGAATCAGTGAGGGCTCCCTCCTGGTTGAACAGTCATGTCACACACTGTGATGTGGGTGTCATGGGAAGCCCACAACATGCCACACAGGCTGTGTGGGCAGAAGACACAGATTACCCTCTAGAATGGAGACTGCCAGCTACCAGGCCAGGGAGGAATCCAGATGTGACCGTGACGAGGATTGTGTATGCGCCCACGTGTGCAAATAGACACAAGCCCTGTCCTAACACGAGTCTGCTGCTGCATTTACTTTTTTAATTATAGGTTCGTCATAGGAGAGAGAACACTCGGTCATTAAAGGACTATAAAAAGTATGAGGTAGATGATTCAGGTCTTATTACCCCCGTTTGTCAGATGAGGAAGTAAAGCCCTGGGATGCTAACTGACTTGCTCAGGGTCACATACAGCTAATGGCTGTCAGGCCTGGCCTTTGTGCTCCTGGTGCAGTGTTTTCTTCTGCGTCGTAGGGCCTCTGAAGTAACACATGTGGATAGTTTTTTCAGAGATGAGGATGTGGGTGGAGATGGGCCGTAAGCAGCGAGCCGTGTTCCCCATCCAGGACGAAAGTAGTTGGGGTTTTCAAACCCCAGAATATCCAGACACCTGTTTGGCACACCCTGGACTACCCAGGAAGGGCACCGGCTCCTGCCTTCAAAGCTACCTGCCACCCGCTGACCTGAAGCCTGTCTCCAAGCACAGGTTTCATTCCTGCCTGTTGGCTCACTTTCTCATTGAGGCTGCGGGAGGCTCCCGCCTTCGTGATGCGTGCCTGGGTACCACTGTCTGTCCGAACTGGAGGTGACGTGGGCCGTGGACCCCAGGGGGCGGGGGTGACAGGGAGTGCGGCCCTGGCATCTTTTCCCCTATTAAAGTTACTTGGCTTCGGTTGGACAGCGGAACCCTGGGTGGGGGAGAGATGGAAAGGCGTGTTGGGCCCTGACAGTGGTTGGATGACATTTGTTGGTAGACCTCTTTTTTCCCTAGATTGTTAGACATATCCAGAGTCCTGTAGATCAAATCCCTGGCCAACAGCCTGCACTTTTCACCTGGGTTCCTGAGGTTTGGGGTCCTGCAGACCTGCGAACCGAAACCTCAGAGCAAGCCCAGCCTGGGGCACTGTGCTCCTGGTAGACCTTTCCTGTGTCAGAAAGGGAGGATTTGGCGGTGCAGGTCTCACCAGGTGGCTTGTTGGAAAAGGCTCTTGGGGGTCTAAGTGATCACGTTGTGTTGCTTTACGGGGAGATGTTACTTTGAAAGAAAACAAAGAAAAAATTTGTCTTTAGAGAGTAGGGACTGTATTGTCCTTGGATGCTGGGTGGATGGTGACCTAAGAGCCACCCTCATGCTGTGGATTTGAGGGGCGGGATTCAGAGCATCAGATGCGGCCACATGCCCTCCTCTGGTGACCGAGGGTGTGCCGGTGGGCCTGGGTCCGCTTGGGGGCTGTCTGGACCAGGGAAGTGAGGACCTCAGGGCTCAGGGTCCAGCAGTGCAGGAAAGAGTGGCTGATGGTGGGGGGATAGTCAGCTGCCTTTTTCCCTGTGCTAGTGCACAGTTCGCAGCACAATAGTGAGAGTCAGGGTCTTTTCTCCTGAGAATATTTAGATGATCCTCGTGGCGTGGATTTTGATGCATTGATTCTCTCACTTCAGTCTTACTGGACGCACCAGGGCACGTGGTCCCCAGGTGTGATGCCCTCTGAATGCCTTCCCAGGATGCACAGGATGCCACGGTCCCCCAGGTGTGGTGCCCTTAGGATGTCTTCCCAGGATGCACAGGGCGCCTGGTCCCCAGGTGTGGCTCTCCAGGAGGCCTCTCCCTCACACGGATGCAGAATTGACCTTCATAGTGGAGATAGAGGGATGCTGCCTTTCTGCAGGTTTCACAGCATCACCTGTTACTGGAAAAGTTTACACGCACAGATAAATTGGTTTGCCTCACTGTCGGGAAAATGGGCCTCATGAAGTCTGATGTGGCCGCATTCCGATGGTACAGCCCTCTCTGTTGGCGACTCCTCCCTGCCCCAGCACGCAGCGGACAATCAAATGGTTTACAATCTGTGGGAATGCTTGTGTCTTTTCCCAGCGCTTCGTTTCCCCGAGAACAGCGCTGTTCCCAGGGGTGTCCGGTTTCCCACTGCCATTCACCAAGCCCCACACCGTCCTTAAGCAGCAAGAACTGGTTTTACCAAGTAAACCGATACCTCCATGGGTATCCTGGGCGAATAAGGATGGGGCGGCTTAATAAGTCACTGGCGGACCTTTGAGGAGGCCGAATGGCCCTGGCTCGTCACCTCTCCTGTTTCTTAACACTCGAGTGGTCAAGCAGAACGAGGGAGGGCCTCCCCTTGCCTCCAAGTGGGGAGGCGGGCTCGCTCCATTGAACAAAGCCGGTCTTGCCTGGGGCCCACTGTGGCCCCCTGAAGTTCCTGGCCAGACCCCCACTGGAGCAGGGCAGGCCTGGCCCTTTAAATAGACTCCCTGGGAGATGGGCCTCTCTGTCCAGCTGACTGCTCCAGGCGCAGGGGCCTGGCAGGGCCAGGCCACAGGGGTGAATCTTTCACCTCATCTCCAGCTCTGCAGCTGATGGTGAGGCGAAGGGGCTCCTACAGGCAGCTGTGGGCTTGTAAGCTTTTTAAGAAGGGGACGCAGCGGAGCATGGGAGCCAGATCCCCTGGGGTCTTCAGCCAGAGTCTCACCTTAGCTCCGAGGCTGCGGTCAGTGCCTGGAGGGGCTGCGAGGAGGGAGGACAGCCCCAGCCTTGCGGGGGACAGGGAGGCGACTTCAGGAGTGAGGGCCTCCTTCCCTCCTGGAGCAGTTGCTCCAGGCCTGTGCCACAGGGTGTCACAGAGGTACAGCCAGGATGATGCCGCGTGTCCTGAGTGGGTACAGGTTAGGATTTAAAGCTGGTGGCAGGGCCAGGTTTGGAGGGTGTGGTCGAGGCTGTGCCTCGTGTCCAGGAACGCTGTGGTCTCCCCTTGAGCTTTCTGTAGAACACCAGACAGTCTGGGACCCAGGGGCCACCCGCTCATGCTTGCACCCACTTCTCAGACTGAAGTTAGACTTGGTTTTATTCCCCAGCCGTGGGGGCTGTGTCTTTTCCCTTCTTCTCTCTCTCACCTGCTGGTTGGCTTCCTTGGGGCCCAGCGTGGATCAGCTCGGCCCTGGGCCTCCAGGAGGGATGGAGAGATGAGCAGATGTCCTCCCTGTTCTGGAGGAGCTCAAGGTTAAGACACTGCAGAATACAGTGGAGGCTGGGCTGGAGACGACACAGCTTTGTAAGGGCCTTCATTCCTAACAACCAATTCAGAGTCCAGATACTCTGGGGAAGGATTAACCGTTCCCACTCTTTGTGTAGTCTTCTCCTAGGTGCTGTGTTGTGGGACCACCGTGTTTACGGTGTCCTTAGAAACCGGCTACTCCAGGGAACGGCAGGTGGGTTTAGATGGCATCTCTTGGGTGCAGATGGATTAGTTGTGGCTGCTCAGAGTGCTGTGTTGAGAAGAGCTGGGAGGCCTTGCCCTGGATCTGTGGGCAAGAGTGCTTTAATCGATTAGTGATGTCTGCCACGCAGGCGAGAGGAGGAGGCGAGTAGTGTTCCCTGCACAGTGTGTGTTATCTCTGATTTTACAGATGAAGAAACTGAGGCCCAGAGAAGTTGTGACATGTCTCCGTGTTTGGTGTTGGGTCTGGAACTGGAGCCCAAGGCTACTGCTCCCAACCCAGTGCTCTTCCCTCTGCCCTGACACTGAGGAGCCCATCCTCGCAAGGGGCCAGACGTACAAGCGTGAAGCAGTGAGGAGAAAGTACCAGACTGGGCCCTTCAGGAAATACACCCCAGAAGAAATCAGGATGGAGGCAGGGAGATGGGCTTGGACAGGAGAGGGGAGTGAGCTGGGTCTGGCAGGAAAGGCCTGATTTGGGTGGAAGACAGTTCTGACATCCCTCCACGAGGGCTCTCACCAAGGCTGTGGGCAGAAAGGGCAAAAGCGGCCACCCTCAACTCTCTCAGTGCGTCAGGTTTGAAAGTGCTTTTCTTCAGGAGCAGGAAGAATGGGTGACTTTCTGGGCATTGAGATTGCAGAGAAGACAAAATCCTAGACCCCAAAGGTTCTTTCCACGTTTGCCAGCTGGTTTGTCCCGCCTGCCCTTTGCCCAGCACCTGTGCTCTGGTGGTGTTGAGACCTGGGGTCTGTAGCCCTTGCGGTCCCTTCGGTAGCGTGTGATGCGTCTGGTGGGTCACAGCCCCCTTCGTAGGGCAGGCTCCCCACGGAGTAGCCTCTGCACCTGTAACTTCCACCCAACCAGTGCCTCTTTGGGAGCCATTGTGCGATGCAGGTGTGGCATATTCCGTGATGGGAGCAGCTGCTGTCAGCGGGTTAAACAAAGGGTGGATCAAGGCATACGCTGCCTCACGTCCCCCGTTTTTAGCTCATGTTTCTTGCAGGATGAGGAGTCAGTTTGGCCCTTACAGGAGTTGCTTGATTTTTCCACCAACCACGTTACTCCACCCTTGTGTGTCGTCATTCCCCCCATTTCACAGTCTCCTTGGCCAGTGGTTGGAGTCACAGAGACCTGCTCGGGGCAGGGGGGGTGCAAGTCAGAAACGCTGCCTGGAGCCTCTGCAGGTTCACCAGCAGGAATCCTGTATCTACGCTCTGCCCGCCCCTTCTTCCTCTTCCCCGCTACCCTTCTCTCCCTCCCACTTCTGGGCTGTCCTCCAAAAACGTTCAGAGTGCTTCATTTTAATAAGCACATAGGGAAAAAAATTTCAAAGCGTGTAATTGTGGTTATGTTAGAAAACACCAGTATTCTTTAGAGATGCCTTCTGATGGAGGGGTGAGATGACAAGGGGCTGGAGTTTGCTTTAAATTTTTTTTTTTTTTTTATAACAAAGGGAAGAAAGATGGATGAAGCAAATCTCGCACATGGTTGAATTGGCATGTTGGGTACATGGGGGTTTACTGTACTGTTGTCTCTCCTTTTATTTACATCTGAAATTTTTCACGTTAACAGTGTTTAAAAGTGTATAAGATTCTACTGAAAACTTTGTGTGTATAATTTTTGGTGCTCTTCCATAAAACTGCTTTAACCTGCTTAGAGGTGCATGTCTGGCTGACATGCCAGCACTTTGCTCTGTGTCCTTGCTTCTTCCTCCTGCTTGTTGAAACTGATGTGCTCCTTTGTGTAGCATTTTCTGAAAAGTTGTAGTACATTCAACCACCTCAACGTGACGAGAATTCTATCAATAACATTTTACAAAGGTTTTGGGTATTCTTGCACAAATGGCAACGTGAGTTTTGTTTTTATCGGATAAACATTTATTGAGCATCTCTGTATGGAGACAAAACACATATGAGGGAATGAATGCTGTGGGGCAGGGGCCCTGCCACTCTCAAGATCAACTAGAAGCTGGGAGGTGCGGGTCCTTTTAGGATCCCACCCCATAGCACGGAGGTGCTTTCTCACAGTGGGTTTGTTCAGGCCCCAATATCTCACTCCCTTTTAAGAGACTGTAGCATCTATATTCAACCCCAGACACCTTTGCCTTTACTTAAATTTTCTCATCCTGTTCTCAGGGTAAACTCTTTCTCCACTAATTAAACTGCTTACAGGCAGAGAAAGTTGATTTTTTTTTTTTATGTTGGTGTCAGGCAGGCCCACTGGAAATGGGGAAGGAGTCAGGCACTCCAGTGGGAAGCCCAGGTGCCGGTGTAGGTACAGACCTGGCCATGGAAGGCCATCGCTGGCACCTGGCGCCTAGGAGAGGAGGTGCTGGGATGGAGTGGAAGGAGGTGAGCTCACGGAGTCCTCTCTGGGGCACTGTCCACATCCTACTCACGTGGGCTCAACGCAAGGAGATGAGGAGTCAGGGGCGGTGAATGACGGACTGAGAAAATGCTGGCCATGGGAGGCCGGGTCAGACTTCGCAGTGGCTCGTCCTGTGGGCCCCCAGAGACAAAGGCCAGATTCTGTCCTCAGACTGTCCTGGGGTGTCTGTGTTTCAGCCCTTGACCCCAAGCTTGACCCTACTGGGATGTACTTCTTGATATAATCCTCTGACTGCAATGTCATCCTTGCCCTTCCAACCCTCTCCCTCCGGCAAGAGTTGGCCAGTTGAGTGGGAGGCCTTGGCGGGAGGGACACCAGGTTTTAGAGTCACGTTGGCTGGGGGCCAAGAGCCAGCTGTCTCACAGAGTAGTTTGTGATGCTGGGTCATCGTTTGCTCCGTGTGAAGGAGGCGCCGACCCAGGGAGTTGGGAGAGATCAAAGGTCTTGGTGGCCAGTGTGTCGCCAGTGATCACTGCAGTGTTTCTCATCCACTGCGGAGGGAGTGCAGATTGGTGCAGGCGCTTTGGAAAACAGTCTGGCATTAAAGCCTAAAGCTCAACATCCACGTGCCCTCCGGCCCAGCTGATTTCACGCCTAGGTGTATATTGGAGAGAAACTCCTGTGCGTGGACTCCGGGAGACTTGTACAAGAGTGTTCACAGCGTTTCTGTGCGCAACAGCAAAAGGCTGGAAGCAGCCCAGATACCCATCAGTGGGGGAGTGGATGAATACGCTGAGACGTGACCATACAATGGAATATTATACAGCTGTCCAGACAGATTAACTGCAGCAGCACGCAACGATGTAGATGAATTTTAGCAGTGTCGTAAATATTAGGTAAAAAGAGGATGTGCTCCCAAAGATTACATACAGCACTAATCCTTTTCTGATAAAGTCAAAAGTAACTAAAATAAATGTGCTCTTTAAGGAACATTTTACAGATGCAGTAAAACTGTAAAAAAAAAAAAAAAGGCAAGGGAATGTGCACTTCTGATTGAGGTTGGTGGTATCTGGGATGGGAGGGGTCGGGGTGTGGAATGGGGCACCGTCTGGTTAGATGTAGGTTATTGTCGAGGTCCCAGCCTTTGCTGGGGGTGGTGGGTTTGCAGGTGGTTAGTACGTTGTGAAAAAAAACTAAATGAAAGTGAGTCATGTGTGACTACAGGTGAATGCCAGGAGCCAGGGATTATGATGAATAATTAACCCAGTTCTGTGCATGTCGGGTCCAGCACTCCCCCACTCCCACCCCAACTCGTTTTAGCAAAGGCTGTGATGGCCCAGTATTCGCTAGGCTGGGGCGGAGCCTACGTTCCCGTTGCTGCTCCTGCCCTACCCCTCACTCCCTGCTTTTGTCCGGCTCAGGCCTCCCTCCACGGTGCCTGCTGGCTGGAGTGACCTCGGCCGGCTTGTGGCTTTGCTCTCCCTTAACCGCTTGCTTCCTATCTGTGTCATACAATCGGTGCCTTGTAATATATGGCCTCACCCACTAATCGGTTCCACATGTGTGTATCTTTCTAACGCGATGGTTATTTCCACAAGGCCAGAGGTCACGTTTTATCTCCTCTTATGTGGCAGATCACTCCCCTGCTCCTGTTCACGCGCCCCTTCTTCCTTAGTAAAGGAGCCCCCAGCCTCCCCTCCAGCTGGGCATGGCCATGCCGGCGAGGGACACATAAGTGGCAGCGTTGAGCGCTGCTTCTGAGAATCCTTCCTGAGAGGAGGTGGCAGCATGCCTTTCCTTCTTCCCTCTTCCTGCTGCCTGGAGTGCAGTGCAGCGCCCAGGTCCCTGACACCCTGGGGTGGGCGGTAGGGTCTCGTGGTCTGCTGGTCTTCTAATAGCTTGAACCCTGGGTAAGTCCCTATTTCCATGTCTTCGTGGCTCACAGATGAGTGTGATTCTCGGGGATACAGCATGTCACCACCCTGCCCCCGTGGCCCTGAGCACCGTGAGTGCGTAATGATTGCACCCTGAGTCCTGTGGATTCAAAAGGTCAGCAGCACCTTCAATTGGCACCTGGACTCCGAGGAGCTGGTGCCGGGTCCTGGGCTCCACCCCCCTGCAGGTGACCTGGGCAGGTCACCTAACTCCTGTGAACGCCACTAGATCTGCAAGTTGGGAACCGGGCCTGCGACAGCAGAGGTAAAGCAGCAAAGACAGTCAGCCGTCCAGTGCTGCGTGCCCCAGACACTCACTTGCTCGGAGTGTAATTTTCACGGCAGGCTCCACTGCAGAGTCGTGAAGGCCCTCGAGGCCCGCCCCCTGCAGCGGCCTCACTTTCCCAGAATGGACTTGCGGCCTCCACCGCACATCTGCCCCTGTTGAAGATGCCCCTCCCGGCCTGATGCTTCCGTCCCTCCCTGTTCCCTGCGACTCCTCAGCTCTGCGGACAGTGTGAGATGAGATGAGCTGGCTCTGTCGGATGGGGGAGCTTCATTATAGCTTCTGTGTAATTTTTTTTCTTTAGCAAGCTGTCTCGGTGGACACAGGGTGAGAGCCGCTCTTTGCAGGGGGGCTGGCGGCCGTGCTGGTGTGTGGCGAGCGACGGGGGGGCAGCTTATGTGTGCATGGAGCTGCAGTCAGAGCCAGACCTGCCCGGAGCAGTTCTGCACTGTGTTCGGCCACGTTCGGCCTTGCTTTCCTGGGTCTGCGTGGCCAGGGTAGTGGCAGCGTGACCGTCGGCAGAAGAGGCCTTTCCTACTTCGGCAGGCCTGGCGTGCCTGTGGGCCATCAGCCGTGGCCCGAGCTAGCGCCGTGGCTTATCCTGCTGCCACCATCTGTCCCCGGGCTCGTGGCCCCAGCTGGGAGGCACAGCACATCCCGCTTCTCTGCATCTTTCCTCTCTGCTCCCGGGGATTTATGATGACCGGTCGCCGGCTTTCCAGCGTTCCTTCTCTCCTTTGCATTCATTCAGGGAACGTGTATTTAGAGCTTGTCCCGTGCCCGATGAGAGCCCCGTTCCTGACTCTGCGCTTGAGAGTGGGGGCGGTTGACAAATGCCCGTCTCCACCATGAGTCTGAGTTCCGGGCGGGCAGAGATCCCATGTGCTTTCACTCGCCATCACACCCCCAGCTCCTAGTGCGCTGCCCGGAGTAGACCTGGGCTTGTTTTAACAAGTAAGTGCTTGCTGAATGTATGGAGGAGTGAACGAGTGAATGTAAGATCGAGGCAGTTTATGGGAACACAGAGGACTGTGGCTGAGTTTGAGGAAGCAGGTGCAAATAAAGTAGCCCCCAAAGCCAGCTGCACAAATGTCCTAAGAGAAGCACTTAGGTATTTTGAGGCTCTGAGAGGGCAGGACAAGTTGCTCAGGGCGAGAAGCCTGACGTGTTTATTGACAGCCTCTCCCGGGGCCTGAGTGACCCGTGAAGCCTTTCCTGGCCACTGCGGCCTGCGGGGACCACTCCACCTCCCAACACCTTGGGGTCCCTTCTGAGGACACCCGTGGGCTGCGAGCTCACTGGGTTCACGTCTCTTCTCGCCAACCGTGCTGTGAACTCCCTAGGTTCCAGCCCCAGCTTGGTCACCACTAGCCACGTGACCCAAGGCCCAACTGTGCATCTCAGTTTTTTCCTGTGTCACTGTTCAAGCACCTGCCCCACAGGACACAAGATGGTGTGGACACACTGGAAAGGGTTGGACCAGAGTGAGGTGTTCCTCACACGCGCCCCCACCCTGTGCCTAACAGAGCCTCCGCGTTACTGTGTGCTCACTGAATGTGCAGAGGTGGGCCTCAACTCTCTTTGGCTTGGCCTGGAAGAGTCCACTTACTGCAGCGGCAGGGTGGGCACAGACTGCCATCATGCTCAATTCGGCCTCAGGAACAGCTGGTGAGGGTGCCTGTACTTGCTTGAAGTGTGGGCTCTCAGCTGGCCCTGCGGGAGGCTGGGCAGCTGGCCTGCCTTGTGACCAGGTGCTGGGGCAGGTCTGCGTGCCTTAGTTCTCCTGCCTCTTCTGAAATGTCCTTTAAATCTGGTGGTCCTTACACCCACCTTGCTCACATCTGAAGAAAAGCTTCCCTTTTCTTTTTGTTTTTAGAGAATGAAAGTTAGCAGATGTAAACTAGTGTATCAATGTATAGGATGGATAAACAACAAGATCCTACTGTATAGCACAGGGAACTATATTCAATACCCTGTGATAAACCATAATGGAAAAGAATATGAAAAAAAAAGGTTCATATGTGTATAACTGAGTCACTTTGCTGTACAGCAGAGATGGGCACAACATTGTAAATCAACTACAATAAAAAAAGTTTTTTAATAAAGAGGATAAAATTTTTTAAAAAATGAAAGAAAGGGTTTTTTTTTTTTTTTTTAGGTCCTCAGATCAGAGCCTCATGCAGTAGGGCCCAGTGACCTAACTGTGGGGCAGTGTTTCTGCCCCTGTCCTACAGGATCCACATTCAAGGTCTTTCACCTTGTGAACACACACACCGGCCTGGGGCTCGTGGCCCTTCATTAGCTCATCTGACAAATGCCGAGTGAGCCCCTGCTTGTGCCAGGCCCTGGGGGGCAGTGGGGAGGGAGATAGTCCAAGTGTCTACCCTGGGGAGCCTGCAGCCTGATAAGAAGACTTGGAAAGTGAAGCTGGTTTAGCAGACGAAGTTCAGGTCACGGGTTTATAACTAGTGGCAGAGGATTACTGGTCCCTCCCTCACATCCCTTCACAGTTTTATACCTGTGTTACAGTGCTTATCACACTGGGTGGGTTACACAAGGGTGTGCCATGGCCGCTTAAGTCCTGGCTCAGGCAGACATCACTAATCAATCATCGCACTCTCTGCCTCTGAGCCCAGACCTGGCCTCAGAATCCTTCTTAACACAGCACTCCAGATACCGCTACCAATCACCTGTGCCTGACACCCAGGCTTAAACCCTCTTTCTAACCCCTGGTGTCGTGGTGAGTTACTCGTGTGAGCACTCCTTGTGCCTCGCAAGGCTTCAGAGTGGGCTGTCAGACCATGAGGACCACTGCACTGCTGGCTCTGGTTAGGCTGGGCCACCACCAGTATCGGGCTCAGTGGGACTGCACAGCATGTTCTAGTCACCTTCTCATTTGCTGTCCCCTCTGCCTGTGAGTCTCTTATTCCACATGTCCACCTGGCATGCTCTCTCTCTCTCTCCACTTGTGTTTGTTCAACTGTTGCTTCATCGGAGGACCCTCTTTGACCACCTGTCTGTAATAGCTTTATTTTCCTTCACTCTTGGGTCGTCCTACCCTTATTTTTCTTCTTAGCACTTCTTACTTCCTGGCACATCACATGACCTTTTCATTTACCTCTTTATCTCCCTCATTTACTATGGGATCCCCAGCAATGAAAAACATTTGATCAAGTGCATCTTGTGTTGGCAAATCCTAGTGGGCCAGGCGTACCCCCTGCCAGTTCGGATTAAATGAGATAATACAAAGTATGGAGCCCAGGCTCTGCTTTAGCATCGTTCAAAAGAAAGTGTTCTTTGCACTCTAGCAGGGGGAGGGCGTGTCCAGTTGAGACCTTTCCTCCCTGTGGTCAGTTGGTTCAGTTTAGCCAGCAGCTGGCGAGCGTGTCTGCTGCGGGCAGCACATGCAGAGGCCGGGGTGGGCGAGGATACAGAAGTGAGCACGCTACAGTGCCCTACCCCCGGAACCCAGGGTTCCCAGTCACCTCGAATGTGGGGTACACTGCGCTGGGGCTCAGGGGGCACAGATGAAGTGATTATTTCCAGCCGAGGGGTTTGGGCAGGGAAGGAGGCGCTGGAGGTGGGTGGAGGGGTGGAGAGCACTGCCTCAGGTGCCCACCCCGCCAGCGTGGACAGCTGCCTTGAAGTCGATGCCATCTGTTGAGATTTTCACTTCCTGCTGAGATGGTAGTTATCACACACTTGTTTCTTAACCTTTCTCCTCCCCAGTTTTTCAGCTGTGTCCTGAATTGCCCTCCCCCAGTTTCCTGCTATAGAATAAGTTCTTGGTGACAGAATGAAAGAGGCTTCCAGAGCTTCTTGCTCTCTGGGTGGCGTCGGCCATTTGTTGCAAACTCTCATGGCGGCGAGGAGTGACTGGCTTGCAGGATTCGTTCGCTTGCACCACCTGTCTCACCGGCAGCTTTTTCAGAGGGGCGCGCGGGGGCGAGGGGAGCAGTAATACGGTCTCACCTCGCTCCCTTGTCCGCCACGGAGACTTCCCTGCTCCCTCGGTGCTCCCACCGAACTTGACCCACTTCTCCAGCCTCTACCCTTCTCTGAGGCTCAAGTTCTGTTGCTGTGCCCAGGGCGCAGGGATCGCTAATCAGCCATGCTCACTTTGCCCCTGGAGCCAAGACCTGCGCTTAGAACTCTCAGCCTAGCACCCCGCCGGCCCTTCAGCGTTGAAACCTCTGCCACCCTTCGCAGTGGAAACTGTCGTGTGTGTGCTTTTCCTCTTGAGACCAGAGGGAAAAGAGAGAAAGCAGGAGCAAAGGAGGGACACTGAGATGCTCCTGCCTGGCCCTAAGCCCCGAGGGATAGAGCAGGAAAGGGGTGTGGTTGAGCCCAGGGGTGGGGAGGATTTCCCCGGGCCTGGGGATCTCCAGGACAAGCCCCTGCACCCCAGTAGCCGTGGCCGTCTCCTTATGGGTTTCACTTTCCAGTCGCTGCAGGCCTCCTGCATGTGTGCACAGCAGGGCTGTTCTAGGTTGGGACCCTTGAAGCAGGAGGAGGCAGGCATGCTTGTTCTCCCTGAGCGTGTCGGGGACAGCACCCATTGGGGGCCTAATTACATGCCAGGCGCTCCTGTGGGTTGGGTGTGATACCCCCCTGTCCAGCCACCTGGGGGGGTTGAAGCAGTGATAGGCTGGCGGTGGACCTGGCTAGGGGACTCCAGAGCCACTGCTGCCACTGTGGAGATAAGCACAGAGCGGGTGCCAGGCCCTAGCTCCCTGTGCAGGGCTTCTCTTTCTCCATTCTGGGGCTGCAGTGGGTGGGGGTGGGGTGGGGGGAGACACAGGGTGGAGGAGGGTCTTCTGTTACTTCCTTTGCCTTTGTTGCCACCCGGACGGCACCTGCTCTTTGTTTCCATTTTAGCCGAACGCTCCCTCCTCCTGGAAGCCTTTCTGGATTAGTCCTCCTGTGTGCTCCCATCGTCCCCCAGCTCAGGTGCCTCACATCCGCTCTGTTATGGCACCAGGCTTGCCAGCAGGCCCGTCCCCTGCCAGGCTGTGGGCTCCCCGAGAGCAGGGCCCCGCCCCGTGCACACACCCTGGACACCCTCACTTCTCCCTCTCGGTTTTGTTGAGCTTGTTTGTCTGCATTTCCTGGATTTGAGGACAGAGGTCGTGTCTGTGTATTCTGCCAACACCACCTGACCCCCGGCAGGTGCCCAGGAAATACCGTGGTGTAATTAACAGAGTGAACGGCTACCCTTCTGCTCTCCCTGCCCGCCAGGCCCCTGCCCTGGGGCGATGGGCGTTAGGGAGCAGTGATGCCCCGAGGCCTGCGATGCTCACGCTCTGTGTTGGCAGCGGTGGCCTGGCTTCCCTGCCTGCCTCTCCCTGCCCTCACAGGTCCTGGCAGGCTGCCACCTGCCGCTGATGCGCCCACGCACACTCTGCTCCCCCGTGTCCCCCGGGACTGAGGGAACTGGTGCAGCACCGTCTGGTAGTGGGTAAGGGCTGCCGGGGTGTGCCGCCCGCCCCGGCCCTGCCTGCCCTGAGTGGTGGGTGGAGCAGAGTGGGGCACAGTGGCTGCAGAGACGCATGATCCCCAGCCCAGCTGCTTGCTGGGACAGGGGACGGCCGCCCCTCTCCCGCTGAGCTCTTTGGGCATGCCCAGGGCAGAAGGTGCCAGGAAACCAGCCTAGAGCTGCCACCTGGCGAGGGTGCAGGGGAGCAGGATGGGTCCCGTGGACCTGGTGGTGTTGGTGGCTCCACCGGCCCCGCATGACGCGTGTCCCCACCCTGCTGTGACCCCGCACACTGCGCTCTGGCCTAAAGGTGGTGCTGGCTGTGAGCCCCGTGCCCTCCCTCTGCCCATCAACAAAAATGTTAACTTTTGCAAGAAGCCCAGGGAAGGGAACTCTACAGCTGCTGATTTGTAGCTCCAGGATCCCTCACCACCATAAAATAGGGTTCTTCACATCAGCCCCAAGCACGGATGCTGCTGCTTTGCTGGGAAGAGAGGGCAGGGCAGCCCTGAGCCCCTCTAGGCATTCAAGTGTGAGGATAGGACCACCCTCCCTCCCCATCCTGCCTAAACGTCTAAATCCTTCTTCTCCCTCCCCCAAATCCCCACTGCAGCCTGGTCATGGCGTGTAGTAGGCCCTCAGTAGATACTGTTGAATAGAAGTGAGCTCCTTGGAGCAGAGGAAAGGAGCCCTAGGGTAGAGCTGAGAAATCCTGGCTTTATAGACCCAAATGGGGACGCTACACCCCCTGTGATGTTCCTCTCCAGGCCTCAGTTTCTGTGTTCCGTAGATAATCTATAAGGCTCTACCGGTTTTCATTTTTCTTTTCTTTTCTTTCTTTTTTTTTTTTTTTGCGGTACGTGGGCCTCTCACTGTTGTGGCCTCTCCCGTTGCAGAGCACAGGCTCCGGACGCGCAGGCTCAGCGTCCGTGGTTCACGGGCCCAGCCGCTCCGCGGCACGTGGGATCTTCCCGGACCGGGGCACGAACCCGTGTCCCCTGCATCGGCAGGCGGACTCTCAACCCCTGCACTACCAGGGAGGCCCTATTTTTTCTTTTTTTTTAATATGTATTTATTTTTGGCTGTGTCGGGTCTTAGTTGGGGCACGTGGGATCTTTCGTCGCGACGTGCGGGCTCGGTAGTTGCGGCCCACAGGCTCCAGAGCACGTGGGCTCTGTAGTTGTGGCCTGTGGGCTTAGTTGCCTCGCGACATGTGGGATCTTAGTTCCCCGACCAGGGATCGGATCTGCGTCCCCTGCGTGGGAAGGCGGATTCTTAACCACTGGACCACCAGGGAAGCCCCCTGTGCTGGTTTTGAGTTCTGATTCTCACCACCCTCTGCTGTTGGCTGGGGTGGTATGGGTCCAGCTTGCCATCGCCCCTGCTGCCCCTCTGCTTGCTGGTGGCCTCACCGCAGACATTCTCCCCTAGAGCCCAGCTTTAGCTGCTGGTGACGAGGCTTGTATTTACCATGGAAAATGGTTCCTGAGACACCATTTATGGGCAGAATTTCTTCTCAGGAGATGAATGTGGTACCCTGCCCGTGCTTCTGGAGCTGCCCCCCCCCACCTTCCTTGGTCCAGGAACTCAGCACAGATGCTTCCTAGCATCAGAGCAACCCAAAGGGAGGGTGGCAGGCGTTCTCGGGGACGTTTGAATGGTCCTCCAGTCCCGTCCCTGTGGGTTTCCCCTGGCTCTCCTGGGACGTGTGGGCCCTTGGCTGTTTTCAGAGTTGGCAGCCCTGAGTTAGTCACTATAAAGATGTGCTGTGCTTCTCTATGCCACCCCCCCCCCCCCCCCAAGGAGCCAGACGTCCCTTAGAGAAGGTCCTCCTCCTGTTACGGGTGAGGGTGTGGCTCACAGAGGGACTGTGACTTGCCTGAGGTCACACAGCGAGTAGCTTTGCCCTCACTTGGTGTTTTGAGTTTCCAGGTGTTCCTTCCCACACGTCTCTTCCTCCTGGGTCAGCTCAAAGGAAATATTTGTTTTCCTCTCTGGGAACAAAGGCTGGGCTTGGTTTGTTTCTGTGAACGCAGCCATGAGGAGAGGCAGTCACCAAGTGTTCAGGGGTAGGGGGTTTTCTGACGATCTGGGAACCGCAGATGGCCCAGGTTGGTGGCTTTAAATCGCTGGGTTCTGAGACTCGGTGTGGCCTCATTAGGGGAGCCGGTGCTCCTAGGCTTGTGCGGACCTGAGCTAGTTTCAAGCCCTGGGGACCCCAGGCTTAATTGAAACGAGGTGGAACAGATGGGCTGAGTCTATCAGCAGCTTTACGTGACAGTCTCTTAACATAAAAGCACTTCATTACCCACTCATTTCACTGGGGCTTCCTGCCCCAGTCGGAGGGAACGTGGCGGAAACGAGAGCCTCTCGTCCAGATGGAATCACAAGCACGTGGCCTGTGGGCCCGTCTCTGAACAGGCGGCCGAGGATACATCATCAGGCTTACGTCTCCGCTCAGCAGCTAAATTAAAAAAATCGCTCTCCTGGCTGTAACATCGCGGAATGTGGGCCGTGTCGCTGCGTTTGGGGGTCAAGTCCCCGTGGCTCTCAGATGGAGTAGCGTCGAGGGAGGCATGATTGGTTGGGGGTGGAGGCAGCAGGCTGTCACTAGGGAAGGTATGAGACAGGCGTAACTCTAGAAAGTGCCCCGGTCTGTGGTCTCGGGGAAAGCTCACCAACCCAGAGCACCCAACCTGGCCCTCGCTCTGTATCCCGCCGTCAAATCCCTTTACCAGCGCTGTGCTGTGGTTCCCTCCGACTGGAAATCCTAGTGATTCTTGTCCTGACCCCTTCACATGATGTTGGGAGGAGGAAAGAGAGGGGACCCTCCCTGTGTTTGGGTGTGTGTTTTTGTTTGGGCCACGATGTTGTGGAAGGGAGTTCAGGAACCCCTCTTGGCCAAATCGAGGTGGGAGTCTGGAGGAGTGCTAATCGATGGCAGGAGTATAAGCCCTGTGATGTGTGCAGAGACTGCCAGGAATACTGCTCCTGACTTTCTCGGTCTGTCCGTGTGAGCGTCTCAGCCTTTCAGAATCCCAGAGGCGCCTCACCTGTGTGAACCTTAGCCGTGCGGTTTCTGGAAAAGTTATGGCTGTGGGGTTTGCAGTCTCTCCTCCTCTCTTGGGGCACTGGAATAGACGCTGGGGACATTGGAATACGTGTGGTGGCTTTCCCATCTGAGTCACGTCTACTGTTTAGGAATTTTAAATTCCCCTTGCTTTGCTTGTTTGCTCATAAAACTATCACATTTGGGATTTTACAGTTGGAAAGCCTGGCGTATTCAAACCAGCATTACAAATTCACTTTGAGATGTTTTGAACTTTGGTTAACATCTACAAGCTGTGGGATCTTCAGGCACATGGTGGGCGATTTGGCTAGGTAAAATAGGAAATAACAGGGGAGTGAAGTAACGTATAGTAGTGGAGCAGAGTAGTTAGTTTTCAGGACTTGGTCCTCTTGTTCATGTGAGAAAGAGAAGACACCACTTCCAAAAAAGAGACTTGAAAAAGAATAAAACCTCACTCAGTATAAATTTTGAGGAATATTTTCTGATCGGTCTCATTTTGTCAGCTGTCACTTAGCTGCTTTTTGCTGCCTGTGCGTGGGGAGTCACTGGCGAGGCAAAATGTGAAAGTGCCACAGAAGTGGGCGGGTGAAACATTAGGAGTTGAGGGGAAAGAAACTCATATATGATTAAGGGCATCAAGGATGGCTTCATGGAGGAGGTGACATTTTCACTGAACTTCGGAGGATGGATAGGATTCTGACTGGTGGTGATCGGGGCCAGTGATGTGTGAGGATGAAAGAGCGCCCCAGTGGGGAATGCAGGGTATGTACGGTACACTGTAACCAAAGGTTTGACTTGCTGGCCACACTTAGCAGCTAATTCGTTTCCTGGCTCTCTCCTACGCTGCGGGACTCTAAGCATTCTCCGCAGCCCGGTTTAGAGGCTGCTGCCTCTGAGACGTTTTCCCAGACTTGCCTGGGCAGAGTTTGGCAGTGCCCCCCATGCTGTGCTGCTCTGGCACCTGTCCTTTTGTGCTGTGACGGTCTACCTCCCTGCCTTTTCCACCAGCTGAGTGTTCTCAGCTCACAGCTAGGCCGCTCATATGTGTTTCTGAGTATCTGAACCCCAGACTTAAAGGTGTGCTGGGTGCGCACTCAAAGCTGTATTACTTGTGTTACTGATTCTCAGTATTGGATAGGTCTCTGTGTTGCTTGGACTGTGTGGACTGCACATTTTGCTGTCTGGACCATCCTGATCTCCTTGGCAACCATGAGCATCATCTTCCTCCTGGATGCCTCGTGTGGGTGTTTGTCTTAACATCTCTGGGATCTCCCTCTCATTTCCTCTATGTTAACAACTCCTTTTCAAACTTTCATGGAGGGTCATTCTGTGCACCTAAACTCAAGGCATTTAGCAGCGTTTATTCTTCCTTCCTGGCAAAATGTCGAGCCATAAAATTCATTTGGCAAGAGAAAAGGATTTCTTCCCATTTTGTTGTGAAATCATTGTGCTTAATCCAACAATCCCAGTGTTTCCAATGGAAACTGAAGATAACCTTTGCCACAGACACACAGAGTGTTTCCACCCTGCAACTTTCCGGGACCTTTCCTTTCTTCCACCAGCGGAGAAAGTGACCTTACTGTTTGAGCATGCACAAAGGTTGACATGAGCCTTGGCACGATTTTAAGCCTTTTCAGCGAGGCCCCTACGTTGCCTCAGGCGGTGGGTGAACTTCTCCGGGATCCCTGAGCCTCCGTTTTCCAGGGACTGGTGGTCTGGGAGCCCACCCCTTCCCCCAGGGCCTCCTGCCTCAGGTCCCAGCGCAGGGCCCAGGACTGTAAGCCAGCCTCTGTCCTCATCCCTCAGTTCTCCTGGCTGGCATCTCTTCTTCCCGGCCGATGGAGGCTTTGCAATTTCTGATGGGGGATGCTGGAAAAAGTTTGGGGGGGGGGCGGTGATTAAAAGAATCAATAATCCACTTCATTTTTTGTGTTGGATACGTTGTGAATTGTCTCCGGAGAAAGGCTTTTTTTTTTTTTTTTTTTTTTTAGTGGACCTGTCATGTTCACGGTTCAATATCTAGTAAATAGATGCTGCTGACATTCTTTGGGGGAAGCCATGCCACAGGGTTAAAATAATTTAAGGTGTTAGAACCACATTACAGAATCTTTTTTAAATGTTGGGAAAGCTTGCTCTTGTCCTGATCACGCTAATAAAGAGAGTTCTGGGGCTTCCCTGGTGGCGCAGTGGTTGAGTCCGCCTGCCGATGCAGGGGACACGGGTTCGTGCCCCGGTCCGGGAAGATCCCACATGCCGCGGAGCGGCTGGGCCTGTGTGCCATGGTCGCTGAGGCTGCGCGTCCGGAGCCTGTGCTCCGCAACGGGAGAGGCCACAACAGTGAGAGGCCCGCGTACCGCAAAAAAAAAAAAAAAAAAAAAAGAGAGAGAGTTCTGTCATTTTAGTATATTTCCTTTGAGGGTTTCTTCTTTTTTAGCATATCTTTAATTTTCTACATTCAGTTAGGCATCCTTTTATTCATTTCAGCATTCTTTGCCCTCTTCCTACCCAGGATCGCGGCCGTACCTTCCATCACCTAACCAGTCCCCAGCGTCGGTTTGCGGCACAAGTCCTCAGGTGCCGCTCCCTTACACACACCCGGTCATACTCGGGTTTGTATTTTGAAGGTGGGTGTTTTAGAGCCTCCGTTTAATATTCTGCTGTTGACAGTTTTGTGGTGATGTAGATAGCTTGCTAGGAGTTTGGGGTACACACACTTATTCTCAGAGGTAAGTTGAGGGGGTTGGTTTTGGGGGAGCCGGAGCTGAATCCTCCTATTCCAACCAAGGGAGGAGGTCCTGGAGAAAGCACGGCTTACCTGAGGGCTTCCAGGACATTCACTGCCATGGCTCCGTGGGTGCTCTATTTATAAGTCCTGGATAGAGACTGGCTGGAAAGGAATTAGGAGGCCCATCTCCCACAGGGACTGGGCAATTTGATGGAGACAACTGGGCGACACGCAGAAAATGAGCTTCACCTGCAAGCCCCGGGAACCGCAGGTCGCCTCTGGCCCAAGGGACAGACCAGGTGGAGTGAGGCATCCAGGCTTGTCCTGGGGTCCCTCCCAGCTCCCTCTGTGCGGCCCCCAGCCTCTGCCTTCCCTCCCCCGGTCCCCCTGCCTCTCCCAGAGCCCCACCTCCAGAGGGCAGTGACGGATCCCCCAGATCTTGTTACCTCAAGACTTAGCACCACCTGCACATACGTGGAGGCACTCGGGAAGCCTCGAAGCTTCCTTGGGAGGAGTGAGGTTTGAGGGAGTTTGGGAGGGAAGGAACGTTTAGGCTGGAGCGCTGGCCTGTGTGAAGGCTGGTGACTGGAGGGATGACGAGGGCCCAGGTGACTCCCGGAGCCAGCTGGGAATCACAGCCTGGGCCCCATATTGGATTCTGACATGTGGGGAGCCGTGCTCACCAGCAGGGACGAGCGTTTGGTGGTGTGGGTTCAGTGAAGCCACGTGCCTGGGTGCTGGTCTCGTTTACTCTCGGGGGGCTGGGAGGTCCTGCCACCACCAAGGCCACTTGCTTAGTTGTAATCGTGTATGAGTTCTGCGCATGACCTGGTGCCTCTGAAATCTGCTCTCCCGCTCCTGCATCATCCTTCCTGCCACTAGCAGAGCTCTGTCACCTGTGAAGCCTGGACTGGGGCACCCCCTCCCGTGTCCTGGATTTTCCCCACTGGGTACGTTTGTACTTGTCATGAGAGGATTCTAATAGGAAGGGAGCGTCTTCCTTCCACTCGGCTTCCTGGTTCTGTTCTGAGAGCTTCTCTCCACCTGTGACCCCTGGGAGCCAGTGCCACGGCCTCAAGACGGCCCCTCGGCACTCCCTGTGTCCCCCCAGGTTGCCTCTGGAGGGTCCAGATCAGGAAGCTGTCAATCCGAGGGCGGTCTGAGTCTCTGGGCTTATTGACACTGTGTGCGAAACCAGATGCAGCCCCTGGGAGCCCCAGCTGGGGTGCCAGACGCTTCCTGGAGTGTCCTGCCCGTCCCATCCCTCCCCGAGGTGTAGGGCCTTGTTTGTGTCAGGACAGCCCTGGGAGGAACTTCAGAGTCGATAAGATCCTAAATTTTAGATTTGCAGCCTGGCTGGGGTCAGGTGGGTTCTTTCCCCTTGTACTTACAAAGAGCTTTCTAGCCCCGACCCCCTTGCTACATGAGAATCCAAGTACCACCACCCTGCGCTGACCTACTTTTGTGACTTTTCTTTTAGTTGGTTTCAAGTGGTTAGCAATGAGGTCCCTCCAGCATGCAGTTAGTGCAGTTGCGTTTAGGAAAAGGAGAGTCTGGGGTTTCCTCAGCATCTTATACTAGGATCTCAGAACACACCTAAAGCAGGTGCACAGAGGAGAGGGAACGGGGGTACAAAATCTGCTCTGGATCTCGGTGCTTAAACCCACCCCCTGCCCTGCTCCTGCCTCTCCGCAGCCCAGTTCTCTGTGGAGGGAGGGCAGGGGGTCTCTGGGAGGGCTGCACCCCAAGCCTGACTCTTCCCTCCTGCCGTCAGGCCGCAAGGATGGGATGAGACAAGAGGCCGCAAGTCTCGTGTGTGCCCTCATCCCTCGTCCTGGCCTCGGGATGTGACAGTGTGCTTTGTTTCTGCCTTTGCAAAGGCCCGGGTGGCACCAGGAAGGCTTGTTGGCACATCTGGGGGCTACCCAGAGCACACCTTGGGGCCTGTGCTCTCCGTCCTCGCTCCGTGTCCCCACTCCCGCAGCCGGCCGGGGTGTGACCAGTGCCCGCCAAGCCCGCCCGCGTGTCAGCTGCGGGCTCCACAGTGGCTTTCTGTTCTGAGTACCAGGCAGGAGGGGCCCCTCGTCAGCAGCCTCCTCACGTAGCCGGAGGGCCTGGCCCGTCGCCCTGGAGGCCCCGCCGCCCTGAGGGGACGCATTTGCTCAGCTTTCCTCAGGGAATCCCCTCGTCACCAGTGTTGCAGAGCACGGCAGCCACTAGCATGTCACATGTGGCTGGCGGGGCCTCCAGATGTGGCTAGTGTGACTGAAGAAGTGAATTTCTAATTTGTTTAGATTTGAAAGCTGATACTGGATTCAGTTACTGGAAACTTTTTAAGTGTGTTTGGAACAACTTCGGTTTGCGCCTCTGCTGATTCAGATCGTGTTTCCAGTGACAGTTTAGCATCTGAATTGCGATGTGCTGTGAGTGTAAACTACACACTGAATTTCAAAGACTTAGTGTGAAAAAAGAACGTGAAGTGTCTCATTCATGGTTTTATGTTGGTTATGTGGTGAAACAGTATTTTGGAAATGTTGGTTTAATTAAAGTATATGATTTGTATGTTGTCACCCGTTTCTTTTTACTTTTCTAAGGTGACTACTAAGAACATTTGAAATTAATGTGTTTCATGTTGTATTTCTGCTGGCCAGCTCTGACCTTTGTACTCAAACCTCTGAGCCTGTTTTTGCTGGAAATGTGATTGGTGGTCCTTTGGCGGGAGCAGTTAAGGTCTTGGGGGTATCTTTGGCCCCCAAATTTTGGATTAACTTTTGGGAGGCCCATGATGTTTTGAGAGGAACACATCATGGAAACATTGTTAATAAAACATTACTTCTTAATTGTGCAAGTGATACATATTTCTTGTGGGAAAATTAGAAAATACTGATTAGACAAAATGAACCATCCAGTTTTGGAAGGAGAATACATGGGTTTTCCAGCAATATTTTCTAGCAGTGTTTCCAGCAGTCTTTTGCTTAGGTAATCATAAGCATAAAAATACCACTTTGCATTATTGCAATGCAGAGACCTTCAAGATGATTTCTCATTCTGTATCTCCTTCATAAACGTGTGCACCCTTCTTCGAGCACCCTGATAAATAGGGCTGGCACTACAGACAGTTGGACCATGGCAGAGGAAACCAGCCAAGACTTCAAAGGGGACTGTAGCTGGTTGGACAGTGATAAGAAGGAAATCTTCTAGAAGTTGGGCTGAGCACTTGAGTTTAGTGTTGAGGCTGGATAGGGACTCCACGACAGGATGGACCCATCTGGTTGGGAGTCCTTCCTTTTGCTAGAAGTGGATTTACCTGATTTTACTCACGGTGTGTGTTTTGCCCCCAGGGAGGGACTGTGGGATCCTTTGGTGAGCTCATTCAAGTGAGAAACGGTTTTTGCCGCGTTGACTTTTCCAAGCCCTGAAGGAGAGCTGAGGCTGTAACGCAGCTCAGACTCTGTCCAGCACTGAGACTTGTTTGAGAAAACATTGGCCATCTCTGGTGAGGTGACACGTGACCTCAGATAGTAAAGAAAGACATCCTCCAACACTGAGTGCAGAGGGGCCCGTGTGTTTGGGAGTGGGGTACTCCTTCTGGTTTAGCATCCCCTCCCCTCAGTTTCTGGTGTGGCAGGAGCCATGGAAAGATAATAAGGAGAGTGGCTCAAATCATTTTGTACATTCTGTGAAGGTGTTGGCCTCTCCAGGCGTGCTTGCCTAGGCCACCATTCTCAGGATTCAGAGAGCTCTGAGGTGTCCAGCTGGGCCCTGTGGGATTAGCCGATCGTGTTAATTGTCCCCTTTTTCTTCATCAGTGCTGGTTGGCAGTGTACTGAGTACAGAGATTCATCACGTCATCAGTAGAGCGACTGCTGAAAAAAAAAGTCGTGTCTCAATAGAAACATTTTATTTATTTATTTATTTATTTAATTTATTTTTTGCAGTATGCGGGCCTCTCATTGCTGTGGCCTCTCCCGTTGCGGAGCACAGGCTCCGGACGCGCAGGCTCAGCGGCCATGGCTCACGGGCCCAGCCGCTCCGCGGCATGTGGGATCTTCCCGGACCGGGGCACGAACCCGTGTCCCCTGCATCGGCAGGCGGACTCTCAACCACTGTGCCACCAGGGAAGCCCGGAAACATTTTTTTTAAAGGCATAAGAGGAGCTTTGTTGGTCAAGAGTTTCTTGACCACTTTTGTAAGACCAAGAATACTTAGGAATCCTACTACCTTGCTTGTCATCTGTAAAATTAGATTTTTTTATCTTCCGATTTGTGAAAAGCAAGGCACATCTGGGCGGGGAAGACCAATGTGCCCTGAGAATTGCTCTGGGAAGCATGAGTGGTGGGTCGGCACACTCCAAGGAGAACTTTGTTAGCCGTCCCTACCCCAAGGGGACATGGCCAATGGCTGGTGCCTGGGCCTTCTTTCAGAGGCCCTTGGTGTGAGGGAGAAGGCAGCTCACTTCCCATGTGTCCCCTCTCTGACGGGCACAGAGTAGCTGTGATTTATCCCTACCCCAAGGAAGTCACTGCTGAAAAGAGAGAAGTGTCACTTACAGCCTGTACCAAAGACCTGCCGAAAGCTAGGATCCCAAATCGTCAGCTTGTAAAGACGCAGTAGCATCCCTTTAATCTTTATTCTGTATTTTTTAATTGCACAAGCAAACCATACCGTAAAAATAAAGACATCTTTTAAAAAGAAACTCCTGATCCTGCTAATCTAGCATCTGATATATCTTCTTTTTCCCAAAGTCTCTGTACACACGCAGACCTAATTTTTATTTGGTAGTAATCAAGGCGGAAGCACAATTAGCTTTTTTGACTTTTCGCTTACTGGTATCTTAACTATTCCTTTCTGTTATATGGTGCTTTCATAGTTACTGTTTAATGGCTGGCACACTCATCCAGCAACTTGGTAAACTGTAATTGTCTTAATCAGTCTTTATTCTGTTTTCTGTGCTTAATGGTATCCTTTCCCCTTTGTTTCTGTAGGAAGTTCTCCAGCAGCTGATCGTAATGAATTTGCCCAATGTCTTGATGATTGGCAAAGACCCGCTGTCTGGTGAGTGAAAGCCACCCCCCCAACGCCCCCCCCCCCCCACCCCCTGTAGAGCCTGGGCAGGGCCATCAGCCCTGGGCAGCTGTCAGAGGCAGAGCTCTGGCTGCCAGCTTGGAGCCAGCACAGTGAAAGCACGTGATCATTCGGGTGTGATCGTAACGGGTGGGTTTATCACCCTGAGGCATCACGCCAAGAGCGCATTTCTTCCTTAAGAATATATCCTCTGACCCCTGGGATTGGAGCCCAGAGGCAGGCGAGGCCTCGGGCTTAGGGCCCCGAGTTGTATGGTGGACCCCCAGGGGTCTCTCCTCACACCATCGTGGGGTGTGGTGTCTATTGGCAGGAAAGAATCTTTGGAGGGAGCTAATGTCCCTTCCGCTGGGATCCTGTGCTGCTTTATTCCCCCCGTGGTAGATCTCACCGGGACATCCTGTCGTGTGTCCGTTTTCACGTCTCTCTCTGGTCTCTGAGGCCTGAGTGGGCAAGGTTCTAAGTCCTAGTCTCGGACACTCGGTGTGACTTTGAAAGACTGAAATGTCCTCCTGGACACCTTCCAGAGAGCCAGGGCTTAGTTCATCCCTGATAGTTAACACACTGGGTTGGTTAAACAGGGTGATAGATTTCCTCCCCTCCACCTTTGTGTGCGTTCACCTGGACCCGTGGCTCATGGATGAAAGCTTGCAGGCCCCAGGGACAGATGTGCTTGCTGACTGGAACTTCCCTGGTTCCCGTGGAGACCTTGTTAGCCTCCTGGGCTCGGTGTGGAGTCAAGGAATGCGGGAAGGATCCCACACGTTAGAGCCTTTTGCAGAAGGAACTGAAGCTTCCCTCTGTCGGTCCCTCCCCGCCCTGCTCTCCCTGGAGTCTGGCTGTCCTTGCTCCTGTCCACGTGAGCTCAGTTGGCTGGAGAGCAGAGGAGAAGTATACCAAGTGACCCGTCGAGGACATTTCTCATAGAGGAGCCCTGGCCCTGAGCAGCAGCTTCTGGGGCCACCGGGTCGAGGGCAGCTGAGCATTTAATCACTTTGTTCTTGGAGGCGGTCCTCCTGGGCCCCACTTCCCTTTTCGCTACGGGAGCCAAAGGAAGGGGGTTCCTTGACCTCCTGTTCATCTTCGGTGCCGCTGACCCGTGAGCACCCCCAGCCTTACACATTGGCTCTGCAGAGCGCACCCAGGCCCACCTGGTGGCCCCTCACCCTTCCCCACTTGGTGCGTTAATAACAGGCAGCCCTTGGTTCGCGCCACCCCCAGCTCTGCCTTAGGGCCATTCGTTTACTGGCTTTATTTCATGGTTCCCCCAGGTAGAGGACTCAGATGCAGCCCTGGGCTCCAGGGACAGTTGGGACTCCTGTGTTTCTGCAGTAACATCAGGAAAGTAAGGGTCTGCTTTGCTGAGCAGAACTGTGCTGCTTGTCCTGACTTATTTGAGGGGCTGATGTTAGAAGAGAGATGCCCGGAGAGGTTGGTGGTTCAGGCTTAGTTCTACTATTCCATCTGCTCTAGAGACAACATCGTAAGATGAGGAGAGGAAGGCAGTGGAGCAGGAAAGAAGGATGCTCCCTGCTTGAGCCTTTGGTGAGCCTACCGTGTGCTGGGCATTGGACATGCATTTAAAGACGGAAAGGAAAATGTGTTTCCGGGGTGTGACCGTGCCATCCCGTTTATAGATGAGAGAACGGCAGCTCACGGAGTTGAAGTGACAAGCCCTCGGTCACTTAGCCCATGAGCAGAGGGGCCGATTGGGAATTTGCTCCATCCAACGCACGAGCCTGAGCTCCGGTCCGTTATCACACACGGACAGGCGTTAGGTTGAGCTGTAGGCAATTGCCAGTGTTCAACCATTTGACCTACAAAAATGACGGTGGCATATGATTCAATCTAATACTAACCACGTCCTCCTCCCCCACCCAGGCAGCATGTCAGCCCATCACCCCATCATACTGCGTAGTGTGCCACCTTCCCGTTGTCAGTGCCCCCCCCCCCCAACCTGCTGCCATTTGGAAGCCTGCCCTCTGGGCGCCCCTTCTCCGGCAGGCACCTCCACTCGCCGGAACCCTGGCTCCAGCCCTCCCCCTAGCTGAGTCTCTGTTCTAGCCCCTTTGAACCACATGGGGCCAAGAGACTGTCCACATGCAAGGAACCCAGGTCGCACCTCGGGTCTGGCGCTGGACAGAAACACCTGCAGAGATGTGGACGCTGATTTTTTTAATAGCTTTATTAATGTATAATTTGCATACCATGAAATTCACCTATTTTAAGTATACAATTTAGTGATTCTTTTCATAAATGGACAGAGTTGTGCAACCTTCCCCAACAATCCGATTTTAGAACACTGTGGGGAAGCCGCTTTTAAGCTGACAGGTGAATTGCCTGCCCTCTGGTCCCCAGCACCATATAGAATCAGTGCACGTCAATTGAAGAGGTTCTGGCCCCAGTTCTGATGGAGAAGTTGGATTGATGAGATGGGGAGCCCTGGGAGAGTTAAGGACGAGAATCCCAACGGCTGCAGCAAGCTCAGAAGACCCCTGGCGGGCAGGGCCTGACTGACAGCAGCTTCTGCGGGCTCTGCTGAGAGGGGAGGGGCTGCCTCCCCTGAAGTCAGGGCTGGAGGGATGAGACCTGGGCGCACGCATGCGTAGGTTTTGACAGGAGTGTCGGGGGGCTCCGAGAGCAGAGGAGGTCGGCAGGAGAGGTGCACCATCGAGAAGACGCAAACATGAGTGCCAGAGACATATTTGTGGAATAGTGTTTTCTGTTTTAAATTGTAAAAATAGATGCGTGAAGCATTTGGGGTTTCTTTTAAAATAGAGAACAACGTTGGTTTCTTTCTCGCGGGGCGGCTTTTTTTACGAATCCTGCCACATGGCTCAGGAGCATGTCTGTGCTCTTTTTGGCAGATGTTGACACTGTACTGCTATTTATAACATTTCAGTTTTTGGTTATTTTTTGTTTTTGGTAAATGCACGTCAGTGGAGCCAGGGCAGGGGCAGGACAGATCCCGGCAGAACATCTAGTCCAAACACACACACACACACACACACACACACACACACACGCACACGCACACACACACACACACTCACCCTCTCTCTCTCTCTCTCTCTCCTCTCTCTCTCTCTCTCTCTCCTCTCTCTCTCTCTCTCTCCTCTCTCTCTCTCTCTCTCTCCTCTCTCTCTCCTCTCTCTCTCTCTCTCTCCTCTCTCTCTCCTCTCTCTCTCTCTCCCTCCCCCTCCCCTCTCTCTCTCCTCTCTCTCTCTCTCTCTCTCTCTCTCTCCCTCCCCCCTCCCCTCTCTCTCTCCTCTCTCTCCTCTCTCTCTCTCTCTCTCTTTCTCTCTCTCTCTCTCCCCCTCCCCTCTCTCTCTCCTCTCTCTCTCCTCTCTCTCTCTCTCTCTCTCTCTCTCTCCTCTCTCTCTCCTCTCTCTCTCCTCTCTCTCCTCTCTCTCTCTCTCACTAAACGGTCCCAAGACACCAAGCATTTATCCCCCTTCCTCTGACCTAAAAAGGAAGCTGTCATGACTAACACTATTAGAAGATTTTTCTGTATGTCTGTCCTTCTGCACCCATCAGACAAAAAGATGTTCTCTTTTTTCCTACCCTGGATGGGATTCAAGGACGGTTTAGTGAATGTGAGAAAACACTTCACGTACTTTAAAACTCCATCCTCAGCGTCTGCCCTCCTGGCCCCCAATCTCCCCGATTCTCTTATTTCCTGTTTGTACCTCGAATGACCTCTGGATTTCCTCTCTGATTGTGCGTGATTTTATAATCATCTCCCTGGATACCCGTCTGCGGGGAAGCATCTGTCCAGCGCCTCGTTACTGTAGATGCTGCTTCTTGGAGCCTGGCCTGGGGTCCTGCGGGACCCTGCTCTAACCCTCCCTCGCGTACAGTGGCGTGTAGCAGAAAAGCCTTCCCCGGTGGCTGGGCCGTGTGTGGACCCCCAGGACTGGATGTTGTAGGGTGTCCTTTGTCTCGTTTCCAGTTGGCCGAAACGTATCCTTCTCTCCTACCTCACCCCCATTCCTCAGGCAGTGCCCTGGCTTTAATTTCCAAACAGCTGAGCTCTTCTCTCCTCCTGCCCCGCTGCCCACCGGTTCCAGCCACCACCATCCTCCTGGCTAGCACCAGAGTGGCCTTCTGTCTGCCTGCCTCTCTACCTTTGCCCCGTGCTGTCTGTTGCCGTCTGTTCTCAACACAGCAGCTGGTCCTCGTAGAAAGTTAGATTATGTCACTTTTCTCCCTGTGCTGTGCACTGGCTGTTCCCTCTGCCTGGAATGCTTTTCCCAGATACTCACAGGAACAGATCCTTCCAGTCTTTGCTTGCAATATCACCTGCTCGGTGCAGCCCATCCTGATGACCTCCCTGTTTGCAGCTGCGTCCCTCCCTCGTCCTCAGGACTCCCAGTGCTTTTATCCTGCTCTGCCTTCCCTTTCTTCGGCAGGAATCTTGGGGGTTTTTGTTGTTGTTGCCAATGTCTTCTAAGTGTCTGGAGCAGTGCCTGGCACGTAGTAGGTGCCGAGTAAATAGAGCATAAGCGCTGGAGACCCACTTTGTCGTTTCCCTCTCCTGTCCCCACTTCCCTCTTCCATCAAGCTAGTGATCCTTACAGATGTTAACCACATGCTGTCACAGGTACAGCGGTCAAGTGTCAGTGGTCAGGGTCAAGTGAGAGTCGACCTCTGCCCAACACCATGTGTGTGGCTGCCCTAGGCCGGTAATGATGCACTGCAAACGGCCTGCACCCCCATCTTGCCAGCTGTGCATCCATGAAACATATTTACGTGGCTTATCGAAGAGCGTATTCTACATGAGAACCAAGAGATCCCAGTGTCCGCGGCATCTGTAAAATGAGGGAAGGCCTGGGCCAGAACTTCAGGCTCTGGTTTCTCAGCAGCCGGGCCTGTCACTGTGCCACACACACGAAACAGACTAGATTTGTCTGACAGGAAGCCAGGGTGTTAGCAAATTAATTTCTGCAGTGAATCATAGAGCAGTCATGCTGGAAGAGAGCACTGTTTTTTCTTCCAAGGTTTGTATCTAAGTGCAGTTGTGGTTTTCAGACTTGTGAATTGCTGACCACTCCTAAGCTGTTTAGAAAGGAAAGGGTGGAGCCATGTAGGTGTAGAAACCCAGCCCAGAGAGGGGAGGGAACTCATTCAGAGGCACACAGCATGGTGGTGTAAAAGATGTATTTATTACCATAAGTTACGCAGATGGTTGTATATGTGGACAGTCAGCCACTGGTTCCAAGCCGGAGGACCAGCCACTGTCATTATTCTGCCTGGTGTCTCTTGAGTTCTAAATGCCAGGCAAGATTCCTGGGTCCAAGGAGGGGCTGATCCCGTATTCGCAGCCTACAGGGTCCTGTCTGTGAATACAGCTGGAACCTTTGAGGATAGCCTCCCATTCATTGCTGTTTGGTGATCTGGTCCTCGTCCTCAGTTTTTTCTCTCGTGATGGTTACAGAAGGGGCTTGCAGGGACAGAGAAAGCACCTTGAGGAGTCTGAGATTCTGTGCTCCCAGATTCTGTAAATGTCGTTCCTTCACAGCTCTTGCAGACCTCTGTTCTCCGGCTGCTCTGACCAAAGAAACCAGAAGGCCAGTTTCTGACCCTCCCAAATAGAAGACGGGAACGCGCTTGCATCGCTCCTCCTCACAGAGGAGCTCAGCCCGAGCCCCCCTCCAGCTTTCTCTGTCAGATGCCCACCATGGGTGCAGTGGCCATGGAGACGAATAGGCTGTCTCTGTTCAAGGAGCCCCCAGTCTGCGTTGGGGCAGGAGGGGAGGAAAGTGTCCATGACTAGCCTGTTCCAGGGCGAGAAGCAGTGCGAACATGCTTCCCACAGAGTGCAAGGCGGGCAATCAGTTCTGCCTGGGCAGGTCAGGAAGACTTCCTGGAGGAGGCGGTATGCGGCAGGGCCTCAAAGAACCCTCGACAGCAGCAGAGGGAGGTGTCCAGGTGTGACAAGTTCAGAGGAGTGGAAGTGTGCTGGCAGTCCCATGAGGAGCAGCAAGCTCAGGGCACAGGGAGGAAGCCTCTGTCACAGCTGAAGTTTAGGTTTCAAAGGCCAGAGGGAAACGGAACTCCTGAAACTCCTTGGAATTTAATGTTTAACCCTCTAGGATTTACTTGCTCTTCTATCAAGGGCGTCCTTGAAGTGCTTCTCGGAACCCACGGAAACCTTCCCTCACTGCACGGCTCTGCCTTTTGATGACGAGCTGCAACCCCTGAGGGCCAGTGCCCCCGGGGGCTGGCTCACCTCCAACCCCGGCACCGGAGAGAGGGCTCCAAGTCTGGTTTATTACAAACGGTCTTCCTGCCGCTGAGATTGTTCTTTTAGAAAGCGGGCGGGCTGCCTTCCCTCCCCTGCCACCTTCCTGCGGCTCTGCCCGCCCCAGTGCCCTGCTTGCCAAGTGACATGGTGGGTTGAGGGTCTGCCGTTAGGTGTTAATGAGTGATTCTTGAGTTCTCTTTCCCAACCCTAAGCTATTTTTTCATTTCTCCTGAATTCTGGTCTTGTTTATATATATGTATAAAACTTTCGTGTTTGCAGAAACCTTAGGTCCTTTAAATGAGGAGGGAAGAAGTAAGTAAATAAAGAAAAGCTAATCTCGCCAGGCATCCGATCCTCTCCGTGCTTCCTGTTTTCTCCTGGAGGGAGCACGTTCAGAAAAGCACCCACACGCGATTTCATGTGGCACAGCTTGCGGCCTGCTCCCTTGCTTCTGTGCTGCCTGCTGGATTGAGAAATGAATTCTCCGGTCCCTGTAGAGTGCAGGGGGTTGCCGGGCCCTTGAGCTGAATGCCAGCACTTGGCTCTTCTAGGAACGTGAAAAGCTTGGTTAGCAGCAAGCACAGCGATCGTTAGAGCACGGCCAGATGCCAGCCTTCGGAGCAGGCGCGGGACCTGCCTGGAGACCAGACTTTGTTTGGTCACCTCCTAGTGATGGGCTGTACACAGAGAGGGGGCTCCCCAGCTGCATGACCGTGCATGGCGTCCAGCGGGACTGCTGTCTGTGGCCGTGGCTGCCCGAGGAGGAGGGATGAGCTGTTATTTGTCAAAGGTCTCTGTGTTCACCGATACTATTGGGGCTTTGCATTTTCTGCCTGGTGCGTGGGAGGCACCCTTTCTCGGATCACCTCCTGCCTCTGCCACCGTCTCACCTCCAGCCAGTGCAGACTCTGGGCCGCAAGCTGCATTCTGGGGGTTGCTGCTCCTTTTCTGATCTTCAGTCGTTTGGTGCTAGGGAATGCGTTAGTTCTCAGCTTCTGTGGCCTAGGCAGGCTGGGCTAAGGAGGCATTTTTGACGATGGCGCTGTCTGAGGGGCTTGACGTGGCTGTTGAAGTTGCTCTCTGGGAGTGGCTGCCTTGTGGCATCTGGGCAGAGGTTCTCGTTACCCACACAGGGTGGTGTGAGGGATCCCTGCGGGTGGGGGCAGACTGTGGGGGCGGGGGTGAAGGAGAGACGGTGGGATAACGGGGCCCTGGGTCAGCGTACGCTCTGGAGCCCCCCACATCATTTCAAACGGACGTGTGACTTCGAGCCTGCGAAGTCCACATGTGATAACCGTTTGCTGAATGACTAATAAATGGGGGAGTGCCTGGTGGGGGTCACACGGGTAACCGTGTAAGAAATCTAGGTGAGGGTTTCCTAGGAGTCGCTCTCCAGGCTGTGAGGCGGTATGTAGAGGTGCTTGCCTCCCATCCCATGACCTGCGACAGGTATTACGGAGGGTCCCTAAGTGCCCACCCGCCAGGAATTACCGTATACACTGTTCCTCATGGAACCCAAGGTAACCGTGTTAAAATAATGACAGCTTTTCTCAGTGTAAGCAGAGCCCCCAGGAGGGCCCATAGAACTGTGCCCTTGTGGGTGAGTCTTGAGATGTCATTATGCATTGAGGAGAAACAGGGTCACGTTCAGTGCAGTGCTATTTTCAAATCAATGAGAGCCCCATAATCAGTCGTCCGTATGAAATGACTGGTTTTTAGCTAAGAAACCAGGGAAAGCACAGTGAGTGGTTGACTCCAGCACATAAGTCAGAGGAGAGCAGAATGTAGAATTATTAAGAAAAAAACATACGCGCACACACGCACACACGCACGCATGCACGCACGCACATCTCCATCCCAACAAGATTGGAAACTGAAAATGTCTTTTCTCCCTGGGACATGATGCTAACAGTTACCATCAGTCACTCAATCAGCAGACACTGGCTAAAGACCTGCACTGTGGCATTGGGATCAGAAGCTAAACCAGAGAGAGCCCTGCTCTGGAAGGAAATGTAAATAAGCAATGGCAGTTTCAGGGAGGGGGATGGTAGCGAGTTAGGCGAGAGCAGGTGGTGACCAAATCTCAGTTCTGTGGCTCAGCTTGTCTGAGCCTCCTCTCGTTTGTAACATGGAGCTAATACTGGCCTTTGGGGATTGCTTTGGGGATTAAGTCAAATGATAGCATGTTATATGAAAGTGCTGTAATGGTCTGTAGAGGTGAAGGGCACTTGTGGAGGGCAGGATTAACTCCAGTGGGTCAGTCCTTCCAGGCTGAGAGGGTTAAACCCTCACCCTGGCTGGCGACTCACGGACCGAGGGCCTCTGGGGTTGTGGTCCTCCTGGAAAGGGCTGTTTGCCTTCCTTTGTCTAAATCCCCACCTTGACACCCCAGTGATCGCTTATACACAAGATTGATTTTCTGTATCCAGAGAATGTATGAACATTCAAATGACTGCGTCTTAGAGAATCAAAGAGTAGAGCCAAAAGGACCCCACTGATTGTGTACCAGGCATGGAAGCTGGGTTTTGTTTCATGTGCCAGCTTTCATCGCGTGTCAGGCAGTGGCTACATCAGGCAGTGCTGTGTTCAGAAGGATTCTGAGGCCTCCTTCCAGGCTCGGTAAGAAAGTGTTATGATTGACTAGTTATGTCTGCCACAGACTCAAGATCAGAAAGTCAGGAAATTTTCCAATCCTTATCTGATTCAGTCTCCACATTTTAGAGGCTGGTGTACTTTAATTGCCCCACTATATTTCTATCCCCAGGTCCACCTTTATCACACGTGCGGTATCAGTTTCCCTTCTGTTTTGGAAGCTGATTGCTACAAACATCTGTAGCTTTATGTATAATTTAGGTCAGCCTATATGCGTTCCATTTATGCTAAGAAAGGCTGGAGTGAGTTTCTCTGTGTCAGGACTCCAGGAAGCAGGTAGTAAAGTAAGTAAGTAAGATTTTTCTTAGACTCGACCGTTAGCTCAGGCTGTCATGGATTCCCCCTGGGGTTGTGGGTAGGTGTAAAGGGTGTCTGATGTGTTCGGCCCTCCCCCCTCCATTGGTTGCTTGTGACTCACTAGGTACAGAAATCCCCGTTGCTTCCTACCCCGCCTCCCATTTCTCATGAAAACCCACTTTAATAAGCTGAAGCACAAAACGTTTATAATTTGACAAGCACTATATTCTCTTGTGTCTAGGCCTTTGCATATGCTATTCCCTGTGCCTGAAGAGGCCCCAGATCTCTCCTCATCCTGGGGTCTCAGCTCAGAAGTCATTTCCTTTAGGAAGCCTTGACTGATCCTTACTGCAAACTAGTCCTTCCTCTGGGTTCCTCTAGAAGTTGCTGGTTTTCTTGGTCTGAGCTCAGAGGACTGTGTTGATTATGGGTATATTCTCAGAAAGTACCCAGCACCTAGTAGGTGCTTGGGAGGGAGCTGTCTGTAGGGTTGTTTCTTCTTTGCCTGTGTAACTGTGTCACTGAGCCATCCTTGCCAGCAAGGACCCAGTAGAGAGTCTTATGATGTGTTTTCGAACTATTCAGAACCCACAATCTGGTAGATTTTAAAAATAGTAGAAATCCTGAGAGAAATTGGGCATCAGCTTTCCATGAGCAATGAGGGAACTTCTGCTTCTCTCTCTCTCTCTCTCTCTCTCTCTCTCCTTTTTTAAGTTTCCTAGGAATTTGTGTAGGGATAAAAAGCACAGGATACATTTGTTATAGCAGATGTTTTTATTCACTTAGCTTGGTGAGAATGAGCACAGCGCTGCTTCACGTGAATGAAGGCAGAGGTGAATTTCCTAGTGCCCTGTTCACCACCAAAACGCTTACTTTAAATAATTATTCCCTGAACATTTTTCTAAAATGAATTCTCTACTTTTAAAATCCTTTTTCCCCTTCTGTTACAAAACCTAGCAAACTGGAATTCCGTACTTTTCCAGCAGTGCTCTGGACCAGATTTCGTTTTTTCTTGCTCTCTGATGGGTGTAAATGAATGAATGAAGGGATGAAGGAATGACTCACGCTTGTCATTGTGTCTAGCCACAGGATGCTGAGGGAGCAGAGCCCTTCATTCTTTCACTGAACAGCCTCAGACTGTAGCTTTAAGCCCTTGTGCATGTGTGCAGGGTTTCTCGTCTCTTCCTTGCTATCCCATAACCGGCTTATGCCCTCGCTGCTCACAGTGGGCCTTCCTTGTGCTCCTTTCCACTTTTAATTTGCTGTTTTCATCTGCTGTAGGCTGGGAGAGTGGGTCATCAGAGTTGCTCAAGTTATCCAAAGTATGATATAATTAGGTCCTGTGGGGCCTTTGCTGGGAAGAGCACGTAAAGATTCTTCGTGAACTCTGACCTCTGTTTGAGCTGATCCAAGGCCTTTAAAATGCTTTCTTCTTGTGTGTCAGCTCTGCTGGCTACAGCACCAGGTACATGGCCTATGAAAGGTGAATCACTGCAGACGAGGAGCCTGGTGACAGCTGGGAGGGGTCTGTACTTGTTATATCCACCAAAGGGCTTACGAGGGTCCCTTGCCAGTCATCTGGGGACGGACCGTGAAGGGACAGAGGTGAGGACAGCCACCTGGGCTGGCATGAGCACTGTGGCCAGGGGAGGATTTTGGTGAGACTGATTGGAGTTTTTAATACGCTGGTGGGTATGTCCTTTTCTTTTTGTCAGAACTAAAACCATGACTGATCACCACCTCAGCCTTAATAGAGAAGTGAGTCATGGTGGTGTTACACGTATTTATGTCTATGGATTAGAGCCTCTTGGGCAAATAAAAGGCCTCAGGTGGGAAAAAAAAATCCATTAAAGTCTTTGAGAATTTTTCCGTTTCAAACATTGATCAAGTTCTATGCTTATTAGCACAGAGAAGGTTTGATCATCATGGGTTGATCTGCAACACCAGACCCGATTGACTCTTAAGAGTGTGGAATCTGAATGCTCTGCAGGGACCCTTCAGCCACCCAGCCCGTCCCACCCACCTTCAGACTAGGCGGTGGGAAGGGCGATGCCAAGCCCCCAGTTCTGAGACTCGACCATAATAATGTCGTCTCAGGAAAAGCTGTTTTTAGCTATTTCTCAGGTGAGAGATATTAGGATGAACTCACATGTTACTCCATACACGCCTGACACCCAAGGACCCGAAGTGACCCACAGCACTGGTTCTGGGACGTGAGTTTGGTTTTCTGCATCCCGGGTGTCATGGATGAGCCTTGGACCATTTTAGCACAATGTGAGCGGGTGTTGGTAAGCCTTTCAGGAAAACAGTGCTTTTCCTGGCATGTCCCTTCTCCCCCAGAGAGAACAGGATATTATGAAAAGGGCAGAAAACCGTAGAGCTTCTCACCTGAAGGGCACCCTGCACGTCGCCCAGGCCAGCTGCCTCCCTTTCACAGATGTGGAAACTGAGACTGGGAAACAGAGTACGGCTTGTTCCCGTCACAGGCCTCCTGGTGACCAGCTCAGGTCTGGAGCTCCTGTATCCTGACTCTGTTTATTTAAGTGACTGAAACTGATAAACAGATGAAGACGCATTTGGCCTCAAGCATAATGGAAAAGACACAGTGTAAAATGATGAAATACGATTTTTTGGCCTGATTGGCAAAGCTGAGAAGGAGTAGTAAAGCCGTGTTGGTCTGGGCACGGGGAAGTGGGACTTACGGTATATTGGTTGTGAGAGAGAAAAATGGCAGAGCCTTTCTGCAGGGCAGTTTGGAAGTAGGAAAAGCTTGAAAGATGAGTTTATCCTGAAGGCAGGAGTCAGCATATCCATAAAGAATTAGCTGTAAGATGTTCTTTGTAGCATCGTTTAGATTAAAATATTGAAAAATCGGATCTCTGGAAAGGGAGTGGTTGAATTTGTTTGTGGCCTTTGTACAAAGTAAGTATGAGACGATCAAAAATGATGTGTGTGTCGTGTCTGGGACTTGCTTTGGGGGATGCTCCAGCCAGACATTGAGAAACAAAGGCGGTGGTGGTGAGGAGGAGATGGAATAAACGTGCAAAATGCTGGTAACGTGAAGCGGGTGCTGAGCATGGAGGTTTGCTTTACTCTTCTCCTTCATCTGTTTGAGATCTTGCAGGATGGAAAGGCAAGTTTGTGTCCATTCTTATTTCAGACTCGATTGAGTATTTTCCTGTGGGGACTGTTCTCATCCATTGTACTTTGCTTACCACACACACTAAAAAGCGATGCTCACGTTCATTAATTATCGTGGAAAGATTTTATGATATATGTGAACGGAAAAGGGCCACAAATAGTTATGAACAGCATTCTCATTTGGTTTAAGAAAAAAACAAACCCATATGGAGAAAACAGATGGAGTGTGTACACCTTAAGTGCATATCGCTGGGTAGAGAGGGTTTTTTTAGCTTATTTGATTTTTTTTTTCCCCCTGCAGCAGATATGTATATATCACTAGTGAAAGTTTACAAACAGTTGAGCGTAATTAACTATGTTGCTCTTTTGATTTAGGGAAGAGTATGGAGGAGATTAAGAAGGTGCTGCTGTTGGTGCTGGGCTGTGCTGTTCAGGTAGGGATTGGGCAGGGGGCAGAGACGAGGGCTCTTAGGTTTGGGTTTGTGGGGATAAAACACCCCCTTCGGTGAGGTAGGAGTGCAGCTGCTTTCAGCCCAATAGGATGGAAGGTCGCAGGGTTCCTGCGAGAGACGTGACACCGACTTAGGCGGCAACCATTTCTAGCACCTTGGGCAAGAGGCCAGGTGGGGATCCCTGGGGCCGGGTGCCATTAGCAAATTGTCCCCAGTGTAGGAACATCTAGAGCAAGGATCAGCACACAACCTGTGGGCCAAATTTGACCTGCCACCTATTTTTGTAAATAAAGTTTTAGGGGGACATAGCCATGCTCCTTCCTTTACATATTACCTGTGGCTGCTTTCACACTACACCAGCAGAGCTGAGACCCGTGGCCTGTCCAGTCGAAGATATTTTTTGTTTTACCATCTGGCCCTTTACAGATGAAGTTTACCAAGTGCTGCCCTAAACCAGCTGTTCTTGATCTTTACTTGTTTAAGAATCCCCTGGAAAGCTTGTCTGTGTCCCACCCCCACCCCGGTGTTTTTAAAGACAACCCCCCCCCCACAGGTGATTGTGATATAGGTAGTCTGAGCCGCTTCTAGAGAAACCTCAGGTGTGAGGGGCTGGCTGGTAGGAGGGCAGAGCACTCTTGATTATAGGAGAAAAAGCCAGGGTTGGGGTAGGTGTCTCCTTTTGAAACGATTTCTGTGGCTCTGGCGGCCCCAGGTTGCCCTTGTAAAACACTTTCATTAACACTTGTAACCCTCCACAGTGTGAGAGGAAAGAGGAATTTATCGAAAGAATCAAACAGCTGGACATTGAGACACAGGCCGGGATCGTGGCCCATATACAGGAGGTAGGTGGGGAGCTTTGTGGGGCTTAGCCGTGGACCATCGCTCCCATGGCATCCAGCAGGCAGGCCTTCTCCACCAGTGAAAAGTCTAAAGAGCACATCACCCATTAATGATTCTGCTAATTTTAGGTTTCAGACACTACAGGCAAATTGATTCGATTTGGAAAGGTGGCTGTTAGCAAGCTAAAATAAAGTGGCGGCTAAAATGAAAAAAACTTTTTCAGAGACTTCAATCAAGTCTTCTTTTGCCTCTTCTTCTTGCCTAATATGGACTCAGACTATTTTTAAGAGCTGTCAAGTGGTTTAGGCTCAGAATTTGATTTACAGTCCCTGAAAATGTATTCTGGCAAATGTCACCCTGCTTCAAATGGTTGATCCTTGGAGAGAGAGATTCACCGCTTCCGTCAGTGACGTGGCAGAGAAACAGCTGCCGCCCCTTGGGAAGTTAAAAACCAGCGAGTCCCAGAAGGGCTGGCTGTATCCGGAGACTCGGCCCCCTGGGTGGGGTCAGGAGGGCTCTGCACTAAGGGCAGCCCCTCCGCCCGTTGACTTTGGCAGAGGTGGTATCAACCGAAGGGGTAGTTGCCCTGGAAACCAAGCACCCGCCTGGAAGTTAGTTCCCTGACCTCCACCCCACCCTCCTCCAAAAGAAGCCTTGTACGTTTTAATCATCTTAGGAGCTATGGTTCAGCCTTCCATCTAATGGGACAGATGAGATAAATGCATGAAAAAGACATGAGCAGGAGCACGTAGGAGCAGGTGTGTAACTGGCAGAGGCAGCTGAACACAGAGCTCCCCACGCCGGCTCTGGGGACGGCCTGCTGGGCTCCCGCAGCCGGCTAGGGCACTGTGGGTTGCAGACCCTGAGTCAGGATTTGAAGGAGGAGGTGGATGCAGCGTATGGCAGGTAGAGGGTCCAGCAAAGCCCGTCAGGCTTGTAGGAGATATTCTCAACCATTCGTGTCAGTGACCTGTTAGCCTAAGTACCATTCTGCCTTTTAACTTTCCTCGTGTGTCCGTGTGTTTTGAAGATGTATCTGAGGACTAGGTCCTCGAGACTAGCTAGGTCTGTGCTACTCACTGTCTCCCCTTCCCTGTTCAGCCAGCAGGATATTTTTTTTTAAAAAAACATGCACCCAAAAAAGAAGCCCGGCGAGATTATCAAGTTCGGTGACTGGCTGTGGGAACAGGACTTCAGAATTAGTTGGGTGCTGCTTTTTTTTTTTTTTTTGCTGTACGCGGACCTCTCGCTGTTGTGGCCTCTCCCGTTGCGGAGCACAGGCTCAGCGGCCATGGCTCACGGGCCCAGCCACTCCGCGGCATGTGGGATCTTCCCGGACCGGGGCAGGAACCCGTGTCCCCTGCGTCGGCAGGCGGACTCTCAACCACTGCGCCACCAGGGAAGCCCAGTTGGGTGCTTCTTAAACATCCAGGTGCCCGGGCCCCACGGGAGATCCATTGAGTCAGAATTGGGAGCAGGACCATAAGCCTTTAATGACAAGCTCCTTGAGTTACTGGAGTGCAGCTGTGCTTGCACCCCTGGACCCCCTTTCCATAGACCTTTCCCAAACACTGGTATGGAGCAGGCCTGGAACCCGGTCTCTCAACCCCAGTTCTGGGCCTTTAGGGTGCCCCGTACAGTGGGGTGAGATTTCTCCTCATTCTTGGAGATTTACTGAATCCCAGCTTTTCTTCGTGAGGGAGGAGAGGTAAGAAAGCAGGTGTCTTTTGAGAAACTGAAGGGCCCTGTCTTTGTTTCTTTGTTTTTAAACTATTCTCTCTCTCCATATACTGCTCTGAAAAACTGAAGAACTTTTTTTGGTGTGCCTCTCTGAGGGGATATCCCTGATTTCTTTTTGTTTTCCCCTGTTGAGGCTTGAGTGTGCTAATACTCACCTTCCCAAACTGGAAGGATGGGGACTCAAAATTTGATCTTCTGCCTCCTCCGGCTGGTCTGGGGGTGTCGGGTTGAGAAGGTCAGGTCGGCAGAGTTGTTGCAGAGGCTGCCCGGTGTAGACGTAGCCATGGGCCTCCGCTCACATCTGATGAAAAGGGAAGATCCAGGAGGTCTTCTGTGGCCTGTGGGGATGAGATACAGGCTTACCTGAAAATTGTTTTAGACGATGAAATATTTCCCCAAAAGTAATGTAAGATCGTTATGCACCCAACATTCCAACATAGGATTTTTAACATTTGCCATATTTGCATTAGATTCTATCTTTTTTTTAACACATAGTCCCTCTTTGCACCCGTGGCATCCCTAGGACTTACCTTCTTTGTGTTGTAAATTGGTGCTTCCGTAAGCATATCTGAGGGCAGTATATTTTTAGGGAAATACTGTATTATAAGGAGAGCCCGCTGGTATTAAACAAATCCGCGTCCTCTTGGAGCCGATGTTGAGACTGACTTAACACCCGGCCTGACCTGTGCTGGTGGAACTTCGCTGAGGGGCGTCTGCACCCGCTTGAGGAGCCCCCCCGCTCTCCACGGAAGATCTGTCAATGAGGGTGAATGACGTCAGGGGACCGGGTCAGCTGTGACCACACCCCCTGGCTGCGGGGTCGGGGAGCTCCCGGAACCCCCGGCCGTGCCCTGCCCACCTCTGCAGCGCCTGACCTGTGCCCGCAGGTGACCCACAACCAGGAGAATGTGTTCGACCTGCAATGGTTGGAGCTCCCGGACGTGGCCCCGGAGGAGCTGGAGGCCCTGTCGAGGAACATGGTCTTCCACCTCAGGCGGCTCATCGACGAGAGGGACGAGTGCACGGAGGTGCGTCTGCGGGTGGGTGGTGGACTGGCAGGTCTGGGAGGGACGCCTGGGCCCTGGCCACGCGGCCACCCTCCTCGTCCTGACTCTTCGTCTCAAGCCTGCTGCCCCCTGGTCCTGTCTCTCTGGTTCCTGTTGGCGGTGGGAGCCGGGCACTTTCCCTGCAGCCAGCGGTCGCCTCCGAGAGCCCCGCGGGAAGGCATTTAGTCGTTCATCGAACGTGGAGCTCAGAGACCCTCCTCGTTCACGTGCTCCTTTTGACATCCCGTTACTCCTGCTGCCTCCTGGTTTCTCAGTCTCGGCCGACGCCTCTCACTTCCTTCTGGTCCGCTGACCGCTGTGCCCCAAGTTCGGGTGCAAGCGCTCCTTCCCTTCCCCCGCCCGCCCCGCTGCAGCTGATCGTGGACCTCACCCAGGAGCGGGACTACCTCCAGGCCCAGCACCCGCCCAGCCCCCTCAAGTCCTCCAGCGCCGAGTCCACCCCGAGCCCCACCAGCAGCCTCTCCAGCGAGGACAAGCAGCACCTGGCCGTGGAGCTGGCGGACACCAAGGCCAGGCTGCGCCGCGTCAGGCAGGAGCTGTGAGTCCTCCGGTCAGCTGGGCTGTTGGTTCTGCTCTTGCACTGTGTGTCACAAACACCCGTTTCTAGCATGTGTGGTGCAGCAGACAGGAGAGCTCTGACTTGGGCCCTATAGAGTTAGCTGGGCTCCGCCCTGAGCGCCATCGGCGACCCTTCCCGGGCCTGTGCCGGGAGGGGTTCTACCAGGTCTCTAGGGCTCAGGCCGTCTGGGCTTAGATGACCACCCACTGGTATGGTTTTTGGCTGGAGGGAGGATGTGGCTGGCCCCCGTCTGGTGAGCCGTCCCCATTGCCCGCAGCTGGTGAATATGCCACTTTGCCCATCACCTCGGCAGCTGCCCGCCTCCACCTCGTCACCAGTGGGCCCTGCTGCCTGCCTGGCAGTGAAGCGGTGTCACTGCAGCTGGGGTCTCCTTACCCCTGTTCCCCCAGAGGGAAGCCCGCGGCCCAGTGGACGCAGTTTGAGGGTGGGCATTGAAAAGTTAAAAATGGAAAAGACTTTGAGTCAGGAACGTTTCTGCAAGCCCCACGTGCCGTTCCCCTCCTCATCCCCAGAAGCGCAGTTCCCTTTCCTTTTCCTGCTGGGGGCTTGCAGGGTGGCGGGCAGGCCCCTTCACCACACTCGCTCCGAATTGCCCCCAGGGAGGAGAAGACAGAGCAGCTTGTGGACACCAGGCATGAGGTAGATCAGCTGGTGCTGGAGCTGCAGAAAGTCAAGCAGGAGGTGAGCGGGGAGGCCTGTCTGTGTGTCCGCGTGTGTCGAGGGGACGGGGCGGGGCTGGGGCTCCCCGGTAGCTGTGGCCCAGGGGTTCGGGCATGCAGCAGGGGGAGCTTCCAGCAAAGGCTTCTGTTTCCTTCCCGCTCAAAGTAACACTGCCCGAGAGTCGGTTGTCCTGAGAACGGCTGAGGGGGTGACTGTTTCTTAGTGACAACGAGTGGGGACCCCACGCGGTGGCCTGCACGTGGAGCCCCTCGGCCACCGAGATGTCCTGGAAACGCTGCGCTTCAGAGACTTGGCCCCCTCTTCCCTCCCCAGAGGGGTGCCCTAAGCTAGGCTCCCCTGTCTCTGCCTGTCTCCCAGAATATCCAGCTGGCGGCTGACGCCCGGTCTGCTCGTGCCTATCGCGACGAGCTCGATGCCCTGAGGGAGAAGGCGAACCGTGTGGAGAGGCTAGAGATGGAGCTGGTGCGCTGCCGGGAGAAGCTGCACGACGTGGACTTCTACAAGGCCCGCATGGAGGTACGCGCCCAGCCTCCGGGGGGATGCAGGGGAGGGTGTCGGGGCTGAAGGGGGCACAGAGGCCAGGATCCAGGTGGGGTCACTGATGCTTTGCCCACCAATCCTGACTGCCTCGCATCAGCTGCAGGTTCCTGGACTCTCCTTTCTGAGAAATGAGGTGTTTTGCCCCCGTTGCCAGTCTTGGGGTTTGGAGATGGGTTTAACGAGCGGGGTGAGATCAGGATGTCAGGACATACTGAGTGGCCTGTTTGACGGTAAGAAATAACCCCCAAGTCTCTTCTCGCCACCTAGGTGGCTTTTGAAGGGGTTGAACACAGGTCGCGGGGACCCTGGTGTTGCCCTCTCCCTGCTCAAGGCCTCCTGCCGAGCTGCTGGCAGGCGTGCGTGGGGACGGCTGTTTGGCCCTGACATGCTCCCCCCCAGCTCCTGCCCCGATGTAGACGGGCCCTGGGGCCCCTGGGCTGGGCGGAGGTGGGATGGGGAAGGCTGTGCTCCAGGGCCCGTGAGTTCCTCAGACCTACTTAAGGAGTGTTTGTTCCCTGAGGAATGTTAGTGGCACATTGGAGTCAGTGCATCGTCCTTGCAAACCACCTGCAGACGTGCCATCCGCCCTGCTTAGCCAGAGGCTTCATGTGGACCTCGAGCCCTGAGGGCAGGGCCTGGGTCCTACCCGACTACCCGGGGAAGAAGCATGAGTTTTTGTCTCTTCTGGAATAAGACAGTGTTAGATGTGACGGGCAGTAGGGCAGAGAGAGGAGCACGGCCGTGCTCTCGAGCTCGTTCACGGCTGTGGACAGCCGCCATGCAGGGGCGCTCCTCTGCATACAGGGGGGGTGACAGGCAGCGCAGGTGCCCTCCCCCGGAGCCTGTCCAGTCTCACCGCTGAGAAACAGCTGCCTGTCACAGAAGGAAGAATGCATTAGTGCCACGTGAGAGGAAAGGGAAAGGACGGGGATTCAGGGCGAGGGCGAGGTTAATTTTGGTTAGAATAATACAGAACACAAATTTCCATGTTTTGTTTTTAAACTTCTGGTGGCTTTCATGTGGGTCCTAGTCTAGTTTACATAAGGATTAAAACAGCAAGGAGAGGAGAGCGGCGTGGGCACCCCTAGGTACAGGGGGACTATGTGGGGTGGATGCACGGAGTGGTCCTTGACTTGCTTTTGCAAAGCATGGTCGCACCTCACTGCTGTCAGGGCACAGGGGTTGCTGTCCAGAGGGCCGCGTGGGAGGAGGACAAAGGCAGAAAGGTTGCCTGGGAGATTCCTGTTGTCCCATGTTGTGTTATTGTCTGAAATTCCCAACACTGAGAACAGGTGCATTGGTGCCGTGTGTGTCCTGGGTAAAGATAAGGTGGGCCTGTCTCTGCTCCTCTCTGGGAGTTACAGCTTCCTGGTCTGTGCTGGCTCTGAAAGAAACAGTAGTCTGAGATGCAGAGACATAGCAGGGCACGGTCCTAGCTGCCACACCAACTTGGTGGGTGTTGGGCAAGTGTTGTCCCCATCTGTGAAAGGAGGAGTGGTCTGGGCGTCTCTGAGACCCTTGTGCCCTGGCGTCTCATGACACAGGAGCACGTTTCCAATGAGCTTACGCTAGCGAGCTGCTCTCCACAGAGATGGGGGCCCCTGGAACCAATCCATGCAGTGATTGCTGGGTTGTTGGCAAGGCAGTCAGGAGCTGGGTTAATGGTCAGTCCTGGGGTGCGGTGCACACACACATCCCATTCTTATGATATCCCCCCGCAGTGCCCAGGTTCAGGAGGGGAGATGGGCTACGGTTTGGTCTGCCCTGCCCATCCGGCTGGGCCTGGGGAATGGGGCCCCAGCTCGACTTCCGCCCTGGCCAAGCCCCTCTGACCCCAGGCAGGGTCGCTCACCTGTGCTCTGGGGTTCCAGCAGCTCTCCCCACAGAGTGCAGTTCGTGAAGTCAGAAACTACATCTCTGTCATCTTCAGCAGGGGGAGGTGCTCAAGATACATTTGTTGACTTGAGTCCCATGCTTAGGTTCCTCAGGATGCTCTCACCTTTAATTTTTTTTTCCACCTTCAATTAAAAAGAAAATCAAACCCTTCCCACTCTCCCCCGACCCTCTCGAGCTACCCCGGTCCCTCTCCGAGCCTGTCTGAAAGGAGAGAACACCAGCTGTGTCCTTCATTGCCTCACCTTCTAACCCAGTCCTCCAGGTCTGCCTCTCCCTCTGCTCACCTGAAACCATGCTTGAGAATCAGGGTCCACGACTCCTGTGCCGGTCCAGTGGGCACTTCCCAGCCTCCCTCACCCACCCTCTCTGTGGGCTTGGACACCACCACCCTCCGCCCCTCACTCACCTGGCTTTCCTGAGTCCCGAACTTCATCTTCTTGGGCCCATGCGGGTGGTGGTCACCTTGCTCTGCGTCTACCATCTGGCCTTCCTCCATGACGTCTTCTCTGCCTCCTGCCCCTTCTTTAGCTGGCACGTACGGACTAACAGGTCCCAAATCTTCATCTCTGGGCTGGGCTTCTCCCGCACTCCAGACCTCAGTCTATCTCAAGGTCAGCGTGTCCACATCCAGTGTCCCTCCCTCCCTCCAACCCGCCCATACTGTCTCTAGGCTGGACTCACCGTCCACCGAGGCAGGTACTCAAGCCAGAGCCAGCTCGGCCTTGATTCTCCTTTCTTCTCCCCCCTCTCCCGCAGCCCCAGGTGCTGTCCCTCTTCCAGAGCCCATTTCCCCACCTCCCAGCCTGTCCCTGGCCGAGGCGGACGTTCGGAGAGTGAGTCCCAGTGCCCGGCCGGCCTTCTCCATTGTTGCTTGTTCCCATTATTCCAGTGCCTGCGCAGGAATAACATTATTTTTATTCCAGAATGCCCTCCACACGCATCTGAGTTGGCCGTTCTGCCCCCGCCTCTTCTCGTTCACACCTGCCTGGGCTGCTGCCAGAGTGGCCTTTCTAAGAACTCCTCAGGCACCTCCCCGTTGCTCTTGGGATAAAGTCCACACTCCACCCCTTCTTCTGACACCCACTCTGGCCCCCGTGGAACTCTCGGCTCCGGCCAAACCGAGTCCCCTTCAGGTCCGCTGGTGCCCCCTGAGGCCCCTCGGCCCAGCGCCTCTCCCTGACACAGGGAGGGCCGGTGAGGGGTGGGCAGGCCACACTCTGCGGGCTGCATCCCCAGCCCCGCCCCCCATTCCTTTAGGCCCCTTCTTACCCCCAGGCAGACTCATCGCGTGGTGTCGTCATGATGCATCCCCTGTTTCCCACCCACACTGGCAGCTCCTTGAAGACAGGATCTGTGCCTTCCTGACCTTGAGTCTGAGTCCCTTGGTGCCCACATTGTCCAGCTCAGAGATGGCCAAACTACCATCAGTCCCGGGGCGGTGTCTGACCCACCATCAGCTCTTTTTTTTTTTTTAATATTTATTTATTAAACAACCCATACATTGTTAGTATAGACATCATGCAAGGTTAAAACATACTCAAACATCAAGATCCACATTCAGGGCTTCCCTGGTGGCGCAGTGGTTGAGAGTCCGCCTGCCGATGCAGGGGACGCAGGCTCGTGCCCCAGTCCGGGAGGGTCCCACGTGGCGCGGAGCGGCTGGGCCCGTGAGCCATGGCCACTGGCCCTGAGTGTCTGGAACCTGTGCTCCGCAGCGGGAGAGGCCACGGCAGTGAGAGGCCCGCGTAAGTTCTAGAGGCTGGAAGTCTGGGGTCTAGGTGCCAGGGTGGTTGGGCTCTGGTGAGAGCTCTCTTCTTGGCTTGCAGATGGTTGCTTTCTTGTTGTGTCCTCACATAGCAGAGAAAGAGAAAGAGGAAGAGGAGTAAGAGAGAAAAAGAGAGAGAGAGAGAGAGAGAGCCATCAGCTCTTATAAGTAAAGTGTTACTGGAACACAGCTACGCCTGGCCATTCACACAGCCCGTGGCTGCTGTTGAACTGTGCCTGCAGAGCTGAGTAGTCGTGACAGACTTAGGACCCGAGAAGCCAGAAATATTTACTCTCTGGCCCTTTACAGACCCATGATCTCGCCCACGGTAGGTGCAGTGAGGTTTTAAATGAGCAGCAATAACTGTGTGTTTATGCAGCTTCTTCCACACACCAGGAACTAACTGTGCTAAGCTCAAACCGTATCATCACATTGAAGCCTCCTGGCGGCCTGGTGAGGTTGAGTAGCCAGCGTCTAGGTCCTCTCCTTTTTTCAGATAACAAAACTGAGAAGAAATTAATAACTTGCCCAGCATCGCAGTCGGTGAAGAGGTGGACCAAGGTGGCGTTGAAATGCCTCTCTCCACCTCTGGGACCCCAGCCTTGCCAAGGAAGGAGGAAATAAAAGGGGTGGGGTCACGCAGACAGAAGGGGTGCAGGAGAGGGGAGCTGGGGGAGCAGGTGACGGCGGCCACTGCCTCAGACGCCATGGGGGCTAGAGGGACGCCCGGCCTCAGGCAGTTCATGTCAGCACCTGGGCATCACATTGTAAGCCGAGAATGTTGAAATGCAGGGAACCAAGATCACCTTGAGCAGGGAGACCTCTGTTCCCACTTGGGACTCTGTGTTTCCTAATGACTTTTAAGGAGTTTTGATAAAATTCAGTAGAAGGAGAAGTTAGAGCAGGGCAGACCTGATGCTTGGTTTATGGTTCAGTCCACCACGCTCCTCGAATCAGAAGTTTAAAAGCAGGCTGGTGCTCTATGAAGCTTAAGGGGCTGCAGCAGAACCAGACGGAGGTTAGCGAGGGGCTTGGGTGCTGTGGTCCCAAGTGCAGTGGGCAGGAACCCGTTGTTTCTTTGGTTCTATCCCACCTCCTGGAGTTTGGTGCTTTTGTTAGCCTGTCGCTTGGTGACGCTCAGTGAGTGCTGCCCTGAACAGTGTCTCACGGGGTGGGGGCGTGACAGGATGGTGATAACAGCAGCCGACCTGCTTACTGGGCTCGGGCCCTGTGCAGGACTACTTCACGTGCGTTATCGCCTCTGATCCGCCCTCAGCCCTGTTTTCGTGCCCAGCAGAGGACGAGGGATCGGTGGTTGAGAGACATGCGTTTGCTTCAGGCGCCACGGCTGGTAGCGCACGTGGCTGATGGGGGACCGGAGCCATCGGCCCACTTTCCCAGTCACTGCTCCTGGTCATCACGTAGACGAGCAGGGGCAGCTCTCCAGCCACTTGGGGACCAGCTGTCAGGCCTGGCCTGTGATTTCCTGAACGTGGCCCCTCAGCTGTTTGCCGGGCTGGGTCAGGCCTTTACGTAGCCACCTGACTCAGTTGGGGTCAGGTCCTCAGCGGCGGGCTGGCCTCGGGCAGCTGCCCAGAGGCGAGGAGGCGGGCGTCTCCCCGGGGGCCGAGCCCTGGGCTTACTGCGTGAGCTTGCGCTCACTTTCTTGCAGATCTGGCTTCTCGCTTCTGAGGCAGTGAGGTGTGCAGGGCTGGTTATTTCTGTTGCCTAATATATGGTGGAAGTTGATACCACCAGAAAATTGAGATGTTTATGAATAGTACTGATGGTTAGAAGTCATCCTACCCAGTGCTGTATTCTGCTCCTGGTCACCCTTGTCTGTCCCTGCCTGTTGGAAATCTCTGAGGCCTTCAAGGCCCACCTCGCATGCCACCTGTGATTCCCCCTCACGGCATGATTCAGCTGACAGGTGTTCATTGAACACTTCCGTGAGGCCCGCAAGAGAAGTGGAATATCCTGCCCCGAGGGGTTCACAGTCTGGGGGAGAAGGACAGGCCAGCTCACCATTGCCTCACAGCATACCCAGGGTGCTCTGGGAGCCCAAGTACCTGACTCAGCAGGTGGGACAGAGAGAATCTGCCACCACTTCTCAGAGGGGCCAACTCAGGCTGGGCTTTGGAGGTTGAATAGGAGTTGGTCATGAGGATGAAGGGGTGACCTGTGCTGTGAGAGCTCAGGGCTGGGAGTGCTGGTGTGTAGACCTGTTGGAATGCCAGGTGAGAACAGTGGGGATGGGACGGTTGCCAGAGAGGGGGGACCAGGTCTTCTTCCTGCTTGAAACCCCTCTGTTTGCTGTGGCTCACACTGTTATTGATAGTCTGGGCCTCTTATCCACACGTGCCCCTTGAGGATGGGCTGCAGGCAGCTTGAGGGCGGTGGAGAGAACACAGGTCTGGAACTCTCTGGCCCAGCTTCGAGTCCCAGCTTCACCCCTTGCTGGCTTTGTGACTTTGGGCTTATTCCTTAATTTACCCAAATCAGTCTCTTCCTCCGTAGGAAGGCACTGTTCCTACCTCCCCCAAGGGCCATTGTGGAGAGTGAGTGGGGCAGGGACAGGGAGTGCCTAGTGCAGGGCCAGCCACATAGCGGACGTCATCTCCAGCAGAGAGAGGGCGCCCAGGGAATTTAGAATTTCAATGATTATACCTTTTACGGCTGCCGGGCTTTGATCAGAACTATGTCCGCTGACCGGAAGGCTTGCAGTTTTCCCTCTACCAAGTATCTTGGATTCTGGCCTTTGCAGGGCGAATGAACGGGTGGTGGATAAGCAGAGCTCCCCGCCCAGCTCCCAGCTGTTAGAACCCAAAAGCGGGGCAAGCCTTAGAACACTGCCCACCGGGAGAAACGGACACGTTCCCCTGTGTGCATGTTCACCAGCTGAAGGCATTCAGGGGAATCTCAGTCCCCCAGAGATGCTGAGTGGTGCTGGAAGGACTCTGGGGAGAGGAGAAACCGAGAAGCCCCTTAACCGGTGCGGGGTGGGGGGTGGGGAGCAGAGATGAGGTGAAAGATCGGAATCCCTTGTGTGTGCTGGGCTGCATGCACAGGACCAAGAGCTCCTCGGACCCCTTGCCTGTGAGGGACCCTGCAAGGGAACAGCCATCATATTCTACACCCAGCACGTGCCGGGCACACAGGAGGCCTAGGGACTTATTTATGGGGTTCACAGTCTTAAAGACCCTGTTTCCAGGACATCGCTGAGAACTGTTGTTTTTCCAAGAGTATGTATGTAAAATGTTCAGATACGAGCTGTGCATTGAATGAAAGCTTGTCTGAGTAGCTGTTTTTCCCCAAGACCCTGATCAGTGGAATGAGTGTTGAACTGAGAGGACTAGACTCAGTCCTTGAGCCTGGGACAGACTCTTAGCCCCACCCCTTCCTTGTTGAGGAAATGGAGGCTCAGCGCGGTCCCGGATCTGTCGGTGGAGTCCACTCGTCCGACCAGACCAGGTCACAGATGTCACGTGCCTTTGCACTGTGGCCGGCATAGGAAAAGTTACCTTCCCGGATTTAAATATTTTCTTTCAGTCGAGAAAGTCCATTTGGCCTGACCCGATGAAAAAGGTGGAGGTGCTCAAAAGTGGAGACAGAACTCTCGCAGCTGCAGCCCTATCCCTGGATTGTTTGTTCTGGTCTCGGAGCTCTGTCGTCCTGAACCAGGTGTCTTTATCTGATGGTGCTCATGTCTTTTTTTTTGCTGCCCAGGAGCTGAGAGAAGATAATATCATTTTAATTGAAACCAAGGCCATGCTGGAGGAACAGCTGACTGCCGCTCGAGCCCGGGGCGATAAAGTGCATGAGCTGGAGAAAGAGAACCTGCAGCTGAAATCAAAGCTTCACGACCTGGAATTGGTATTGCAGGCTGTTGTCGCTCAGATCTGTCTAAACAGATTGGGGAGGTTTCGGGTTTGTGCTGCGACCCTCTCTGGCTTTTCCGTCACTGGGTTTGGTGCCACTGCCGACACAGTGACTCGCTGACTGCAGAGAGTAGCTCGCCCAGCTCAGCGGGTTCGGGTGGGCACCACTGAACGCCTACAGACGGGTAGGACGGTACCTCTGGGTTGCTTTTCTGTACAGATGAGCTAACGTGTGTGTCTTCTGCAAGCAGGGTCTCTGCTGGCTTTTACGGTGTGGGCTGAGCTGTGATTTGTGAGTTTCTTTACAGGCTTCTCAAGGCTTGTTAGGTTCCCTAGAGCCTCGAAGCCACCTGTCACCATGGTACTTGCTCTAAAGCTCTGGGCCATAAGTCACTTAGTTCAGACAGCGTTCAGTTAGAGACCTTGGCTCTCTTATCACCTCCGTTGCCAGTCAAGGTATCTTTCAGTGGCTGTAACTCTCACAGCTGGGCCCCGTGTTGGACTCGTTTCTGTGCAGGGAAGTGAGCAGGTGCCTGGGGTCCCTTCATCCTCGAGGAATGAGGGTGAATGCACGGGGGCCGGGGCATGTCCAGAGGGGCCCCCCCAGCCACGTTCTCACTCCGTCCTTCTTCCTGCGCTAGGACCGGGACATGGATAAGAAGCGAATAGAGGAGCTGCTGGAAGAGAACATGGCCCTCGAGATTGCGCAGAAGCAGAGCATGAATGAATCCGCCCACCTCGGCTGGGAGCTGGAGCAGCTGTCCAAGAACGCAGACCTGTCCGACGGTAGGTAGCGCCCGGTGCCGGGGAGCCAGCCTGGCTGAGGCCGCTTCCTCATCCACGGAGCGGAGCCCTCAGCTCTGTATCTTCCATGTCAGGCCATCCATTCACCCCAAGTAAGTAGGATTTCCTTCAAGTGCCATTTGGAACTGTTTCATTACCCTTCTCCCCAAGGAGAACATGAGGGGTCTGGCAGCCTTGATGTCAGGACATGAAACACAAATCAAGTGTTGCCAGGTTTCCCAGTTCCCATATGGACGGTCCCAGGAGCTTCCAGATTACAGCACGCTGACACCGGAGGGCATCGTGGGCCTGTCTGTGGACGGTTGAAAGCTCTGGATGGCAGGAGACGTCCCCAGTGGTCACTAATCCCCACTAGAAATGTACCTTGGGCATTATTTCCTCCATTCATTTGCATAATTGGGCAAGACGGATGCAGTCTGTTCTCTGTCTCTCTGGGTGGGAGCTGCTAAGAGGCTGCTTCTCACAGGACCCAGGCCTCTTCTTTTCCCTCCTATGCTTGCACCGCTGCCCCTGCGCAGACAGATGGGGTGTCGGCCAGGGGAAAGTGGGTGGGGCAGCAGTCAGCACCGCAGCAGGAAGCTTCGGCGCCCAGCAAACAATAAGCCAGTTCCTGTGTTCAGAAATAGCACACGTGCCCCCGATAGCGCGAGTTATTGTTTAGTTAGAGCTGGACAGAGCGAGGTAGGGCTTTTGGCTGGTTTGGGGGCTGCTTTTTCAGTTCTGATAAACACCCCCTCAAATAATGGCAAGGTCGTTGAGTGTAGCTGGAAACCTTTTCTCTTCGAGGGGTCCCATCAGTTCCAGACAAAAAAATCAGCTTATTAAACTGCTCATCTCTGAGGGAAGTTAGTCGTATCTGTGCTTCGGTGCCCGCACACTGTGCTGGGGGCCGAGGGTGGGGTCACTCTGATTCCCGGCTCTGGGAGGAGTACAGGTCCATCGGGGAGGGCCACTGCCCCCTGGCAGAGCGGAGAAGTGGTGCAGGACTCCTGGGACAGTCCCAGACCAAATGAGAGTATTTCTGTTAGAAACCAGGGTGACCTGTGGGGTCAGAAAGCCTCACCCCTTTAGATGACTACTCAGTACAGTCTGTGGGCCCTTTCAGGTCAGTGAGCACGATTTATTCTTGGTGTTCCCAACTCCCGGCGCTTAGCTGGGAGCTGATGAACATTGACCTGAATGAAGGCCTGATGCAGGCAGAGCCTGCATATACTTCTGCATGTGTGCTGTGCCGCCTTCTTGATTCAGAAAGACCTGGCGTAAAGTCTTGGCTCCTTCACTGGAGGTTAGCTGGGTGACCTCTTTCAGACCTCAGTTTCCTTGTCTGCAAAATGGGAGTAATGAAGCTGCCTCATAGGAGGAGACAGTGAAACATGATGCCATGCCTGGCCCACGGCCAGCAATAAGGGACAGCTGTTCTTGTTGCCAAGGTCTTAATGAAATACATCCCATCGCTCTGGTTGCTTGGGGTGCTAATGAGCGTGGCACTCAGTAGTAAGCTGTTATGTCACAGTACTAGTCTTTGAAGCACTGGCTTTTATGGAAGAAGAAAGGAGGCTCGTGGTCCATGCTGTTGTTTAACTTGTAGGACCTGAGGAATTAGTCCCCACGAGTACAGAGTTTCAGTTTGGGATGATGGAAAAGTCTGGAGGTGGATATTGGTGTTGGTTGCACAGCAATGGGAACATAGCTAATGCCACAGGACTGTACACTTTAAAATGGTAAATTTTATGTTAAGTATATTTCACCCCAATTAGAAAATGTCCTTTTTTCATGAATGCTGCCAAGGTACTGCCCCAGTGATCCCAGGCTGAGCATTAGCTGAGTTTTAGTTGAGATTTGTTTCATTGGTAGCGTGGTTTCATATGTTGCAAGCATGTGTGCTCACGTGCGTCAGCGCTGGGCCTGGGTCAGAGCCACGGGCACTCTCTCCATCTCCACTGCTTCACGGCCTGTTGTTGCTCGGGGTCTTGAGGACGTTCGGGCTTGTTGGGTCTGAACTGCTATCCTCGGTGCAAGATGAGAACTCAGAGAGGGTGGCACGTGCCTTTCAGTTCTTACGATCGCCCAGAGGATCTCAACACACACACCCTTGTTTCTAGCTTGATGTGCTCACTAGGGAAGCCATCGTCCTGTATGTACCCCTGCCCCTGGGGTGATGAGTAAGAAGCAGGTCGGGGCGCAGCCCTCTTAACAGTGTCATGAGGCTCCCAGAGCTGAGTCTGTGGCATTGATGGGACAGGCGGGGACGGAACAACACCAACCCCTTCTTTCAGGGACTTCCATACACGTTCCTTTCTCCTCCTGAAGAAGCCCCATGACTTACCTAAAGTCATGCACCTGCTGGTGGCAGGAAGGAGCAAAGAACTCCCATTCCTGACTCTCAGGTCTATGGCCCCCTTCTCCATTTGTATTCGAGCTCTTTGAAAGAAAGCAGAGTAGATAATCTCCCTTTTTCTGTCTTTAGCTTATATTTTCATCGCACTTAGCATTTTTAAAGCAGTTTACATGTACTATCTCATATTTTTGTCAATGTAATCGTGAAATTAAAAAATGAAATCTCTGTCCAAAGGACCTTATTCAGGGATGGCAAGTACTGGGCATACGTGCCCACAGAGCCTTCTGCCACCAGTGGCAGACATAACTAGTCGATTACCGTGCCCCTCCTGCTGAGCCACCCAGACTCCCACTAGTCTCAGAGCTGGCACAGAAAATGTCGCCTATTTGCCATCTCTTTTAGGCCCTAAGACCCTTGAGTTGTACCGTCGGTCAGCTTGGTTAGCAGCTTGTTAAGAAGCAGATCCTGGCAGTTAACACAGTCTTAACGTTTGCATTGGCTTCTTCACTGTAATCTGCTTTCCTCTTAAGCTCTGGGCCCAGCTGAGCCAGCAGAGGGACTGAAACTGCCTGAGGGACTTTGAGGCACTAACAGCGACGGCAGCATGTGAAATGGGGGGCACCCAGCCAACCTATGGGAGCCCTTCCCAGGCCCCTCAAACCTAGGGCATGGGGGCCCGATGGCCCCGGCTCATGGCGGCCCGATGGCCCCGGCTCATGGCTGGAAGCAGAGGCTCCTGGATCCTGGGCCTGACTCAGCTTTGTGCTTCAGCCTCCAGGAAGTCGTTTGTGTTTGAGCTGAACGAGTGCGCCTCTAGCCGCATCCTGAAGCTGGAGAAGGAGAACCAGAGCCTCCAGAGCACCATACAGGGGCTGCGGGACGCGTCCCTGGCGCTGGAGGAGAGCAACCTCAAGTGCGGGGAGCTGGAGAGGGAGAATCACCAGCTCAGCAAGAAGGTAACCCGGCCTAGGCGGGTGGACACCCCTCCCCCAACCCGGTCTGCCCTATAGAGGCTAGTCGGTGGCCAGGCAAGGCAGTCAGGTGTCGGTGAGGATGCGCCGCTGGGAGAAAAGCAGAAGCCAGTGCAGCCGCAGTTAATTACACAATAATAGAAGAACAAGAGCACTTGCGAGAGGAGTTAAGAGGCAGCGTGGCTTGTGCCTGCACTGCCTTGAGGGTACGTCTCGGACAGTACTTGACCTGTGTGCCTCCTCGTCTTCATCTGTGAAATGGGGTTAGTGGGCTTCCCACCTAACACGTGTTGCGTGGACTCCATGAGCTAGTGTATGTAAGGAGTCTGGCACGTGGTAAGGGCTCAGTGAAAAGAAAACAGTGGACTGTGAAAAAGCATAGGATGGATCATAGGGGAGAGGAGGCAATGATGTAAGTCACACCTACGTGTGTGGGGAGTAGGGACCACTGATGGGCATTTTAGGGCACTGCTGGTGGTAAAACAGGATCAGTGCTCACTCCCTCCTCTCAGTCTACGAGATGGAAAAGAAGAGATGGCTGAACGGTATTTGCCTTTCAGGACAGCTGCTGGGTCTTCCCAGGAGCACAGGAGAACCCAGACATCTGGGAGAACAGACAGAGGCTTACAGAGCAGTCTTCCTTCTGCAGTTAGGAGGACCCCCCCCACCCCGCATTTGCACTGGGGATTCAGTCTCAGGTGCAGAAAGGGGCCGTTGAGAGGCTAGGGATCGCCTCCAGGTCTTGGTCACTCCAGGTCAGAGGGCCTCAGAACACCTAGGCCACACTGCGATGGCGCAGTTGCATCGTGGGCTCCGAGCACACCAGCTGTCAGAGTCCAGCTGAGGAAGAGGACACGAGCCCCGTTGCTTGCTGACCGCCATGCAGGCCTGGTGCTTTCGGGTGTCCCACCTGCCCACGAGTCCTGCCAGTGTCATTCTCTGCTGCACAGGCAGTGGGAGGGGCACGGGCTGCAAGGAGAGACCTGGGCTCCGCTGGTCCTGGCTGTGCTGGTCCCTTATCTCTGTGTGAGGCTTGGGACAGCCCCTCCTTCTGTGAACTGGTCTCTGGAGCCCCCTCATGGGACCTCCCAGGCTTGATTACTCGCTCTTCTTGTCCCTTTGAAGCATCGTGTGCCATGCAGCATTTCGGCCGACAAGCATTTTGTCCTGCCTTCGTAGGACAATAGAAAACCCCACCCCATCTCATGCGATGTCTCTCAGCGTGGAACAGCATGGGGAAGGCAGCTAGGCGGTTTAGGCTTTTTAGATTCACATGGCCCTAGCACAGGAAATGTCTTTATAAGTGGCAGTTCGACCTTGGCCAAGATAAAAAAGAATCAGCCTTTAGAAAGATGAGAACCGTTGACTCTGTGGGTCCTCACGGGTCTGCTGCAGAAAGCCCGCAACGTAATAGCGCTGGCCCGGCTCCCAGCAGCCCTCTGAGATGACCGCTCACGCTTTTCCCCACCCTCGTGGCTCACTCTGGCCCCTCCTCTGCACAAACAGGATGGCAGTGGGTGCTGCCTGCCCGGCATTACTCCTCAGCCCCCGTCTCTCAGGCCCCACCCTCCTGCTTCCCCTCGGGGTCAGTTCCCTGGTGGGACACCAGCCCTCTCCTGCCACGGTTCTTAGGAGGCATGTCTTGGCATAGAATCCCTGGCAGGAGGGAGGTGCCGCAGTTCCCAGGCCCGTCCTGTGTCTGGTGCCGGGATCCCTGGGAGGCGGCCCTCTGCCCGCCAGAGCGCCTCTTCCCCACCTGCTCAGCCTGCCCGTGGCCTGACCAAACCTGTCCTGGCCCAGCAGCCGTGGTTTTGCTCTCTCCCCCCAGAGCCGAGCACTGACGGTGCCCCCTAACATTGGATGGGTGGACACCTCAGCCCCAGGTGGAGGGCTCACTGGACCCTAATCCATCTCAGCTCACCCCAGTTTCCCTCCTCCAGCCTCAGCCATCCCACCCTCCTCGGCACCCCCCCATGTGGCCTGTCTGGGCCCCAGCTGACACTCGTCAGTCAATCAGTGAACCCCCAGGTCCCGCTGGTGCCAGCCTGGTTCTTACCACACCCCAAGCATAGCCCAGGCTGCGAGCTTGCTTAGGTCTGAAATGTCTGTGGAAACCCTAGTTCCCTGAAGTTAATATCCTCCCCTCTAACCCACAAAACTTCCACGGACCGTAGAGAAGCTGCCTCCTTCCTGCGACTGTGAATCTGCATTGATGTCCTAAGAGTTAAGAATCCTTATTTTCAGGGGAAGGGGCAGCCCTTTGGGGGCCTGTTACTAGAAGGAAAGAGCAGCCCGGGGCTGAGAGGCAGGCCCCCGGCACTCACATGGCCTGGGACCCGGAGTGGCCCCTGCAGCCCAAGGCAGGTGCTTTGGGAAGGAAGGACGGGAAACCTCTCAGGGCTGGCAGGCCTGGAGCTAGCCCACATCTCCGCCCAGCGAGTTCACCCCAGGGGCACCGAGGTCCTTCAGGGATGGGCTCTGGTTCCGTGGCAAAAAGAGCCAGAAAAGGAGAGAGACGGCTTGGGTGTGGGACCTGGGGAGATCACATCTTTAGACCAGAAGCAACAGCAACGAGAAATGCGGAGGTTGGAATAATGTTCCTTTCTCTGGGAGAGAAGAGGCAGCAGGGATAGGCTATTAACAGTAAGGGTGGGGGTAAGCCAGCAGGCCCCCCTGACTGTGAGTGAGGACTGGGGGGTCGGCCACGGGGGGTGTGCCCCGGCTCTGCCCCGTCGTCACTGCAAGGCCTCGGGCCAGTCGCTGAGCCCCTCTGGGCCCAGCGTCCTCCTGAGTATTTGGTTGCCTTTATTCCCCAAGGCCGTTGTCTCAGGCGTAGGCTTTACCATCGGAGGTGATCCCTGGTGCCCGGCTGAGTCCCAGGCCTTGTGCCAGGAAGTGGGGCAAAGATAAGGAAGGATTAGAAATACGTTCTTGCTTTTGAGAACCACTCGGATGTTCGCCGCGTTATAGCGTGTTATCCTGTGGACCCCAGCTGGGTGGGGCTCCCCAGTCCTGGGGTCCCCGGGTTGGGGCAGGGGGGGGTTGAGGTGCTGCCGTGATATGACAGTAGGAGTATGAGCTCGGCCCGGCTCTCCCCGCTGGTGGGCTGGTGGGGGAAGGAGCTTGCGTGCTGCTCCCTCCTGTGAGGGTTTGAGAGCTCCCAGATCTGTGCGCCAGGAAGGCAGCGCGCCCCTCACCCGAGGACAGGTACGCAGAGTCTGCTTTAGAGCAGTGATCTTCCGGGAGCTTCGGAACCTCCCGTGCCAGGCCCCGGCCCAGGTGGGCTGAACTGCTGCAGGCTCGGCCCTGCTGCTCACGGGGGTCGTTGGGCATCTCGGGGTCGTGGCCCGAGGTCCAAGGTCTTTCAGAGCTTCGAGAGCCATCTGGTCTTTGCAATCTATTTTTTCAGGACAGCCATCCCAAACCAGAACATCAGGATCATTTAGGAGCATGTCAAAATGCAGACCGGCTAGTCAGGAACTCTCTGGGTGGCCGGGCCCGGAGCGCTCGTGGGGAGGGGCGGCGAACATCGCTGCACCCGCCGCCGCCTGCTAGGCGTGTGCCGAGCACGACACAGTGACAGAAACTCTCAAGGATGCTCGCTGCTGGTCCTGCATCAGTTACAGAAACTTGCTCGTGGTGATGTCATTAGTAGGGAGGGACTGGACTCTGAACTCTGTCCCTGTGACACCAGAGTCATGCCTCTTTCCCAACTCCAGTCCCCCACTCTGAGGGGTTTGGCGTTGGCGGGAAGGGGAGCAGCGTTGGCGGGAAGGGAAGTCCTCGCAGTGCAGACACCAGCATGGGCATCTCCTAGGAGCTCAATCTCAGGCCCTGCCCTGGACCTACTGAGTGGATCAGGATTCACCACCTGATCCAGGTGTTAGACACGATGAAGTAGCTAGTTCGTGTTTTAGGAAGGTCAGGCGGGGTGACCCCAGCAGAAGAGCTCGGTGTCAGGGAGGTGATTGGATGGTTGTCCAGGCCAGAGGGAAGGTGGCCCGGCCCTAGCCAGGCAGTGGCGGTAGAGCAGCTTGGGTAGAGAGGGCAGGACTTGGGGACAGAGTTACTGGAGGGTGAAAGAGGAAGGAGGGACATAGCGGAAGACCACTCTGAGCAGCAGGGCGAATAGGTGTGTCACCAAGTGAAGTCCGTGGGACATCCAGTGGTGGTGGCCCCGGGCATGTGGTCTGACCCTTGGGAAAGCGGACAAGGCCTGAGATGGGAGCAGGGAGCCCGGAGGCACTTGGGCACATGGCAGTGCGGGTGAGGAGAGGTGGGCTGGGAGGAGGCTGACTGATGGTGCCCCTGAGCTGGAGATGCAAGTCGTGGGTTAGGAGCTGAGGCTAGAGGGGGCAGGGAGGTCCCTTCAGAGCAACGCCTGGACACTTGCCCTTGAGAAAAGTCCCGTTAAAGTGTTCTGTGGGGGCTGGTGAGTTTTGGATTTATTTTAAAACGTAGTTCACTTCGTGAAGCCAACGGTTGCCCGGCTGGGTCTTTTGGGTCTGCAGATCGAGAAGTTACAGACCCAGCTGGAGAGGGAGAAGCAGAGTAACCAGGATTTGGAGACCCTGAGTGAGGAGCTGATCAGAGAGAAAGAGCAGCTGCAGAGCGACATGGAAACCTTGAAGGCTGACAAAGCCCGGCAGGTAGGCACCCCCGGAACAGACCCCTCTCCTGAACCCCTGCCTGCAGGAGGAAGAGTCCGGGATTTAGCCATTTCCTGGGAATCCATCGGGGAAACGTGCATTACCAGGTACCTAGCCTAGCTGCAGCTCAAACCAGCAACTCTCAGTCAGCTGTGGGGGGCACTGGCAGTGCCTGAAGACGATTTTGATTGTCATGACTTGGGGAGGAGAGAGGAGATGCTCTTGGCATGTGGTGGGTGGAGGCCAGGGATGCGGCTAAACGTCCTGCAACACACGGGACCAGCCCCGCATGACAAAGAATGATCCAGCTCCAGACGTCCGCGGCGTCCCGCTGAGCCCGAGGTTTGTTCGCCTCCCGCCACAGGAAGTCCCGGATAGGGGGCAGTCCAGTGCTGGTGCAAAGGCTCTGTGATGCCGTGCAGGGGCCAGGCCTCTCCTCCCTCTGCCAGTCTTAGCAGTGGCTGCCACACACCCTGGAGGGCAAGGGGCAGAGGGAAACCCTCCCGGGACCTTCTGTCACATCTTATTGGCCACACCCAACACATGACCACCGCTACCTGCGAGGGAGCCTGGGGTATCCAGTATTTGAGTTTTTCAGCCCCTGATGTAGAGCAGAAATGGGGGGAAGGGATGGTGCCACGTTTCGTGAAAAGACAGGCAGGGCTTCTGCTCAGGTGTGGCTGACGTAGAGGGCAGAAGGACAGGCGACAGGCAAGGCAGTTTCAGACGTGTGCTCTTGAGGGAATAACGCAGAGAACCCTGCTGGATGAAGGCGCTGAGGAGCCCTGGTGCAGGGCTGTCCTGAGGAGCTGCTCACGCTGAGCCCTGGAGAAGGAGGGGGAGCAGTGATGCTGAAGGCCGCTGGGCGCAGGGGTGGTCCAGGGCAGCGGGAGGATCCTGTGCAGGGGCTGCGGGAGGGGAGAGGCGTGAGGGGAGCCCACAGAGGTGGCGGCCAGGATAAACGTACCAAGGGAATCACTATCGTTGTTTTACATGAGAGGGAGAGAGATGGGTTTTATGTTTCTAAATCATCCTGGCCGCCATGAAGGCATTTTAATTTGAACTGTCTCCGTAGGGGTCTCCGTGCTCTTCACCTTGTGTCCATATTAACCCCTGGGAACGTTAGGACTTCTTTTTTTTTTCTCACTGAAGTATAGTTCAGTTCTGGTGTACAGCAAAGCAGTTCAGGGGTGTGTGTATGGTGTGTGTGAGTGTGTGGTGTGTGTGTGGTGTGTGGTGTGTGTGTGGTGTGTGTGTGTGGTGTGGTGTGTGTGTGTGTGGTGTGTGTGTGGTGTGGTGTGGTGTGTGCAGTGTGTGTGTGGTGTGTGGTGTGTGTGTGTGGTGTGTGTGTGTGTGGTGTGTGTGTGGTGTGTGGTGTGTGTGTGGTGTGTGTGGTATGTGTGTGTGGTGTGTGTGTGTGGTGCGTGTGTGTGTGTGGTGTGTGTGTGTGTGTGGTGTGTGTGTGTGTGTGTGTGTACTTTTTCAGATTCTTTTCCATTATAGATTACTACAAGCTATTGGATGTAGCTCCCTATGCTGTACAGCAGGACCGTTAGGCTGTTTTTTGGATTCACAATGGGGTGGTCTTTTAGGGCCTATGCTTTAGTCCCCCAGATTAAATCAGACTTTAGCCCCAACTCACCGAAATACATTTGTGCAGCAGCCGCTGTCACTCCTGTCGTGTCTTCCCGCAGATCAGGGACCTTGAACAAGAAAAGGACCATCTCAACCAGACGGTGTGGACGCTGCGGGAGAGGTCGCAGGTCAGCAGCGAGGCCCGCGCGAAGGACTTCGAGCAGGAGAGCAAAGCCCTGCAGGGGACGGTGACGGAGGCCAGCGGCCGGCTGAGCAGCCTGGAGCTGGAGCAGGCGCAGGAGAAGGCGGGGCAGGTGGAGGAGCTGCAGCGGGAGCTGCGGCGGCTGGAGGAGGAGAAGGGGAGGCTGGCGCAGAGGGTGAGCTCCCTGCAGGCGGCGGGCGAGCAGGCGGACGCCATGGAGCGCGAGAGCCGCGGGCTGGCGCTGGAGAACCGGCAGCTGCGCAAGTCCCTGGACGCCCTGCAGAACATGCAGGTGCAGCTGGCCAGCCTGGAGCTGGACAACAGGCAGCTGGACAAGGAGAACCTGGAGCTGCGCAGGACAGTGGAGGCCATGCGCTTCACGGGCGCCAAGGTGGCGGAGCTGGAGCGGGAGAAGCAGGAGCTGAGGACGAGCGTGGAGCTGCTCAAGGCGCTGGGCAAGAAGTCGGAGCGCCTGGAGCTCAGCTACCAGAGCCTGAGCGCCGAGAACCTGCGGCTGCAGCAGAGCCTGGACAGCAGCGGCCAGAAGGCGCAGGCCCTGGAGCGGGAGCTGGGGCAGCTGGAGGCTGAGAACCAGGCCCTGCAGCGCGACCTGGAGGCTCTCCGGCTCGCCAACAGGCAGCTGGAGCGGGCCGGCCAGGACCGGAAGGCGCTGGAGCAGGAGGTGGCCCAGCTGGAGAAAGACAAGAAGCTGCTGGAGAAGGAGGCCCGGCGTCTGTGGCAGCAGGTGGAGCTCAAGGACGCCGTCCTGGACGACAGCTCCGCCAAGCTATCCGCTGCCGAGAGGGAGAGCCGCGCGCTGGACAAGGAGCTGGCCCGCTGCCGGGAAGCAGCCGGCAAGCTGAAGGAGCTGGAGAAGGACAACAGGGACCTCACCAAGCAGGTCACCATGCACACGAGGACACTGACCACCCTGAGGGAGGTGAGACGGGGGCGGGCGGCCCCTTCGGTGGGGGTTGGGCAGGGTCACCGTGCTGCCCGACAGGTGCTTCTGCAATAGAGGTGAGACAGGGAGAGGCCCCTGGCATTTGTCCCCTGCTTCTAAACAGAATGATGCCCAAAAGCATAAAGAAGAAATAGAAATCACCTGTTATGATCTTACGGCCCAGAGATAACCAGGGCTAACAATCCAGCATATTTTATTTCTTCTTTTTTCCTTGTCCATTTGTGTATACACACACTTGATACCCTACCTTCTCCATCCTAGCCCTGTTCTGTTTCTATTACTATACTTTTCTCATTACGTTAAATAGGTTTCAAGCCATGATTTCTAATGGCAGTGAGGTATTGATTTTATGGACTTACTGTGATTTCTTTCTGGACATTTAGATTGTTTCTGATTTTTCCCACGATTTTAAATAACACTGGGACTCCCCTGGTGGCGCAGTGGTTAAGAATCCGCCTGCCGATGCAGGGGACACGGGTTCGAGCCCTGATCTGGGAGGATCCCACATGTCGCGGAGCAGCTAAGCCCGTGCGCTACAACTACTGAGCCTGCATGCCACAACTACTGAGCCCACATGCCTAGAGCCCGTGCTCCACAGCAAGAGAAGCCACTGCAATGAGAAGCACACGCACCGCAAAGAAGAGTAGCCCCTGCTCACTGCGACTAGAGAAAGCCCGCGTGCAGCAATGAAGACCCAACACAGCCAAAAATAAATTAATTAATTAATTTTAGAAAAACACTGGACATCCTTGCACACACGCACCTTCACGAATGTATTTATTTTCTTAGGATATATGCCTAGAAGTGCAATTACAGGATGAAAGGGTGCGACTGTTTTACAGTTTCTTGGTGAATATGTGTCTTACTTTTCCCTGGTAGTTTTTGCGTGGCTCACCCGGGCTTTCCTGCAGCGCCACAGGGTGAGTCACTGCTCTAGTAAACGACTCCAGCGTCTGAGTGGCCCATCACAGAAGCCGAGTGTCCACACGTGTGGAAGTTCCATGTGACTGTTCACAGACACCTGGTGCCCTCCATAATGTGGCCCGGCTGTCCCACAGTGGAGCCCTCTTCTGGCCCCTCTACCTGCAGCAGGAAGATGAAGAAGAGAAGGACCACACTTCATGGGGCAGAATATGGTCTCATAGCCGCACCTGACAGCCAGGGAGGTTGGGACATGTGTTCCAGCTGTGTGCCGAGGAAGAAAAAGAAATAGACTTGGTGACCACGGAGAGGTCTCCACATTAAAAAAAAGATCACTGAGTGTCAGTGCGAGCAGATCAGTACACTGTTGGGGAGAGATGCAAGACACCAGCCTGATCCATAGCCCCTGCCTCTGTAAGCGTAAGTTAGGTTATGCTGCAGTAACGAATGACCCCAGAATCGCAGGGCTTGTCATGTCCAAGGCTGGTTTCTCTTTCACGAAAGTCCAGGTGACTCTCTGGAGAGCTCAGCATCCCAGGCGGCTTTGATCTCACGGCTCCACCATCTCAACGTGGGGTTTGGGCATTCCCCGAGGCAGGGGAGAGGCAGCTGGAAGATCACACACTGGCCCTTCCATGCTGCAGCCAGGGAGCGACCCCGGAATGTTTGGCGAGCACCACCCTCCGTCACACTGCTGTTCCAGGCCTTGGGGTGTGTGTGGTAGGGGGTCCTCGTGTGTGCAAATAGCTGTGACACTGGGCAAAAAACGGTATAACTCCCTGGAGAGTTACAGAGGTGTGGACTAGAGTAAGTGAACCCCTAAATGAGGTCAACATCCACTTTTGAAGAGTAAATCAAAACCAGTATTTAAAGTAAAATCTTTCTCCTCTTTACACTTTGTTCTGAGTTTTCTGCAATGAGCTAACTAGTTATTGATCCATTACTGCGTGGAAAAGGCAATCACGTTCACAGAATTCAAACCCGCTCCTCAGAGATCACCATAAGTGGTATTTCAGACACTTGTCTGGATGTGTTTGGAGCACGTTCGATCCTTCCTGGACACGCTGCCACATGGTCTGGTATCTTGAACTCCGGGGGCTGGGAAGGTGTGCTCATCCGTTCCCTTTGGAGGCATCCCTGAGGTTCTCCGTCCCCACAGAACCGCCTGCTTGGCCCTCGAGACACCCAAGCTGGCCATGGCTCGAGAAGGTGGTCGCTCAGCCCTGAGACTGGCCTGCGCCAGGCCCTCCTGCCGTTTCCGCTGGGCTCTTTTCCCACGCTTGTCCTCACTGTCCCCACAGGACCTGGTGCAGGAGAAGCTGAAGAGCCAGCAGCTGAGCAGTGAGCTGGGGGAACTGAGCCAGGAACTGGAGAAGCTTGGCCTCCACAAGGAGCTGCTGCTGCGGGATGACAGCAGCAACGGTGACACGTGAGGACCCCTCCCTGGGTGGCTGCAGGCTTTTTCCTCTCACGCCTGCATCCCAGCGCCCCCGCACCCTGCAGGCTCCGCGCCCCAGCCCCACCCCCAGAGCTCAGTTTACTTTTCACACCCGAGGGCCTGTTGTCACGTGGCACTTTCTATCCAGGGCCTCCTTCCTGGACATTCCGAGGCGGGAGTGGAAGGAGATTCTTTTGTCCAATGAAAAGGCTTCTGAACTTTTTTCTAGTTAGGCTTTTTTCGAGCAGTTTTAACTTCACAACAAGAGTGAGGAGAAGGTGCAGAGATTTCCTGTAGAGCCCCTGCCCCCGATGCGTACCCTCCCCCACCATCAACACCCCCACCAACACCTCATCATCACCCAGAGTCCACGGTTGACATCGGGGTCATTCTCGGTGTTGCATGTTCTGTGGATTTTGACAAACGTGTGATAGCCTGTATCCACCCCTATAGCGTCATACAGGGTATTTTCACTGCCCTAAAAATCATCTGTGTTCCACCTGTTCGTTCCCCTCTCCCTCCACCAGCCCTTTAATTTTTTTAAATTTTAACTCTTGCTGCCTTTGCCAGCAGTGCTTTCCTAAATCATCTCGCTTTTCAAGGAAATCCAACACCTTGGACTTTTGTTGGACTTGTAACCAACGTGATGTCCTTTAGGTGTGGTGAAAAGGCCACACAGATTTACCGCTTACCTAGCACTGTGGTCTTGGATGGATTCCTTAACCTTTCTGAGACTCTGTTTCCCCATCTGTAAAA